>NW_026562476.1:0-392500 GCF_027474105.1 Poeciliopsis prolifica | reverse complement strand
TATAAAGCTAGGGTTCAGCTAAACATTTATTTGGCCAGTCTGTGTTTATTTGTCTTTATTTGCGTGGGGATGTGGAAATGTAAGGAGTGTAGTCTCTTTCTGTCTCGTAGATATGACCTGTTAAAACATTTTACACTTAAACACCGGCATATGCGACGTTATCCATGCCCACACATAGACTGTCCATGTACTTGTAAGACATGGAATGCTTTGCATATTCATTTAAGTAGAAGGATATAGACTGTGTTGACCATTCTGTACTTTTCACATATTTCTTTGGTGATATATTCATGTCTTTATTTAAACCTCTAACAGCTTCAGTTAGATGTTTAAATGAGATGTTATACTCCATTTTAGTCATGGCATAATGAAGGGATACTAACAATTTTAAATATCTTTCAAATAGACTGCAAGCCACTGATCACTTTTGTTGTGACTTCCTTTGAATGTAGCTATGTTTTCAAGTGTGTGAACCTATACTGCTGGAGTTTTGAGATTGTTCTCATTGTTTTTGATCTGCATATTTAGGAAGACACTGCTGAGGTCAGACGAGAGTGCATCCTCAAAGGTCTGTGTGTGTACCTAAATGAAGATCCAGAGAAGCTGGTGAGGGAGTACATGGTATGTTAAATTCTCTTTGTGTTTACAATAGAACTCCTAAGAGTTGTTAAAATACTTTCACCAACTAAGGTCCATGAGTGACTCAATCAATGTCAGTCTTAATTTATTTATTTAATTACATGTGAATTGTCTCCCCCCAATACCCTTCCCTAACTCCCTTAGGACGTTGATGAATGAAATGGCCAAAGCCGAGACTGTCCTCGGAATCGTCATTTGAGCAGAGGGTGCAGAGGCTGCCGATGCACATCTGGATGTTGGGATTGTCCTGGAGGGGGTGGAAGTTATGAACAGCTTGGGCAGTGTATCTTCTGCAATAGTGATGCTGCTGGGACTAATCTACGCACTAAACTTGAGCTACCCTCAAGTTTAGTGCGTTCAGCACTCAACTTGCTCAGTAACTCAAGCATACCTTTGAAGTAATACAGAAAATAATAATGAAATTGGATGGAAAGAACTTATCAAAGAAAGCACAAGTTCTCAATATGAAACTCGCCGCTCAGTTGAGTTAAGTTTCATATGGAAAATGAGTGTTTAAAGTCTGCAGTAGAAAATATTTATATTGTTACAGTTCTCTTAGTTGAGCAACTATACTGACATGTTTTATGTTGTAAAGAATTAGATGGAAAATGAAACTGTAACCTTTATGTAGTTGTTTTTTATTTCAATGTCCAACTCGGCTGTGTTTTGTGCTGTGTAAAAAAACGATGTATAACAATTCTGAAAATACAATTGTGTTGTACCTTTTCTAATTGTTGAGTGTTCTTCCTACACTTTCACCTAGTGCTATCTTAAAATGCTTGATTAACACTTGAAAATATGTCTTTGAATTAACATCATGAAATAATGGAAAGGATTTCCACACGATTAACTAGCTGTCTTTTAGCATGAAGCATATTTGTTGAGCTAACTTGCTTTTAGTGCGTTGGACCTACTGAATCAGGTAGTGTGAAGGTACCACTGTAAAATAAGGTGGTTTCAACTAGATTTACATTCATCTTAATGAAGTTACATCAATGATTTGGTCCTAAACATTGCAGATTAGTTGGACTGGCTGTATTGCATTACACTGGGTCACTCTATAGTAACTGAGTTAAAGGAACCTTTAAAAAATATGTTGAGCCAACACATTTCATTTGAATTTGAATAACCTTAATGAATGGAGTTGAGCCAACTCATTTGATTTACAATCATCCGTTGCATTACCATAATTCTGGTTAAGCCAACACATTTGGTTTAAATTAGAACAACCTTAATGAATTATGTTTTGCCAACTCATTTAATTTATATAAGAATAACCACAATATATTATGTTGAGCCAACATGTTTGATTTAGAATCACCCATTGAATCACCATTGTAACAAGTTGAGCCAACACATTTGCTTTACATTGGAATAATCTTCATAAATTAGGTTGACCTAACACATTTGCTTTAAATAAGAGTAACACAAGTACATGGTGCTGAAATAAAGCAAAGTAATCACGTGGAAATCCTTTCCATAATTTTTTTATGTTCATCCAATGACTTATTTTTTCAGTGTAGTTCATTAAATAAAGGTTGGTTTGACCTTGTATTGTGTTTATATGGAACATTTAGAGAGAATCAGTTCGGAGGTCAGATGCAAATACAAGAGCAAAAAAAATGACTTTTTTAAATACTATTATATAAGATATTTGTAAGGAAAGAATGTTAATATATTTTCTTTCTGATACAAGTTCAATGTAAAGACTTTCGGGAATACACTTAAAATAACATTTTTTTTTTATAACTGTAGCATAAAATAAGCAAAAGAAAAATCAAATATATTTAAAGTAGCTACTTAAATGAAAACGTTCGTAAACGTACATAAAGTTGTTCCAGTTTACAAAAAGTAAACTTTACGTAGAATTTCAATTCAAGTTGAAATTTGTTAAGAACGAAGAAAGTTGCTTCAAAATAGCGCTCTTAAAATGTATTCTAATTTTTAAAATCTATTTAGATTAATTGTAGGACAAATAATTGTGTTCTACAATTATTTTTTTCATGAGTACCAAATGCACGGCCCGCCACTGAGACACAAAACACAACTGAGAAAAATAAATGTGTAAACGGAAGAACTACTCATCTTTTACTCTTTTACAAGACAAAACATTACGACTTCATACCTGGAATTGAAGCACAGCCGATCGGATCTGCTCTTTCTGAACTGCGCGCTTCCGCCGCAGAGGAAGGAAATTATGGCAGGGAAGAACATGACGACCGTGGGAAGCGGAAAGAAGGGCGACTTTTCCTGTCCTTTTTCTGTTCTTCCTTTCTCTCTTTCTTTCTGATCACGCTCGCCATTCGCGCTCTACCTACTTGTTGTCCTCATCTCCGCTCAAGGAATTTACGGAGGAAAATAAAACTAAAAAACTAAAAACTAATAAAACAACAACAATAATAATAATAATAATAATAATAATAATAATAATAATAATAATAATAATAATAATAAGCATAATACATATAAAAAATAAACAAAATCATACAAGTTGCAGAATCAAATCAAAAAATTTTCCACTGCGTCAGTGAAGAGTGTGTAACTCATCTTTGACGTCATAAACAAATGATGCTTATGACCATCTTAAAGGTAAATACATAAACCAATATTACTATAAACTTTATAAAAGCAACGTTTTTAAAGACAATTGTTGAGAACAACCAATGGAACAGTCCAAATTCTTAATACATCGGTTCAAGAAGAATTTTAAATTCTGAAAATTAATAAATCTGTATTAAAAAACAAAACAAAACAAAACAAAAAAAAGAAAGCAAAAAAACAAAACAAAGAAACATCACAATTTCCAAGAGAACTCCAAAACAAGTTTTTCTTGTAAATGAGATCTTGGATCTCAATGAAACATGTATAAATGTAGGCTAAATAAAAACAAATGAAATTATTCAGATGGTAACAGAGAATTGAATGGGTCAACAGAGAGGGGGAAAAAAAGGCTTGGTGTATTTTCCAGAAAAGGCTGTCCTGGAAAAGGCTGTCCACATTTGCAGCATGTGGTGACAGTGCAAAGGAAATTTCAACCAGAAGGACGCTTCAGCAGACCCGCGCTCAGCTGTCAAAAACATCTGGGTCAGTTCAGTGAGGTGACATGGAGACATGGACTGGCTAGGTGTGGTTGGATAGTGACTGGGTTGAATCAACCACCTTAATGGATCAGTTGGAGGCATGGCTCGGTTCAGTGTGGTGTTGGTACTTCTAATCTCAAGTACCAAGAGGAGATTGAAGAGCTGTTCTTAAACTGCATGAAATTTACAAAAGAACCATTCATAGTTAAGTCAAACAAAAAATATTTTTGAGGAAGGATGCTGCAGCATCTTTCTGTATAAATGGGGCGTGCTGGGTTAGCACGCCCCATTTGGTGGCCTTAGTCCTCGACGCGGACGTTGCCGGTTCGACTCCCGGTCCCGGCGACCTTTGCCGCATGTCTTCCCCCTCTCCTCGCCCTCTTTCCTGTCCGCAAAAACTCTTCGGAGAAAAAAAATGATAATAAAATAAATGAATGTTGAATGAAACTCTGGGCAGACTTTACACCCCTCCCCTGCACACGCCCCCCCCCCCCCCCCCCACACACACACACACACACACAGAGAGAGATGCGGCTGCAGTGTTCAGAACCTCCCTCAGACCTCGGCACAGCCTGTTGGTTTTTGCCAGATGATTCTGCAACTTTATTTTTCTCACACTGCGTTGAGCTGAATAAGAAAGGTTGATAGCCTGTTAAAGTTTTAAAGAGGTTAGTTTGCGGTTACAGAGTTAGTATAGCGGAATCCGGAAAGGGCTTCTTCTTTTTTTTTTTTTTTTTTTGCATGAAAATGACGTCCATCATTTCAAGGTTAGAGACAGTCATCGTGATGCTCCAATGTTAGCACGCGTTTTTCTGGGAACCGCTCGTGAAAGAGGTGAGCTGGCGTCTTTTTTATGTGTGCAAAATTCCGTCCCAGAGATGAAAGAAAAATCTAAAAACGCTGCAAAGACGCGGAGAGAAAGAGAGAATAGGGAGTTTTATGAGCTGGCAAAACTGCTTCCCCTGCCGGCAGCCATCACCTCCCAGCTGGACAAGGCCTCCATTATCCGGCTGACAAGCAGCTACCTGAGGATGAGAGCTTTCTTCACAGACGGTAAGAGATTTTTACCAATTCAGAACTATAGAAGGCCATCACATTTAAAGTCAGTTCAAAGCATGAGGTATTCATTCTTTCTAATAAAAAATAAATAAATAAAATAAAAAATCTCGAAAGAATAGAACAACAACAACAACAACAACAACAATAATAATAATAATAATAATAATAATAAACACAAAATCCTAAAAACTTTCATTTTGCTCGAACTGGACAAGGTTCGAACTTTCCGGTTCTTTATATGCATGGAGATCATTAAAAACTGCTCTAATTCTTTTTACAGTTTGACAGCACATCTGCATCACCGATTATATTTTATAATGCAGTAATAATAACAAACTCGAGTTTTACGACTTTGCACATTTATTTTATTTGAATGTTTATTAGTATTTTATAATTCTATACAAACTAAACTAGGTTTAACTTCTATTATTCGTCAATAATAATAATAATAATAATAATAATAATAATAATAAATAGTAATGATAATAATAATAATTAGAATTCTACCCTAAGCCTTATTGTTATTGTCAATATTAATGTTACTTTAATTTAAGTTTAGCTATAACTATATCTTGGCCATTGATAACTGACGACAGGCGCCAACAGCCCTCAAACCCAATGGGATAAGAGTGTAAGAAAATGGATGGATGGATGCTGCAGCATCTTTCTTTATAAATAAAGAATAGACTTAAATAATGAATATTAATATTAACAAAAATAATGAGGGTTATTAATATTATTATTATCATTACTGTATTTGGTATATTGGTATAGGCCTATGCCTTTCTTTGAGAAGAAAGGCATATAATCCTGCTTTCAAAATGAAAATATGTGCTTTTGAATTATGGCAGAAAAATTCCCCCATCGCACTGAAATAAAATTGTCTTCATCGCTTTCTCTCTTTGTCTCTGTCTGTGTGTCTCTCTCTCTCTGTGTCTCTTTCTCTGTCTCTCTCTCTGTCCCTCTGTGTCTCTTTCTCTGTCTCTCTGTGTCTCTTTCTCTGTCTCTCTGTGTCTCTTTTTCTCTCTCTCTGCGTGTGTCTCTTTCTCTGTCTCTCTATGTGTGTCTCTTTCTCTGTCTCTCTATGTCTCTCTCTCTCTCGATGAGAATGGCGGAGTGACTGGAGTTGGAGACCCGAGCGATCTTGATTGAGTGATTTTGTGAATCTTTTTCTGCTTTGTTTCTCCTTTTTTTGCATGTTTTTCCCCCTCTTCTTACTGTTCTTTGGTTTTAAGTTGGTTTCTGGGTTTTTTCCCTAACCTGACCCGGTAGTCTTTTACTACCGGGTCAGTTTGGCGTTTGGCATTATGCCCGTGATGGAGGGTGGCGCTGGTTTTGAAAAGTTAACACGCCGACATGCTGTGAAGCTGATCCCGACAGTGAATTGCTCAGTAGAGGAAGCAGCCTTAGCCGTTGGAAGTGTGGTAGGCTGTGAAAGCGTGAAATCTGCTTCCCGTATGAATGGGGCGATTGTGATTTTTCTTGACAATACATCTCAGGTCAACGATTTGGTTGAAAGGGGCGTTGTCATCCATGACACCTTTACACCGGTTCTCCCGCTTGTTAGTCCAGCTAAAAAGATAATCATTTCCAATGCACCCCCGTTTATCAAAAATGATCTTCTCGTTATGGACAGTTGGTTTCACCCATTAAAATGGTTTCTCTGGGTTGTAAATCTGCGCTTCTTAAACATGTTGTGTGTCATAGGAGGCAGGTTTTTATGATACTAAAGGACATGGCTAATGAGCTCAGCCTGTCTTTTAACTTTAAAGTGGATGGTTTTAATTATGTGGTGTTTGCCTCATCAGAGAACATGAAGTGTTTTGGCTGTGGTGCAGAAGGTCATATAATTCGTGCGTGTCCCGAGAAACTTAAGAATACACAGGTTGTGAATGTTGGCAATGGTATTGTTGTCCAGGGCGCCGCTAACGCGGACCGTTTAGCGGCGCCCTTGTCGCGTTGTTGCTTGTGTGAGCCGCGATGCCGCTGAGGTAGGGCGCGGTGTTGATGCCGCTAGTGACCTGATGGTAGTCAGTGAGGATCTTGAGGTTGCGGGGTCTCTTGCGGGTACTTCCATTCCAGTTGCGGGAGAACAGCCTGAGTTCTTCAATGAGTGTGACCGCTCTGATGATTTAGAGGACAGAAGAACTGATGGAATTGTTTGTGAAAGCGTTTGTGAGGATGACAGCATGATGGATGAGGATTTTTTGACACTGTCGCAGAAGAGGAAAAGTTCTGACCCTACTACGAGTAGCACCACAACCTTTAGGTCCAAGAAAAGCGAATACGGCAGAAGAACACAGTTTAGATTCTGATGGTGGCCTGTCTTTAAGCCAGGACCAAAGGAATATGTATACTTCTGCTGAAATTAAGAAGTTTTTACAAAAAACTAAAGGACTCAGGCTTGTCAAAGTGGAGGAATATTTCCTGGATTTAAAAATGTTCGTTGACTTCTCTCGGGTCCTTACCAGGAGAACTGGACACCTTGCCGACAATGTGTTGACAGATCAGGAAATCTATCGCCTGAAGAAACTGATGTTAAAGGTCAAAGCCCAAACAAATACTGCTGATGAAGATGAGGATGCTTCGTGACTTTCTTTATGTTTCTCTAGTTTTTCTCTTTTGTTTCTCTTTTTCCATGTGTGACTTTAATATAGGCACTTTGAATCTAAATGGTGCCAGGGATGCAGTAAAAAGAGCTGAGCTTTTTGTACTTATGGCTCTTAAAAAAATTGATATAGGCCTAATGTTAGTTCAAGAAATGCACAGCACTGCTGACATAGAGAGTGATTGGAAGAAAGAATATGGAGGAGAGTTTTTCTTTAGTCACAAGTCCAGCTGCAGTGGCGGTGTGGGGATTGTTTTTTCAAAAAACTTCTTGCCTATCTCTTGTGAGACAGAGGAAATAATCAAGGGTCATTTATTGAAGGTAAAGGTCAAATATGAAAAAGTGACTTTGGTCTTTATTAATGCATATGCTCCATCCACAGGGATGGATAGGATGCTTTTTTGGACACTTTAAGAGAGACAGTGAACGACTGTATTGATTATGAGTATATGTTTTTGGGAGGTGATTTTAACTGCACTGAGATGCCATCGGTTGATAGAAATCATCCAGAACCTCATGTTGGATCTTCTCGGAAACTTAAGCAACTAATTGCGACCTCTGACCTGTTAGATGTGTGGCGGTGTTTTAATAAGACTCAGAGACAATATACATGGAGTCATTCCAAGGATAATGTTTTGTCCTTGGCCAGATTGGATTGGTTTTATACATTTAAACATCATTTGAATATTTTTAAGAATTGTCACATCATTCCTACCAGGCAGTGATCATTCTCTGATCACTGCCTGGTCTATTGTTCTGTGTATATAAAAAATGTTCGTACCCAGAGCGTCTACTGGCATTTTAATACAGCTCTTTTAAATGATGGAGCTTTCCGAACAGCTTTAACATGTTTGTGGGCAATCCAAATCAGATTTCTCTTGTGTCCAACAGTGGTGGGATTTTGGGAAATGCCAAATTAAACAGTTGTGTTTACAGTACACTCACCATGATCTATGAGGGACCTGGAGGTCCAGATAGTAGAGCTGCAGGGGTTGGCAGCGTCTACAGGAAACCGAGGGTGTTTAGCTTCCCTCAAAGCTAAAAAGGCCACTTTGGCCAACCTGCTGGGCACAGCAGCTAAAGGGGCCTTAATCAGATCGCGTTTCCTAAATGTAACGGAGATGGATGCTCCGTCTCACTTTTTCTTTGGACTTGAACAGAAGAATGGGCAAAGAAGAATTATTCACTCCCTGCGGACTGACAGTGGTTCTGTTGTCTCTTGTTCATCTGAGATCAGGAGGTTTGCTGTCAGATTTTATACAGACCTTTTTAAGTGTGAACTTTTAGACGAACCAGATGTGAGTGCAGCATTCTACGAAGGACTTCCTCGGGTGAGCGATGACGATAATCAAAAGCTGGAAGCTCCTCTTACGCTGCATGAACTGCATACTGCTTTAATGAGCTTAAAGAGTGGAAGATCCCCTGGTGTGGACGGTCTCCCTGTGAATTTTTACAAGTCATTCGGTCAGTGATCGGCGAAGATCTGTTGGAAGTGATCGCAGATAGTCTGCAGAGAGGCTGGTTGCCTCTGAGCTGTAGATGAGCCGTCATCACGCTGCTTCCGAAGAAAGGGGATCTACAAGATCTGAAGAACTGGCGGCCAGTTTCTTTGCTCTGCACAGACTATAAGATCTTTTCCAAAGCCCTGGCTTCGAGAATCCGAAGAGTGATGCCTTCTGTCATCGACAAGGACCAGACGTATTGCGTGCCGGGCAGGCTAATAAGTGACAATGTCACTTTAATTAGAGACGTTTTGGAACTCTCCAGCTCATTGGGCTTAGATATTGGTCTAATTTCCATAGATCAAGAAAAAGCTTTTGACCGGGTTGAACACCAATATTTATGGCAGACTCTGTCCACTTTTGGGTTCAGCCCTGCTTTCATAGCTAAGATCCGGGTTTTGTATCGTGACATTGCGAGTGTCATTAAAATAAATGGTGGCCTGAGTGCTCCTTTTAATGTGTCGAGGGGTGTGAGGCAAGGTTGTTCTTTGTCAGGGATGCTCTATTCCTTGGCAATTGAACCTTTGCTTCATAAACTGAGGAAAGACTTGTGTGGTGTTTTTATTACTGGGTGTAATGTTTCTTTAAAATTGTCAGCCTATGCTGATGACTTAATAGTCTTTGTAAACTCACAAGTGGACATTGATGTTTTAGCTAAAACTGTGTCTCTTTTTGGATGCATTTCATCTGCAAAAATAAACTGGAGGAAGAGCGAAGCTCTATTGGTTGGGAGTCAGTTGGAGGATCAACTCATTCTGCCGGGTGACTTAGTATGGAAGACAGGTGGTTTTAAATATTTAGGTGTTTTTATGGGTAATAACGCTTTTGAAGAGAAAAATTGGGACAATGTTTCGGATAATGTGAAGGGTCGGCTGATGAAGTGGAAATGGATCTTGGGTGTTGGTGGATTTCTTTTGGGACAAGCTTCATTGGATCCCACAAAGTGTACTTTTTTTGCCAAGAGAGGAAGGTGGACCAGGCCTGGTCCACCTGGCCAGCAGAGGTGCTGCTTTCCGTATTCAGTTTATTCAGAGATTACTCACAGGAACTACGGATCTGGTGTGGAGAGGAATCTTGTGTGGCATTCTTCAGAGGATTGGCGGCATGGGTCTGGATTTGCCGCTCTTTCTGATGGACTCCAGCAAACTGAGCTCTTTTTCTCTTCCAAGGTTTTATAGGAGTGTCTTTTTGGTGTGGACTTTACTGAGGAAGGAGAGGCAGCGGCAAGCTGAGTCTCTGTACTGGTTGCTTCGAGAACCAGTTTTGTCTGGGAGTTTGCTGGTTTTTCCTGTGCGGGGAGAGACGGCTTGGTCAAGAGTTTTTTACACTGCAGGAATTTTTTGCCTAGGACGAGTGGTGGATCTGGCCGGACCTCGGCTGGAGGACCACGAGGTTTTCTAAAGGTTTAAACTTCACTTTTCACAGTGGTGTTTCACTTTTTTTGCACTTTAACACATTTTGTTTTTATCGGTATTTTTAATAGTGTTTTTTCGATGGCCGGGAAAAGTTATGGTACTGCAGGCTTTAGGAGCCTTTCACGAAGACACGACATTAAGATACCAGTTGGCGTGGATTTCTCGGTTGAGGAGTGTGGTTTGGCTGTTGGGGAAATTGTTGGGTGTGAAAGTGTGAAAGCAGTGTCCAGAATGAACAATGCAGTGGTTCTGTTTTTGGACTCAATTGAAAAGGTAAAGAGCGTAGTTGAGAGGGGAATTGTTTTGAGAAATACGCAAACTACTGTTTTCCCTTTAATAAACCCGGCAAAAAAGATCATCTTGTCTAATTTGCCACCTTTCATTTCTGAAGGAATTGTCACGTCACGGTCAGATAGTGTCAGCAATGAAAATGCTTCCTTTGGGTTGCAAATCAGCAAAGTTGAAACATGTTGTGTCCTTTAGATGACAAGTGTTTATGATTCTTAAAAATGATATTGAGTAACTGAGCATAGTGATGAAATTTAAGGTTGACGGTTTTGATGACACTATTTTTGCGACAACGGAAACGATGAGGTGTTTTGGTTGTAATCAGAAGGGACATTCAGTCCGCAACTGCCCTGGAAAGGTTCAAAAAGAGACCGTTCAGGTTAATGAAAATCCAGAGCTGATGACATCAGTGGATATGGCGAATGGAGCTATAGTGGGCGCAGTTGAGGAGGGAGCTCCGGAGGCTGATGCTGGGGAGGGAGACCCGGTAGCTCCCGATGGGGAAGGAGCTCAAGAAATTAATAATGAGGAAGGAGTTTCAACTGGAGAGCAAAAACTGTCAAATCTTGCAAAATGTGACTTTAAGGATTTTGTTAGTTCTGTTGAAGGAACTGAAGAGAGTCAAACGACTACACCAGAAGGAATACAAGAAGAAATGGATTTTGATGATTTAAGATAAATGTGTGGATGTGCCAAAACTTTCTCCAGCTGAACAGAAACAAAACTGAAGTCATTATTTTTGGACCTAAAGAGGAACAATCTAGAGCTATAGATCTAGAGTCAGTGCACAGCTTCAGTTATTACAACTAAAAACTAGCGATCAGCCCGGAACCTGGGAGTAGTGATGGACTCAGACTTGAACCTTGCGAGCCACATAAAGACAGTTACAAAGTCGGCCTTTTATCACCTGAAGAACGTTTCTAAGATTAAAGGACTAATGTCCCAGTAAGATCAAGAGAAACTCATCTTTGTGTTTATCTTTTGTCACATTGATTATTGTAACAGCGTCTTCACAGGCCTGTCCAACAAATCAATCCTCCAGCTGCAGCTGATCCAGAATGCTGCTGCTCTTGTTCTCACTAAAACCAGGAAGATAGAGACATAACAGCAGAATAGACTTTAAAATATTGTTGTTAGTTTATAAATCACTGAACGGTTTAGCACCACAATACATCAAAGATCTGCTGTTGTTGTATCAACCTTCCAGACTCTCAGGTTCTGGTTCTGGTTCTGGTTCTGCTCTGCATCCCCAGAACCAAGAGAAGAGAAGCAGCTTTCAGCATCTATGCACCAAAGATTTGGAACAAACTTCCAGAAAACTGTAAACCAGCAGAAACCCTGACTTCGTTTAAATCTCAACTTAAAACACACCTGTTTAGAATTGTATTTGAAATGTAATATGTAACAATGAATGTATTGTTGATTCTATGATGCATGACTTTGTGTTTTTGTGTTTATGATGTAAAGCACTTTGAAATGCCTTGCTGCTGAAATGTGCTATACAAATAAAACTTAATTTAATTTGATTTGATTTACATTATTAAGAAATATTAGAAAATTATTTGGAGAAAGTTTTACAGAACAGTCTTTTATTTTTAGTTTCTTATATGGCAAAAGAAAGAAGAAAATTGGATGGCTGTTAAATTTTTTTCTCAGTCAAGCAAAGCTTGCAATATATTTGAGTGAAAAATTTCAAATTAATGAACAGAATACTGATTGTATAAAAATCCTTTAGAGTATGGTTAGAGCAAGAGTGATGTTAGAATATAAATATTTAAAAGTGGATGAACGAAATATTGTTCAGAATATTTGGGATTATGAAGGTGTTTTATTTACTTTAAACAATTCTGAACTCTCATTAATGAATGTGCTAATTTGAAGTTGTTGAATGTTCCTATGTATCACCACTGAGTGAATAAATAGCTTTTTAAAAATCAAATCAAAATCTTTCTCTCTCGCTCTCTCTTTCTCTTTTTTTCACTCTATATATATTTGAAAGTTTCATGAACCTACTTCTGACATGTAAGGGTTTGGAGATGACAGTTACGGGGTTACCTGCTCATTGTTCCTCCTCATTACTTGTGCCATGTTTGAGTCTCTCAAAGACAGTATTTGGCGCTATTCTAGAGAATAAAAAAGTTTCTGCATATTTATCCTGGAGCCTGGCAACTCCTGTTTGGATCATATCATATGTAGCACCCCAATCAGCTGATGGGTGTTCAGAAACTCTGTGGGGATGTAACAAAGGTGAATATTCACAGCAGGCCTTTCAGTGTTTGGAATGAAGATCCATTGCCTCTGGACATGTGACCACATGTCCAGACTTGCACTATCCAATTAAATCCATATTAAGTAATTGATGAAGCAGCTTTTTTTTTTACACGTTCTGGTCCAAAGATGACTTCTTCCTTGTCAGAATTTACAAAAAATGTATGCAATAGTTATTCAGTATGTTTACCGAAGCAAATTTTGAAAGCTAAAAAGCTTAAAAATGCATATACTTTTTTCTTTTTTTTCAGATTTTCCATTCATTTCTGAAGTCTGTTCAATTTTGAAGCCTGTAAACTGATCTGTACCTTTACATTATAAATGGAGCCTTCTTTAGTATTGCAAGGTCAAGAACTTGCATTCACAACTCCCTCATATTCAGCTTTTCACACAAACAGAAAATTCCCTTTATTCTTTATTTTAAACATCCTTTCAGCAATAACTGCTGAATTTATATCATCGGCTGGTTCATAGGTGTGGTCAGTGGAAAAGTGTGTGATTTCAAAGGCAAAATAAGAAGACTTGAGACATTCTTTGTGTTTAAAGTGGAAAAATTTGGTCAGTGCTAAGCAAATCTGGCCATGCAAGTCTGAGTTGCTGTCACAGTAACAGATTGAGAGCTTTTATTTGTGGAAAATGTTAGTAATAAACCTGAACAATATTTAGTGGATGTACTGGTAGCAAAATACTCCTTGGACAACAGTAGACATTAAATATTTAGCTGTATCAGATATTAAAGCTCTCAATGTTAATATTGTATTTCATAACACTTGTTTAATTATGTATCTATACATATTCATATACACAGACAGATATATAGCTTGAAATATCTTTACATCATTGTGTCCGTCACATAGGTATCGGTGGATGGAATAATTTGCCAAGTTTGGGTCTGAAAGTCTTGACCAAAGACATGAGCTCCCACCTTTTACAAGTAAGTATATTGTCTTTCATTTTCTTCTGCTGTTGTTTGAATATGACATGTTGTAGTGTTTTGAATTACACTAATGCTTTGTACTCAGTTAGTTTTAATGCTTTCCACAGGCTATCTATATCTTTTCTAAGAGAAAATAAACACCTATTTTTTAAGTTGAACTAAGCTGTCAAGTTTGAAAGAAATTAATTTTGCTCTACTCATTATCCCAAAGGTCAGGTATAAAACTTGAGGGAAACTTCTGAAGACTGTTGCACCTTGACTGTGGAATGAGCTATCTTTGCTTTTATCTTGTCTTCAGAATCTTTATTCATTTAAATAGCAGCTGAAGACATTTTTATTTAAGTCACTCTCTTTGATTTTAATTTATGCTTTGCCTAATCTTTGGATCACAGTTAAAATTTTCACACATTTTAACTGTGAAAAAGGTTTGCAGCAAAATGCTGCAGAAGTGCGTTTGGGTTCTACAATGATCAACGGACCCTACAAACCCATATCTGAATGGCTCAAAAACAGAGAAGGCATTCAGACTTAGGTACTGTGGTATAATTGCAAACTGGTCATGCATACTTCAAAACTAGCAATGGAGTTGAATTACAAAGAAAGTTTTGAAAAGAAAGTGGACCAAAATTCCCCCACATCACTGACAGTTATCTCAAACAGCAAATGACATTTGTAAGTTTAGGAGGCAATTCTTTTTCACACAAGGTGGTTCAGATAATTATCTTCCAGTGAAAATGAAATGATTATTTGAAACTAGCATGTTTTTCTGGAATTAAATGTGTGTGATGACAAAAAACTTGGGAAAAAAGCAAAAACAGCAGACGTCTCTTTCTCACAATATGAATAGGATTACATTTAAGTAAAAACTGCTGAGACTTAATTACCAAAGCACAAATCATCAGTACATTGGTAAACATCTTACTTACATGTCGCCATGACTTTCACCAGTTTATTCGCCTTCTGATTGTTTAAGAATGTGACCAGTGTATTTGTCCTATAACTATAACCTGTGTCAATAACGTTGCGGTTTAATATGTACACGTACAGAAAACAGCTCGGCAAATTTACCTTTGCAAATTCTCTTGAGATTTCAAGTTTCTCTAAAACCCATAATGTCGACAAAACGTTCTGCACCGACAAAAAGGCACTTGCGGTCGGGCCCAAAAGGCAGAGGAAGATTCGAACTATCGCAGAAAAAGTTCAACTTCTGGACATGCTACTCAAACATAATCGATGATGGCATGTCGGTTTATAAGAATCTTTTTGCCCAGAAGAAAAAAGAGCGCCAACAACTACCTATACCTATAACCCTATAACCTGACCCTAACCGCTGCAGAGCGGAGTCAGGATGCAGCGGCTCAGTCAGAACAGCAGTGAACACACGCGAGTCACTATTTGTCCTACTGGACTTTGTAGTTTTTTTCATAATCATTTTTCAACTTCTCCCGTTCTAATCCAATGACTCGGGTCGCGGTGGGGCGGTGCTGATCTCTGCAATTTGAAGTTCGTATTGATGATTGAAGTTTTATTTTACAGTACAGTAGTTATTTGTAAAAAAACAAAACACACATCAATACAGTACTTTTATTTGTCAAACAAATGCTTGGGCCTGTAAAAAGCTTTTGTTCTTTGGTTTAAATGTATAATGGAGTAATAATTGTAAAAAATAAATAAAGGTTATTACTTCACGGATTTGGCCTGTCACGGGTTCTTTTTGGAACGTAACCCCGCGAAAAACGAGGGCTCACTGCATTGACTTAAATGCAATTCCATTTAGTGTTTAGTTGTGAATCTCTTATGGCCTAACTGTGTTCATATAGCCTAACCCTATTCTAAAATGTCTGCAGAACCTTTTGCTGGCATTTTAGCAAAATGCCTTTCGCATTTTGCTAAATAGTTACATCTTTCTTTCTGATGGAAAATGTCTCCGACCTTGTCATTGTGTTTTTTCAGACTCTAGATGGCTTTCTGTTTGTTGTTGCTTCGGATGGGAAAATCATATACATCTCCGAAACAGCATCTGTCCACCTTGGCTTGTCCCAGGTAGGACCCTAGCTCAGATCTGTGGGTTTTTTCTTGTATGACATAATTCATTCATTAAATTTGTTTTTTAATAACTGAAAAAACTGTTTTCAAACACAGTTTCCCCCATAAATAAATTATATATATTATGAGGTAATATAATCTATTTGATATATATTTTAATATATTTATAAGGATTATCATAAGTAGCTTACATTTTGTGTCTGTAAGCACTTGATTCGGATCGATCTATTAGTGTTTGGTTGTGACAATGAATACTAAAGAGCCTAGAAAAAATACTAGCTGCTGCAAATGTGGATGTTGCAGGTTGAGCTAACAGGAAACAGTATATTTGAATACATCCATCCATCAGATCATGACGAGATGACGACAGTACTAAGTTTTCAACAGCCACCTCACCATCACTTCTGTCCAGGTACTTCAGACTCTCACAATTTAGGTTGTTCTAAAGTGTTATTAATGTTCTAATTTTAATGTATATGATCATTCATCACATTGCAACACTTAAACTAGAACGAAATCAAACCATTCAATCCTTTCAATCTGCTGAGTGTGGGGCAACATAGAATAGGTTTGCCTTGTATGTTTTTGGTTTCTATATTTACATTAAGCTTGAGTGCCTTCTACACCATATTGCTGAAAAACAATAAAGAATATAAAGGTAATATTGTATGTACAACATGCGACTCAATCCTTTGATTTCCAGAATACGAAGTTGAACGATCCTTCTTTTTGAGGATGAAATGTGTCCTTGCTAAAAGGAATGCAGGATTGACATGTGGGGGCTATAAGGTATGTGCAGCATGTTTTTTTTTTAAATTCTAATTTGCGATTACTCACAGCACTCATAACTTCAACATTATCTAGCGCTCTGATCTGTAAACTGTGCATAAAGCTCAGGGAACCTAATAATCCCATGGCAAAAGAGAAGAGACACCAGTTTCAGCACAACCAATAAACATTTTTTTTTTAAAAATCAAATGAAATTCAGCTTGTATGATGTGTGAAAAACCCCAATCAGTTTGTCATGTCCAGATTTGTAAAAGTTGAGTATGCAAATGTTGTATGTCCAGAAAACCAGAAAAGACTCAACAAAAATCTGCACAATCTATGGTATGAAAGGGTCAAAGTAAAGAGGGAGCTAAACCATAGTATTAGCTAAATCACCTCCAGCTACAGATTAAGTCCGATGGCGTCAAATTTATGCCAATAGTCCACCACAAAAATGTATTACTCTCCTCGCAAGCACAATTCAGTTACCACGAGATTGGTATAATAATAAAACTAGTAATAACTATTGCCTATTAATCAATAATTACTTTCAAATTATGATTTTATTGGTTGTTATGCAATAAACACTATAAGATCTGGAATACAACAATGTGATTGCATTTACATAGAAAAGATGTCCTACATTGCGCTATGTTTAGCAGAAAGGTTGAGGAAGATTCATTGAATTAACTGTTTATTACAGAGTGTTGGAGCTATTTATTCTTTCTTTCTTTATCCATTTGAATTTTGTTAGTTTATTCTTAAACTTCTATTTTTTGCATTATTTACAGAGTTTATTTGCAGGTTAATAATTGATTTTATTTTTTGTTTCATTTTCTTATTTTTTCCTTATTTTTTTTAATTTTTTTTATTATTTGTAAGCCAGACAGGAAGTAAGGTGGGTCAGTCCACATTCTATAAATGTAGGGGCCTGGTAAAGGACCAGCAGGCATTTGGGTTTGGGGCCTATGGTTTTCACCAGTGCAAGAGAGGTCAGGAGAACTAAGAAAAGTTTGATAATTGTAATTGCTTGCATAAATGGAAAATGAAAGCAACCAAGACAATCTCCAAGTTTGGACCTTGAACTTCTTTCGCTTGTGTCAAGAATCTGGACCCCAGTGCCTCATAGTGGCTGATGGAACTTTTTTTTGGATGTTTGGTTTAACAAACAATCGCCACTACATCAAGTAAAAACCGCCCCGTGGATCAAGTAAAGACCTTCTCATGGATCAAGTAAGGAGCCATCCTGTGGATTAAAAGGAATAATTCTTCATCATTGGACACGTTGGATTTATGGATCTCAAGGATTACCATAAACAAAAGGTTTTGGACCGTCTTTGATGAAATCAAGCGACTTGCTGTGTGAGGCCTGGATTGCCACGTTACTCATTCAGCAAACTGGTACGTGGCAATATTGTTCAAGCTGTAAAGGACAAACAGTGAAACTATTGGAGTTTAAAGACATTATTTCACTGCAAAGACTGATGAGATGAGTTTGATGTGACAAGTTGACGCGTAATTGAATTCAGACGTGCGCCGATGCCCATCATGGAAATGTTTGTTCGCAAGAATCAACCTCTTTAAACAAAGAGACACGTTTGTGCTTCATCCTGTGGATTCCTTGTGGAATAATGTCGCTTTAAAGGTTTGAAATAATTTAAAGGATCGCTAAAAATGTCGGATGTAAAGAGCAAAGAGGACGACACTCATAGTCACAAGAGAAAAGAAACATCAAATTCACACAAAAGAGTTTGGAGTTTTATGTGAAAACATGTCAAGAAAAACTAAGTTTAAAGTGTAAACAAGCTGAAAACCTTGTGGAGAAAATCTCCGCATTAATGACATCACAAGAAAATGTTAAGAAAGGGTCTTCTGACTTTGTCAAGTTTATTAAATGCTATCAAGATGCAACTCAAACCTCCCATTCATCAGCAAAGTTATTGAAAAAACTGTGTGTAAACAATTAAATAGTTTCCTCATGATGACCAACTGCTTTGACACTTTCCAGTCTGGTTTTCATGCTCACCACAGCATGGAGACTGCCCTCGTAAAAGTATTCAATGATATTCATATAAATACGGACTGTGGCAGAACCACGGTGCTGGTTCTGTTGGACCTCAGTGCAGCTTTTGACACTGTCGACCATGACATATTACTGAATCGACTTGAAAGTTGGGTTGGAGTCTCTGGTTCGGTGCGCGAGTGGTTGGAATCGTACATAAGGAACAGGGATTTCTTTGTTTCAATTGGAAACTTCTCATCAAAGAGGTCAAAGGTCACATGTGGGTACCCCAAGGTTCAATCCTAGGACCCCTCTTATTTAATATTTATATTCTCCCACAAGCTCAGGTCATAACAGGAAATAATATAAGCTACCATAACTATGCGGATGACACACAGCTCTACATTACGATGTCACCAGGTGACTCTGAACCCATCCAATCACTGAATAAATGCTTAGAGCAGATAAATGTGTGGATGTGCCAAAACTTTCTCCAACTGAACAAAAATAAAACTGAAGTCATTATTTTTGGACCTAAAGAGGAACGATCTAGAGCTATAGATCTAGAGCTATAGATCTAGAGTCAATGCACAGCTTCAGTTATTACAACTAAAACCTAGCGATCAGGCCCGAAACCTGGGAGTAGTGATGGACTCAAACTTGAACCTCCAGAGCCACATAAAGACAGTAACAAAATCGGCCTTCTATCACCTGAAGAACATCTCCAGGATTAGAGGACTAATGTCTCAGCCAGATCTAGAGAAACTCATTCATGCGTTTGTCTTTAGTCGCATTGATTATTGTAACAGCATCTTCACAGGCCTGTCCAACAAATCAATCAAACAGCTACAACTGATCCAGAAGCTGCTGCTCCTGTTCTCACTAAAACTAGGAAGATAGAGACATAACAGCAGTTTTAAAGTCCCTCCACTGGCTCCCTGTAGCTCAAAGAATAGATTTTAAAATACTGTTGTTAGTTTATAAATCACTGAACGGTTTAGCACCACAATACATCAAAGATCTACTGTTTGTTGTATCAACCTTCCAGACTCTCAGGTTCTGGTTCTGTCTGCTCTGCATCCCCAGAACCAGAACCAAAAGAGGAGAAGCAGCTTTCAGCATCTATGGACCAAAAAGTTGGAACAAACTTCCAGAAAACTGTAAAACAGCGGAAACCCTGACTTCCTTCAAATCTCAAGTAAAAACGCACCTGTTTAGAGTTGCATTTGAAATGTAATATGTATGGATTTGATTTTGTGGATATGTATGTAATTGCTTTTTTTTTTTTTTTTTTTCCTGTTGTGGGCAACGGGGCCCGGCGAATACCCGTGGTTAAACGGACGGCAGAGTCCGGCGGTAACAGGCGCTTAAATTCCGTGTCAAAGGGAAGGGGGAAGAAAGGGGAAAAAAGAGGAAAAAAAAAAAACCTTGGTATTTTATTCTATGTTGCATGCCTTTGTGTTTTGTGTTTATGATGTAAAGCACTTTGAAATGCCTTGTAGCTGAAATGTGCTATACAAATAAAATTTGATTGATTGATTGATTGAACTGATTTACATGAACTCTTTTTGAATTTCCCATTGCCAGAAGAAGAAGTGAAAAGGCAAACTGTGCATTTTCAGTCCAAGGTGGTGGCATTCTCTGAATTTATAGACAATGTAAAGGTTTGGTTGCATGAAGCAGAACAGAACAATAATGTTGATGATGCTCTTGTTGCAGAGGTGGATGAAATAAGTCCTGAGGACAGTGTTTCTAATATTTCAAGTGTAAATCCACGTTCAAAAACATCTTCACAGTATTCTCGGACTTCGTCCACATCTTCTGCTCGCATTAAAGCTGCAGCTGAAAAGGCGGCGCACATGGAGAGATTCGCCGCGTTGGACAAAAAACATCTGATCGAAGAGCAAGAGGAAAATCTGAGGAAAGAAAAGGAAAAATTAGATTTGGAAATAGAGTTGGCAGCAACTAATGCAAAACTTAATGTCTTAATGAATTCAGTCGTTGGTTCTAAACGATCTGATAGAATTAACTCTTATTTTGAAAGAGCTACAGTAAAGGACACGCCCCTGCTAAATCCTCGCGCTGATGAGTTTTTCCCAAAGAAAGAGCAAATTCTTCATCTGACTTTCCTATCGTCAGACCTAAACAGAAGGCAGACAGAAGGCAGAAACAACTTAAAACGGATCAAAAGAGAGTAAAAGTTGATTCTTCAACTCAAACAACGCAGCAAACACAATTTCAATCTTCCTCTGAGACTGAGAACTGTCAGAATGATCTTCTGAACATCATGCAGAGACAAAATGACATCACTGCCTTACTTGTAAAACAAAATTTATCGTCTGTCCTCCCATCTAGAAATATTCCCGTGTTTGATGGGGATCCAATGCAGTACAGATCATTTATGAACGCTTTTGAGAACGGAGTGGAAGCTAAAACTGACAACTGGAGCCACTGTTTGCACTTCTTAGAGCAGTTCAATAGGGGGCAGCCTAAAGATCTGGTGCACGGTTGTCAGCACTTACCTCCTGAGCTAGGTTATTCCAGGGCCAAATATCTTCTTGAAGAACATTTTGGAAATGAAAATAAAATAGCTTCTGCATATATGGAGAAGATTATGAGTTGGACACCAATAAAAGGTGACGATGTGAAAAGTCTTCAATCATTCTCTCTTTCTCTTCAAGGATGTTCAAATCTAACACAACAAATTGTTTACATGAAATAATTGGATTTACCTTCAAACATGAGAACGATCGTATTGAAACTTCCATATAAACTGAGGGAAAAATGAAGAGTTACTGCTTATGAGCTGCAGGAGCAAAATGGCCACCGAGCTTTGTTCACTCATCTGGTTGCTTTTATAGTAAAAGAAGTAAATGTCGCATCAGATCCAGTGTTTGGCAACATCCAAGATCCACAAACTCGGATCAACTCTAAAGTCTCAAGTTCCAGCAAGCAAAGGAAAAAAGGAAGCAGTTTTGCCACAAATGTCAACACAATAATAGATGCCAAAACTCTGTCAACTGAAAACAAGACCAAGTCTACTGTTCTTCACAACTGCTTGTTTTGTTTACAAAGAAATCATCTATTGGAAAACTGTATGCAGTTTAAAGCTAAAATGCATTGGGACAAGTTGACCTTCATTAAACTAAGGGGGATTTGTTTCGGTTGTCTGAAAGTTGGTCACACAAGCAAAGACTGCAGGAGTCGTTTGGATTGCAACGTGTGTCACCAAAAGCATCCGGGAGTTCTTCACATAGAGCAAAAGGAGCCAAAAGCCTCTTCAGAACAAACCCTACAGACAAAAAGGTCTCATGTCAACTTCTCAACTGCAACCACTCAGACATGTGTGCATATTGGGGCCGGTCATGATGATGATGCTGTTTTTTCTATTGTTGCAGTGAAAGTTAAAAGTCAAAACAGCAACACAATTGTGCAAACTTATGCATTTCTGGATCCAGGAAGTTCAGGTACGTTCTGTACAGAAACTCAGGCAAAAAGACTGAACTTAAAGGGCAAAAGGACAAATATTCTGCTGAGAACAACGAGTCAAAATAAGATTGCTAATGTACAAGTTTTGTCTGGTTTGAAAATCTCTGATTTGAAAATAAATGACTTCATAGCATTGCCAGATGTTTTGACTCAGAGTACCATACCAGTTTCTACATTGATTATTCCCCAGCAAAAAGACATTGATCAGTGGCCTCATCTTAAGCCTTTTAAGCTTCATAACATCAATGCAAATGTGGAACTACTGATAGGAACTGATGCTTCAAATGTTTTAGAGCCCTGGGAGGTGATAAACAGTGTGGATGGTGGGCTTTATACTGTAAAAACTAAAGTTGACTGGGTCATAAATGGTTCCTTGCGCATTAGAAGCAACAGAAGAAATAAAAATGTCTGCACTGCTGTAACAGCCAACAGGATCTCTGTTGAGCATCTTAAAGAAGTGCTGGTCAAACAGTACAATCATGATTTTAATAAAAGATCATCAGAGGAGAAAACTGAAATGTCCAGAGAGGATTTGCATTTCATGAACATTGTCATTAACTTGACAAAACTTGTTGGAAGTCATTATCATATTGACTTACATTTCAGGAATGAAAGTCCCAGCTTGCTAAATAATATCTGTGTTGCAGAGCAGTGCCTCCAGAGCCTCAGAAGGAGATTTGAAAAGGATGCTCAGTACAAGGAGGAATACACTGCATGCGTAAACAACATGCTGCAGCAAAGACATGCGGAGGCTGTACCAGCAGATGAGCTTCAGAAAGGTGATGGAAAACTGTGGTACATTCCTCATCATGGAGTGCATCATCCCACAAAAGGCAAGTTAAGAGTTGTATTTGATTGTGGATCAACTTATAAAGGAGCATCACTGAACAGTCAACTTCTACAAGGACCTGACCTCACAAAACTCTCTGGTTGGAGTCCTCATCAGATTTAGAAAAGAGCCTGTTGCACTAATGGCTGACATTGATGCCATGTTTCACCAAGTGTATGTCTCTGAAAAACATGTCAACTTTCTCCGTTTCTGTGGTGACATCATGGTGACACTTCAAAACCTGCACAGGAGTTCAGGACGTTGGTTCATTTATTTGGAGCAGTGTCACAGTGTCACCCAGCTGTGCAAATTATGCTCTGCAAAGAACTGCTGATGATAACAGTTTCCAGCTGAAGTGGTTAACACAATCAAAAATAACTTTTATGTGGATGACTGTTTAAAATCTGTTCCCACAGAAGAAAATGCAGTGCACCTGGTGAAGAGGCTGACAGACCTCTGCTCTAAAGGAGGATTCATGCTTTCAAAATGGGTCAGCAATAGTTGCATAGTGCTCATGTCAATCCCAGAGGAAAGGACACCAAAAAAAATAATTAAGAATCTGGATTTGGACACAGATCAGCTTCCAGTTGAGAGAGTACTGGGTTTACAGTGGAGCATTGAAACAGACGAATTCAAGTTCAGAACCTCTGTGCAGGACCGTCCACACACCAGAAGGGGCATTTTGTCTGTGATTAGCTTACTGTATGATCTCTTGGGAATCGTGGCTCCCTCCCTTCAGTATGCCAGTTAAACTGTTGCTACAAGAACTTTGTCGACAAAATTTGAAGTGGGATGAAGTTATTCCCTATTCTCTCTCTAGGAAGTGGCTTGATTGGCTGGAGGATCTCCAGTTGATATCCAGTTTTAAAGTGGATCGTTGTATCAAACCAAACTGCATCAGAAAACCAGATAACTTCATCATTTCTCTGACGCAAGTCAAGATGGCTATGGAACAGTGTCATATTTAAAACTGGAAAAGAATAACATCTCACATGTTGCTTTCATTTTAGGAAAAGCAAGAGTTGCCCCTATGAAGCAAATGACAATCCCCAGGTTGGAACTGACAGCTGCTGTTCTTGCAGTCCAAGTAAATAAACTGCTGCAGAAAGAGCTGCAAATACAATTGGAAAAACCTGTTTTCTGGACTGATAGTACAACAGTACTAAAATATATTTCCAGTGAAACAAGAAGATTTCACACCTTTGTTGCAAACCGAACCTCTGTTATCTGAGAAGCAACAGATGTTGATATAGGAGATATGTTTCCTCCAAGGAGAATCCTGCAGATGATGCATTTAGAGAAATGAGATCTGAGGAGCTCCTCAAATGCAGGAGATTGATAAATGGACCTGAATTTCTCCACAGATCAGAGGAGGAATGGCTTAAACTGGATGTGGATCACCTTGCAATTCCTGCAGATGACCCAGAGGTCAAAAAGGACCTAACAGAAAGTGTTGTGAAGGAATCAGAAAATGCTACAAACTATCTGATTTATTATTTTTCCATCTTGGACAAAGCTTAAAATCTCTGTTGCCTGGTTTTTAAAGCTGAAAATCATCCTCATGTTGCTGCAACAGAAGAGAAAAGAGTTTGCTGCTGTAGACCTAAATAAAAATGATCCAGAAAATCAAAAGAAAGAACTGGAAAAGCAGATGGAAAGATTCAAGACCACTCTAAAGAAAGAAAATCTGACTCCTGAAGACTTGGCCAAGGCAGAACTATCTATCATTCAGTTTGCACAACAACAGAAATTTACTACTGAAATGGCTTTCATCACCAGTGGCCTTAAAACAGTCTCCAGGAGAAGTTCTCTATGCAAACTTGACCCAGTATTGGATGCTGGAGTTCTCAGAGTGGTTGGCAGATTGAATAAAACAGCCATGCCTGTCGAAGCAAAGCATCCTGTAATTTTGACAAAGGCTATGTATGTGTCCACCCTGATTTTACACCATATTCATTAACAGTTGGGACATGCAGGAAGAGCTCATATGCTGTTCAGATTAAGACAAAAATACTGGATAATAAATGGTAATTCAGCTGCCAGAAAAATCATCTCTCATTGTGTTGTTTGTTGATCAAAAAATGGCAGATCTGCCAGGAGAAAGAGTTCTGCCAGCCACCGCTCCTTTCACAAATGTTGGAGTGGATTACTTTGGTCCTGTAAGTGTTAAAAGAGGACGAAGTCTCCTGAAAAGGTATGGAGCTCTGTTCACTTGTTTCATCAGCCGTGCAGTACATCTGGAAATATCCTACACTCTCGATACCGATTCCTGTATAAATGCAGTCCGCAGGTTCATCTGTAGAAGAGGCCCCGTTTCCACAATTAGATCCGACAATGACACAAATTTTGTTGGTGCAAATTGAGAGCTGAAAGAGAGTTTGGATGAACTGAATCATGCTAAAATTCAAAATGCTTTTTTGTGTAGGATGGAACTTTAACATCTCTGCAGCCTCTCACCAAGGGGGAGTTTGGGAGCGTCTGATTCATTCCATTAGAAGTATTTTAGTCTCAGCTCTCAAAGAACAAGTTGTAGATGATGAAGGACTTCAAACAATCTTTTGTGAAGTTGAAGCCATATTAAATGACAGTTTCAGACAAAGTTTCAGATGACTCAAATGATCTTGAGGCACTCACACCCAACCATTTGTTGTTGAAAAACAAACCAGTTTTGCCACCAGGATTGTTCAGTGAAAAGGATCTTTATGTCAGAAAAAGGTGGAAACAAGTGCAATACATGGCAGAGTTGTTCTGGAAAAGATGGCTTTCTGAGTACTTACCTCTGATGTAGGAAAGACAAAAATGGACAAAAACTAAAAGATGTCTTATTCCTGGAGATGTTGTTTTAATCGCAGACTCTACAGCTCCAAGAGGATCCTGGATGATGGCCAAAGTCTTAAGTGTAAACCAGGATGCAAAAGGCTTGGTGCGTTCTGTGCAATTGCAAACAAAGACCAGTGTTTTGGAAAGACCTGTGACCAAACTTCTTTTGCTACTGGAAGCATCACCCTGAGGAAGTAATGACATGTTTTATGGAATAGCTCCTTTTCCTTGTTAAAGTAATTGGACAGTATTCGCAATTAGGGGCCGGAGTGTTGGAGCTATTTATTCTTTATTTCTTTATCCATTTGAATTTTGTTAGTTTATTCTTAAACTTCAATTTTTTGCATTATTTACAGAGTTTATTTGCAGGTTGATAATTGATTTTATTTTTTGTTTCATTTTCTTATTTTTTCCTATTTTTTTTTTATTATTTGTAAGCCAGACAGGAAGCAAGGTGGGTCAGTCCACATTCTATAAATGTAGGGGGCTGGTAAAGGACCAGCAGGCATTTGGGTTTGGGGCCTATGGTTTTTACCAGTGCAAGAGAGGTCAGAAGAACAAAGAAACAAAGAAAAGTTTGATAATTGTAATTGCTTGCATAAATGGAAAATAAAATCAACCAAGACAATCAACAAGTTTGGACGTTAAACTTCTTTCGCTTGTGTCAAGAATCTTGACCCCAGTGCCTCATAGTGGCTGATGGAACTTTTTTTTGGATGTTTGGTTTAACAAACAATCGCTACTACACAGAGCATAAATTATTTGAATGAATACATTTTGATAAATTGACAAATACTCTAGCACCGTATGTCTGACCACAATGGTGACAGAGTGCAATAGGATGCCTGCGGCTCCCACAACTGTCCCAGAAGATGCCAAGCATCAATGTGAATGTGGATTGTGTACATGTTTGTAGTGAATTCAAATTGGTGCCTCCAATGCACTGTGGACTCGTGGTAGACTTTTGGCATAAATTTGATACCATAAAATACAAACATCTCAACTTCCTTGCTATGTCAACATTAATATTGGTGAGTGTGTTGGTTGTCACTACGGTGACGCCATTTTGCCTGTACTTTAGATGTCCAGTTTCTCTGAAATCTCTGGCATAGTGCTTTGCATATAGCATCAACGGGGCAACTTGCATCACTCTTCCACCATAATTGATAAAAAGGTTTGGCTCTTAAGATTTGAGCATGGAATTATGGATTTGCTACTACTATGGTTTTGTCGCAGATTCTACCTGTCAAATCGCTTCTGTGCATGTGTGGCTTATACCAGCCAAAAAAATAAAAATAAAAATGGAAGAAACCATGCAGGATCTGCAAATGGAGACAAATTTTGCTGGGAATGATTGGGAAAATACCCATCAGCTATACCACACCCCTGAAGAAGTTAAGACTCTTCTGCCTGAATCTGATACTTACCCGCAATCTGGAGGTACTGTGTACTCACTCCAGCTTCTTCATTTCCAAAAAAGCAAATATCCTGAAGTTCTCCAACCAGATACCCATCTTTTCACTATATTTATTTATATTCTGTCCATCGGCAACCATAAAATTATCAGACAGACCTGAGAGCATCAAGTTTACTTCCAGTCATGACGGACTTAACTACATATAACAAAGACTTTTATGATAAATGTTAATCCCAGAATGGATAACAATCAAAAGGCATTAAATATTCTTTTAATTAAATCTACATTTCTGCATTTATTTTTTATTCACTATTGACATAAAGTCATGAGACAAAACTAGAGCGTTCTGACGAGGCACATCAGCACAATGTCACCAGGAGTTATCAAGAAAAGAACACAATCCCAATGTGAAAAATGGAGGACGCTTAGTTTTGTTCAGGCCTGCTTTACTGCACCCGGTACAGGATGCCTCAAATCTGTGCAGAGTATGATGAAATTGCAAGACTATCAAGGCATCCTAGAGAGAAATGTACTGTTAATGTCAGAAAGCTTGGTTCCAGTCACAGGTCTGGAAGACCACAATGGCCTTCCAAGAGGTTGAAGACCATTGTGGGCTTTTCAGTCATTAAGAAACTTTCCAACAACTTTGTCCTTGTGTGTATAAAGTAGAGCTATCATGCTGTTTTCTAGGTGATCCATTGCAGTGGCTACCTAAAACTCAGTCTACACAGGACTGAGATGACGTTGTATGAATACTGTTATCAGATTGTGGGTTTGGTGGGAGTTGGTCATTCCCTGCCCCCCAGTGGGATCACTGAGGTCAAACTTCACAGCAACATGTTTATGTTTCGGGCAAACCTGGATTTAAAACTCATCTTTTTGGACATGAGGTAGGACACACATTTACTGCTTCCTAAAAAATCTCAATCGGTCATGTAAAAATATGTTATTATAAATGTATTTTCTGTTTTCAAATATTGGCTTTGAACTATTCTGTTGCTAACCACTTTACTCCAACCCTTTGCTTTCGAGATAAGTGTCTAACTTGTGTCCTTTGCTGTGCTGGAGCCAGCGTTGCTGAGCTGACAGGCTTTGAGCCTCAAGATCTGATTGAGAAAACCCTCTACCACCATGTTCACACATGTGACATTCTACACCTACGCTATGCACACCATTTATGTGAGTTTTCTAAATCTCTTGGAATATTTTCAGTGGATTTGCAATTAAGGAATAACCTAAGAAATATGAAAAGACAGATATTGGAACTCTGGACAAGTGTGATTCTACTGCAATAATATCTTCCTTTACTCCACAGAATGCCTATGTTTCACAGTCTTTAAGACAACCTGGTACCAATACAAGTTGGACCGTCAAACTTTTATTTTGTGGTTGGCTCTCATTTTAAAATCCTTTACGTTGCATATTGTACAAGTGATTGGTATTTTTGAATGTTAAAGTTCAAACCCAGCCTCTCATGCTCATCATTTTTGAAACTGACTTCTAGATTTATAGTGACATAGTAACAGTCAGTTTCCGCTAGTTTACCATTGATAGTTATCTGAAAACCTGATCCAAGTAGCTAAACTTACTTAGTTACTTGGTTCCCAGTTGCACCAAAATGCTGTCTTAGTTAGAGCTAGTTAACAGAAGTAAAACATGGGAGGTTCACCAGGCGCGGAAAGGTTTTACTAATTTTGTCTGGTTCTGGACTTTGTGTTCTTTTAGTACTTATTAAAGGACAAGTGACAACAAAGTATTACCGCATGTTAGTAAAATATGGAGGCTGGGTGTGGGTGCAAAGCTACGCAACCATTGTCCACAACAGCCGCTCTTCCAGACCTCACTGTGTGGTCAGTGTGAACTACGTTCTCACGTGAGTTTGTGTCTCAGTGGCTTATCAGCTATTCTCCGTGAAGAATAAATGATACGCCTGACCGTCTGCATTTTTTTTCTCCCACAGACACACTGAGTGCAAGGAACTGCAGTTGTCTGAAGACCAGATCCAAGTTGCCAAGCTTACTTCACAGTTTGTCTTGAGTCAAGACAACCACAAACAGCTGAGAACTAAAGACCTCAAGCAGAGGGCCAAACTCAGATCAGCTCCATACACCCAGGTGGCTTTTCAGATTTTTTTTGGCTCATTTTTGTGTCTGCCTGTTTTTTATTTTATTTTATTGCCAACTTAAGTGACCATATGAACCTCTTACATTTTTCTTCATTTTGTGACTAAATCCTAATAAAATTGTGACTAATTTAAAATAGTGCTTCTAGTGTTAAAGAAGGTTGTAATTTTTTTATTATGAGACAAGCTTAGGGAAATAAAACTGGAGTAAATTAGAAAGGCAAGGTCTTACATTTATATTTGTTTGAGCAAATAGAGAAAAATCAGTTTTTCAAGAAACAGTAACATTTATGTTGTTGAAGAACAACATAAATGCTATGTTGCTATCAGAGCAACATAGATGAAGATGAAATTATGAAACCCAACTAAATAATTTGCTAACATGGGTTTGTTGATGTCGAGCAGGAGGTCACTAGGCTTCTCCAGTCAGCTATCTCCAGTTTCTCCCTATGGAAGAAGCACTGGAAGGAGAGAACCAAGAATCTAATTGATACAGTCGACAGAAAGAAAATATCTGCTTTGACAAATGAAGCAGATCAGGTTTCCTGCAGCCCTAAATACAATCTGAATGTCCAATATCCCTACAAACACCTACATGTGAATTCCTATTGCCAACTTCCTCATTCAGTTCCCTCTTCTCAACTGCCTTATCCACTCATTGGCTCTTTGGGCTTTAAAGGCCAAGTGAGCATAATACTGAGAACTCTGAAGCCTCCAACAATAACCCTAACCCTGCAGAGCATAGGTAATGTTCACAGATTTAAAGAGTCCTTTAGAAGTACTAATAATTTTCTCTACATTCCTTAAAATCCAGATCCACCTTGTGATATATCTATTTTTTGGTATTATCACAAGACAAAACAAGAAAGAAACAATTTAATATAATGCAAAACAGAAACTGACCTTTCTTCAATTCAGTGTATTGGTGTCCAAAATTCAATTCAGTCTATTTATAAAGAGTTAAGTTATTTGAGGAAGTTTGAGAGACATTACTGGGAATCTTTTCCAACTAATTCTTCCTAAATAATACTAATAAAATTTTTGCAAAATGTATTACTATTATTATTAAATTTATCATTATTATTATTAATAATACATTATTATTATTATTATCTATAGAAATATGACTGGAGCTAATGTCTGTGTTGTCTTCTGTCATTTTTAGATAATCGCCTCTTAATGTTTAATGATCCTAAAGATGTACTTACATGCTATACACGTATTGTTCTTAACACATTGTTCTTTACTAACTCACTGCATTTTTTAAACTTTCTATTTATTTTTATTTTTTTCAGAACCTGGGTCGTCAGCAGGTTAGAAGATTACCTCAGTAGTAGGCAATCAGCCTGCTCTCAGCTGTCTGAAAGACAAGTTGAAGAGTCATTGCAGACTCCTCTACACTAGACCGAGGGGGTCTGGTCTATGTCACTGACTCCATTTATCGAGAAAACACGAAATTTAAGGCTCAGAGTCAAATAGTGTTGTGGACTTTCAGATGGTCTGACCCAAAGCTGCCCGTATCTCAGCGTTAAGTTGGGTATCAAATAAGCATCTTATTCCAGCATTTATACTCTGCTAGTTTCCATGGTGCTGGAGAAAAGCTGTTCGGTACAGGCACGTGCAGAGGGGTGTGCGAAGGGTGCTTGAGTCCCTGTTCCTTTTATCCTTGATGCTCATAGTACCCCTTTTCAATTCGTTTTTTTTTTTTTTTTTAATGTTTTAAATTTTTTATTATTTTTTAAAATATGTGTGTCAGGAGGCCTGCTTTTGCCCTTTAGCAATAATATTTAGCTAAATATGATAATTTAGCGAAATAAACTAGTCTTGCTGCCCTCTGTCTAATAATGGGGGGGAGGGGGCTGATCTGTGCCTCTAAATACAATCTCTAAATACAATCTGAATGTCCAATATCCCAAATTATGGGCAAGGATATTTTTTTCATACACTGGTTTGTAAATAAAAACGTAGGCCTGATGTTGACGTTACAAAAACTGTTTCTATTTATATTTTAATAATTGTCCTCACAATAGTGGAAAAAACCCTCCTTGACCCTACACATATAAATGCTTCGATTGCAGAGAAACTTCTGACTTTAACTTAATCATTCTGGTAAAGGCCTGGTTCTACAGGCAGACTGAGTTGGTCTCACCGACAGATAGAAAGAATGTCTGTCTTTATATCAGATCATTAAGAGGTCACATCCTGATATAAGACACGGTGCTGCGACTGTCACCGCGAGTTGCGACGTAGCTCAAACCCCGGTGCCATCTGCTGACTGTTCATTCTGCTTCTCCTTAATGTTACTAAAGCAGCTGCTGAAGGGATTTGGGGTGGAGATGAATGGCTGTAAATAGAACCTCAAGTGTTAAAGGAAGACTCGGCCCAGAGCATTTAGTTAATAAAATAAACATAAGAGAAAATATGAATATTGATAAGGTGAATCTGTGAAAGGGCGACTAGGTTTATTGGCCAACTTTAAATGAATCACTGATTATTGGGTACTTGCTGTGATGTATTTGTGAACAAACCCAACTCAAACACAAAGATTACACCATATTGTAGCCATGGTAACACAACAATCAAGATGATTCTTTAAACTTTTACAAAGTAAACTTCCTAATTAAATCCTAAATGTATTTTTTTTTCCTCAGCTGAATGCATTAAATACAATTTTATGACATTCTCTATAAATTAATGCAACAGATTTAGATCTATGATCTGTCTTACAATTAAACCATTTCTAGGGGCCCCTGAATCTCTAGAGGGCCTACCAGCAGCTACTGAGTTTTCTTTACTTTGATATCCCAGGCTTTCAATTGTAAATCTCAGAGATGCTAACATCAAACAATTTTATAGAGTTAACCCCTTCTTGTTTTTTTTTTGATCTACAAATCAGTCTGCAGCTAAGTTGTTCTAGAGTTTAAGTAGATATTATTAGGGCTTAATTAGTAAAATGGCTGCAAATTTGCTTATTTCATAACTTCATAACCTTTGACCTTCTCTCCTCTGGTCTGTTTAACACCTACAGTCTCAGTTAAACTCAGTCCTCCAGAACAGCAACTTCATACTTTGGGGAAAATATACATTTGCTTTGCATTGTCCCCACATGATGGCAACGATATAGTAGGATCCAATTAAATTCTTGATTAATATGTGTAGTTGCTATGTTGTTGTAAAGTGTTTTAAGATCTTACTCAATGTGCCCTTTTTTAACTTTGAGCCCCTGCCCCTCCAAAGGTCTCTGCACGGCCCTGGCTCTGTACAAAAGGAAGTGCTCTACAGATAGCAATGGAAAGAAAATGTGTTCATCGGTTCATCTGCCATTATCAGAAGTGATCCACCAGGGTGGAGGGTCATTTTGTATTTCTTCAGAACAGTGTATATAAACTGTGGAATGCATTTTTACATTTATTTAATTTCTTGGGTTTCAAGGCAAATAAAATGAAGGGTCTGTAAATATCTGTCCATGTGTTGATCAAGAATAAATAGCTCTTAAATAAAAGATCTTTGTTTTAGTTCAGGGCATGCTGGTGTAAATGGGTAGTGAGAATATTTTAGTGTTTAGCATGTTGGTACATCAGATTACTACTCTATAGTCCTATACAATCCTATACCTGCCTTTTACTTTTATAAGTAAAAGGCAAGATGAAAATTCACAGAATACAAGCAAAGTACAGAATCTAAAAACAATTACATGGCATTGAGTTAAAAGGAGCAAAAATATGAATATGAAACCATAAAAGCTAAGATTGTTATCAGATATCTGGCCTGACATATTGCAGGATTTTAGTGGTTGGAAAAAGGAAGAGTTGAGTCCCTGTTGATCCCGATGCTATATCCCCATCTTTGAGTCAGTTTTTTGACATTTAAAAGAAAAAAACTCATTATGAATTATTTGAAACCTCACAGTTTACACGTTGCAAACAGGTTACCCGGTGTCCAAAAACCTAATTAAGTTAAAAAAAATCTTCACCTATTTTGAAGTAAGTGTTACTTTGCAAGGCAACTTACAATACAATGTTCATGCTTGTATGTCAAAATATTACACGATTGAAGTACATTGTTTGATTATGATATTCTCTGGCTGGTGTATAATAAATATTTACCTAAGTCTTTAAAGGTTTGTTTTCCTTTTGATGTTCAGTGTTCAAAATAAAAGCTTTTAAATAGACTTAAAAATATGTAGAGTAGATGTTTTATTAAGGTTATTTTCTACAATAGTCAAACACTATTAAAGACCTAGAAACTATGAAGAACATAGACAATATGAAGGTTTCATGTTGATTCTGCCACCATGTCAGTGCAATTCTTCAGTGTCTTTAAAGGACAACTAAACCCACAACTGTAAAAACAAAATAAAGTACCATGTTTTACTATTGCTCTAATAATATTCCCGTTTGCTAAGCTCTTCTTTTTCGTGTAGGCAAGGAGAAGATGACAGTAAATTCTGTTAAAAAACTGCTGCCACAACATCCATAAGTCTAATTGGGTGAGTGATAAAAGGATTTTAAGACTGGGTTTTAAGTACACCATCAGGGGTCAGTGGTCAAAAATGGATCTCCTGTTTTCCCAAATGACTAAAACCTCTGGGATTAAATATCTGAAGCTGTTTTCTATTGAGAGCTGTGAAAACTGCTGTGATCAGGTATGTGTCTACAAGTTCTCTGAAAAGAAAATGTAGGACATACAATTATCTAAAAAACCTTTATTTAGCTTTTTTGGTCATCACAGCACATGCTACATTATTTATTATTTCTGTGCAACAGTAACAGATGAGAATCAACCCATTTTAGAGAAGGAGGATTCTTCTTCCAGAATTTACTGCAAAATAACAGACTGGCTACATTTGTTGGTTTCACCTGGTAAAATGAAAAATTTGAAACACAACATTGACCCAGACAATACACAGTTCCAACAAATGAATGGGACCCCAGGTAAACATGTCATTTAATTGTGTTTATTTTGTTCAAAGGGAAAAGTATTTAGAAATAATTTTAACAAAATCCCCACAATCAGTGGCATAGTTTTAAAGATATAAATCTTTAAAAACTATTTTTGAAGCTATTCTTTACTTTTTGTAAGTTGATCCAAATATCTAAAATGTTTTAATAAGTAATCCATTACTTCATGTTCCCATGATGAGGAAGTACTAACTTTTGTTAAAAAAAAATGGAAATGGAAAACGTGTGTGCTGATAATCATAGTGCAGGGAGTGACTGTAAGAGAGGAGCAACTTAGCTGAAGTTCTTTTCTACAGTAAGAGTAATAATAGAGTTCAGAACAATGATCAACAAGGCACCGTAAATAACATTTCATTTGAACCTTTCTTTCAAAACTTTACCAGTGGTGCCTCTAATTGTGGAGAGTGATGTATAAAGCTGCTTGTTCTTGAAAATGTAAGTCAGCATACTTTAAGGAGTAGCAACAGTTTTTGTGTAAAATAACAGTATTTTTAGCAACCATTCATTCTGTTTCATTTCAGGAGATATATGATTGGATCAGAGACAGAGATTGTTTTTATTGCACCTCCCAGATGCTACATTGCACCAAAAGTGTAATAATGTTGGGGACAGAATTTTTACTTCTCACAAAATTACATTCAATTTGACAACCCATCCTTCCTCACCAAGACCTGGAAGTATTTGAGGTTCTCAAACACTTCCAGCATTTTTAGGTTGCTCAAAATCCAACTTTTTGAAATGCTTTGCTCAGTGTCAGTTAAAGCCAATTTCTTTCTTCAGGTTTCAGCTGATGAAATACTAAATAAATAAACCACCACAGCTATCCATAAAAACAATTCAGGTTATGGTCCAACTATTTTTGGTCACTTTAAAAACAGCAGTTTACAAAGTAGTCCTTCCAAACAGAACGCAAATGTAATAAGGTTTAGCAAATTCATTATATAACTGGAGCATATATGGATTTTGTCAGATGTCTACATAAACCTGTTGGCTTCCAAATATTACTTGACCAAACCTTTTTCACACTGAATGATAGTGTTGCTTCAGTGAGTAGAAAGTTATCAGGAATAAAAGTAGCTTATCCTGGCCGCTTCATGACCACGAGGTTCTTCAGCATGTCAAATGAGTTTCCATCAGGCTCCACAGAGACCATTCCTTCCTCTTTACTGTACACTTGCAGAAAGCCGTTGTCATCCAGACCAACCACCTGCGCTTCTGGTCCTTCCTCACTCCACAAACGGACCTGAGTCCCACTGTGGCCAAAGCAAAGACAGTGTAAAGCCAGCATCTTCTTATCAGGTTCCAAAATCCTAATCGAACTATGTCTGAATTTCATGTTTTCAAAGTAATCAGTTTTACTCAAAAATGTAGGATCAATAACATTTCAACACTCATTAATTTCAACAAGAACACATGAAACAGCACTTGATCAACTGTTTTAAGATGAGCCAATGAAAAGATACACATTACTGCAAACAGTAGATTTCAGAAGTATGACATGGTTTAATCTTATTAACTGGGAACACTGAATTTCCAAATATACAAAACAAATATGTTCTTTTGTTGCCAACAAATGAGCTATTGCTAAGAAGAGTGAAGTGGATTTAAATAAATGTTACTTATATGTTATTTATAAATGTTATTTATTTAAATCCATTTTAAATAAATATCGCTTCTGGCACAAACCAGCATAATTCTTTTTTATTCTTTTTTTAACTGATTTTTTTTACATACATCTAGAGTGTCTTTGAAAAGGTCATATCTTGTTCTGCTTTATAATATCTGGATCAGAGGAATTTCTACAACTGTACTCACATTTACACATCTTTCTTTCCCCTTTCTCCCTCCATAAATTTTCAAACTTTGAAAGGAGCTGATGTTCTACTTGGAAAAATCTCCAGGCAAAATAGTACAGTTCATCGGAAAGAAGTTTTGGGAAGCTGCTCATGTATGATGGCTATATAATTTTTCTCAATAAGGAATGCTGAGAATAAAAGCAGTAGAGGCAGTAGTTTGCAACACACACCTGTGCAGCCATCTTTTATAGTAAGTAGGCAGAACAGCATCTGGGCCTCTTTGCTGGAAACTGGTGATGAGAGTTTCGAGGCAGTTCAGTGTGAGAGCAATGAACTGAGAGCAGCTGAGGGGCTCCAGGCTGCAGTCGTTCTGTGCGTTGTACTGCTGGATCAGGTCATTAATGCATACTGTGGGGTTGCTGTTTGTCACATTAAAGCCACATCCTAGAGGCAAACAGTTGAAGAGGAAAAAGGAAGAAAAAGGAGAGGATGTAAATAGTCTCTAGAAAGGGTGTATTACAATAGTCATCGAAAACATTGCTAATGCCCTAGGTCGTTACCTATAAGCAGATGAAAACTTGATCCTACAAAAGTTGATGTTACCAAAACTCCTCCAAGCTTCATCAGGTTACTGTAGTAGATATCATTGGGCCACTTCACCCTCACCTCTATTTCCTGATGAATATTAAAAAATGTTTAAAGTTAATAAAAGAGTATCCAACAAAACTAAAACATACAAAACAAATCAAATTGCCAGTTTAACCTATGTTTTAAGTCAATTTCCTGGCTAACCTACTGTATTACTATAATAATGTATTTAAAGAAAGAGAACATCAACAATTCAGTTGATATATGGATAAGATCAATTCAATGGGTAATAGGGTTATGGTAAGAGCTCAAACTCAAAGATTAAACTCACAGCATCAGATTGTTGATATGGTAACAAAACAATTTAACTATGAATATTGTTCTTTGAACTTTTACAAATTAAACTTGCCAGCTCCTTAAAATCTTTTTTATTTTTATCTTTTTTTTTCTCAGAAGAGTTTTTGCGGCTCGTATTTTCGACAGTAGGCAGACAGAAAAGAGGGCGAGAAGAGGGGGAAAGACACGCAGCAAAGGTCACCAGGACCGGGAGTCGAACCCGTGACGTCCGCGTCGAGGACTGAGGCCTCCAAACGTGGGGCGTGCTAACCCCCTGTGCCACCACAGCACACCCAGCTCCTTAAAATCCTACATATAAATGTTAAACAATTTAAAATCTTTTAATTTATGTATGCTGAAACCATTGAATCAAATTTAGCAGCATTGACCATCTCAATATACAAATGCTACATTTATGTATCTGTGGTCTGTGTATTTAAAATATTAGCATTTATGGGCCCTTGAAGCCCTGGGGGCCTCTGCTGACTTAATTTGTATTAAGCAAAAGCGCAAATAATTAATATTCATGTTAATTTAGTTTTTTGATTTGTTGTTTTTAAGACCAGCTGTTGGTGTAAATATTGTTTCACTGGTAATGTTTTCCTGTAACATATAATTAATTACCCAGTAATATTTTTATATTGACTGTCTACTTAACATCTTTTAATGCAAAAACACAGTGGACCACCAGTGGACCGCTTCAGCGCCTTGACCACCGGGCTTAGCAAGTTTTCTCGGAGAAACCCTGTAAAGGGTTATGCAAATACAGGCAATATACTATTTACCATTAGTTTTTCACCCAACACTGTTGCATAAATTAGGATCAGTATGAAGTTTTAAACTGTACACTTACAAGCCATGACATTGTACAGCTGGATGGTAAGCCAGGAAAGTAAAGTAACATTACATTTGCTTATTTGCCGATTCTGTCATTTTGCAAAACTTATTAGAATTAGAAAACTTTATTGTGTTAAATATTAAGTAAAATATGATCAACTATGATTAATTAATTAATTATAAAATCTTTGATTAATTTGATAACTATTAAATCGCACCACTGTTATTTTTTGCATCAAAATTGCCTCAATTCAGCTTTTTGCCTTACGACATAGCTTGAACATACCTTGTATAATTTCATATGTCTAAATGTGATAATATGGTTGGTTTATGTTTTCCTTTGTCTATTTTATTGATTATTACTTATTTTGATTCTTAAATGTTCTTAAGCTCTCATGTTGACGTGCCAGTCGTCTGCTCGTGTTAAATAGTTAAGAGTCATATGGTGTACATTGTCCCTTTTTAAAGAAAGTAAAAGTGTGACCATTGCTGTTACCATGCTATGTATTGTTACTCATCTAAAAACATTTTTCTTAGCTCATTGTGGTTTGCAGAGGTATCACAGTCAAACAGAACTTCACGCTGTACAGCAATCCATTGATTTAAGTGTTATAAGAGATGGGCTGAGGGTGTGTTCAAGCTTATACCTGATATCCAGGAAGTGTGCGAACAGCTTCCACCATGGCTAAAGCAGCCAAATGTTGCAGGAAAGAAATTCTTTGACCAAGCTTGGAGTTCAGCTCAACTTGGATCCCAACTGTGAACATTGCACAGCCTAGTGGGCTGAGCCAAGCATTTTTGCCTCGGCCTGAAAAAGCAAGACAATTTCAAAACACTATGTGTGAAAGGTGTTTTTACACAAAGTAAAAACACCTTTTTTACTAACCTCTTCCTTGTGTTTGTCGAGCAGCTACTGCTATCAAACCAGAGTTCTTTGGTAAGTGCAGAACCATCCTGGAAGAAACCAGTGAACAGTTGTGGTTATTATGACATCTGACTTCATGTCAGATGTCATGTCTTTTGTTTTGTTTTATTTTGAAGACATGTTGGAAATTTAATTTCATTATAAAAAACTTAACACTGTTTTTAATTGTGATTTGTATAATAATAAACATACAATGAAGGTGAGTAGTTGCTGAAACCAAAGTGTGAGTACTGAAGAATTGTCTCCAAGGCCAAAAAGATATACAAGAGGCTGATGATGAACTGCAGATTTAACCTCACTAATGTGCAGCGCTTATCAAATTAAAGAAAAAATGTTAGTACAATCTCACATTTCCAAATGGGATTAAGGCAAATACAATGTATTGGTGAGCAAAGACCAAGAGATCCTAGCCTTTTAGCTCATTATGATGATTAGATTGGTTGATAATCTGGTCATTCCACATATAAGTCTAATCAAAAGATCAGATGACGCTTCAGCCTATCACCCTACAGAGTATAACCTTTCTATAACAACACTTCAAAAATCAGGAAACATTAATCTTTGTGTCTGCATTTGGAACATATACAGAGCAATAAATATCAACTTAGAGTAGAGGCTAGGAAGCTATCAACATAACTGCAGGTCAAATAATTCATTGAAATGCCATGACATTATCTATACTATGTGCAGTCAGATTAGCTAACAGTCCATTGGAAGCAAATAAGTATACATAAATGGCATATTCACAAGAGGAAATAAAGTATTATGACACAGAAGAGGAAGGAAGATGAAAAGTGAAAGCAGAAATTAGTCAGAGTTTAAAATATCTCTTTAGAATAGTTGTATCTGTGGGATTTTAGCAGGTTCAAGCTTGGTTTAAATGTAGCAAGGAGTTGATTCTCTAGGAACTGCTTCCACATTTTGGACAATGCCATAAAAAGGTCTATCTTTCAATTTAAGATGATTGCTTTTTCCATCAAAAAATACCTTAAACAAGATTTCCTTTCAGAAGCACATTTACATTGATTATTCAGATCAATAAAGAACAATCTAATCCATAAATGTGATTAAATAAAATAATCCTGTTTACTGAGGAACAGCTAAAATTAGAATTTTCTAATGGAAGTGATCTGTGGGAGATGGCTCCTCCACTACTACGGGGAAGCTGAGGTACTGATAAATGGTCTTCAGTTCTTTTGGATATACGAATATACCTTGCATGGCAGTGGACTACAATGCAATGTGTGCCTCAAAGTTTTTCATCTCACCAAACAAAATATAAATGTAATTCAAACTGGATGGTGGAACTCCAACTTGAAAAGCATTGTTTAACTGGCTAAAGGGGAGTTTTTTGCATATACAAGTTGCACATTTACAGAATGCAGATGCCCTCTATTCATAAAGACACATGCCCAAAGCTGGAATGACTGAGGGATTCCTTTGTGCGGCTATTTATGGACATGTGAGATTCTCTACATTTTCTCCACCATAGGAATAAATTCTGACCTATTTTAGAGTTAATCTGCTGATCCAATACCATTTTCTTTTTAAGTGAGAATGAAAGTGCCCCTTAATATTTACATGCATTTTCTGTACACAGACTGATCGCATTTATGTCTACATGTGGCAAAAACAGAGGGAATGTGGCGATTTCCCCTCATTTTAGTTTTGTTATATTTATTTATTTTGTGTGTATATGTGTGTTACTTTATTGTATGGGAATAAATGTGGTTCAGTTTTATTGTTGAAGATTAAACAATAAAAGATTAAAATCATGAAAAACATTGAATTTGATGCTCCTTAAATTAAACAACACTGCACAGAGTCAAATTCCAGTGTATTATGGTGAGTTCTGGTGCTTTGTAATTTGTTATAATTTTCCACAAAGAAAATTTTAGTAGCTGCCAAAGCTGCATATACATTTTACATAAAACATTGTCTGAAAAGAAAACTTTTTTAGAAAATATTTTCATTCTGACTGAGTTTTTTGCACCTTGTAAGATTTTTGCTGTTGCATTTATTTTGGACCACTTTTTATGCATGAACAACAATGAGTCAGCTCAAATTGTACCCAAATTTCCCCCCCAAATTCCTGCTTTTTGTAATAATCTTAAAATGAATAACACTTATTTGTAATCTATTCTTAGCTGATTGCAAAAAGTCTAATCTAGGTGCTTTTAATTAGCAACAGTACTGTCTTTGTAATAACATTATTCTAGCAGGAGCAATGGAAAATATTTTGTCTTTTTCTGTACAATAAAAACAAGTTAATTATATTATCTTGGGTTAATATTGTGAAACGGTGGCCTTTTACCATGAGATTCTCCAAATGGCCAATCTTTAAATCTCTAGAATTTTGTTTACCGTAATTGCTTACAATTTAGTGCAGAAGTCCAAGTGAGGGGACCACCAAAGACATTCATTCAAAGGCCTTTGCCAGTCGAGATTACCAGGCAGCCAAGAGGTGACCTTCCATAAAAAGCAAAGCCCCAGACGGTCAGAGATGATTGACCAAAGATGCTACGCAAGTTGCAACAGTTAAGGAATCAAAATTCTTTATTGAAACCTTTTAGAAAACAAACAAAAGACCAAGCATTTTGTGTCAAAACAAAACCTTTCTGTTTCACAATTAAACTGTTTAAAATCTATGTTGGTAGAAAACATAGCTTTTAAACACAAGATGTGTTCTCAAAATAAGCATTCCTGCCTAAAAAATGTCGGTCGATTTTTGTGTAGATCAGATACAAAACAGATTTGTAAAAGGGGCCTCATTGATTTCTTAGCAGTCTGAGTAGAAGTCAACAGTGCAAATGTTGCTCCAGGCATAAGGATCAAATTTAGCAGAGCAGGAAAAGAATCATTATACTCTGTGGATGTGCCAAGTGCTCCCTCTACTAAATATTTCTACTTCAACTCAGTACTAGGAGCATCTATTTATTGCAGTAAATATTTTGAATTATTTTAACAACTACACAACTGGAGTTTTCAATCCATATCACAGATAAAAAAAAAACAAAGCATATTAATAGAAACATTATGCCTTGTCTTTACAAGGCATAATAGCCATAAAAACCACATATTTGTTGTTAATTAGAGGTATGTTGAAGCTACAATTAGCTGGATGGTATGTCAAGCTTCTTAATGTTAAAAAAATACTAAAAAAGCTAGGAGCTCTGGTGCTAATTGACCAATCAGACAGTCTGTTGAAGAGGAGTACTTACTTATTACACTTATTTCAACAGTATTTTTGTCTCAATAACTCCCTAAAGATGCTCATGCCAATTTGTGAGCATTGTAGAAATAACCTCATTGTCTAAAAGGTGTCCATCATGACAGAACCTTAATGAGATAAACAGGCCAAATCAACCAACACATTACCACTATGTACTTATTACTAATGTAATCTTTATTGTGCATAGACCATTGGAGCAGAGGTTGAGCACAATGAAGTCCATCAGAAAAGTCAGTACAGAAAGACATTAAACATGCTAATTCCATAAGCATCTACTTTTGTTTGTTTTAGCCAAACTCATGCAAATACCATTACATCTGTAATGTAAGAGATGCATGTTAAAGCTTTTTCTTGAAGGCCCTGAACAATACACATAAATTATTTATGTAAAATTCTAAAGACAAAATTTGAATTCCATAAATTCTAAAATTTTTCCTATAATGATGTCATTAGGAGCTGGATTCAGTCTTAGGAATCTTTGAGAATACAGGTCCTGCATGTTTTATGTTTCATCTAAAATCAAATAAGTACAACTCATTCTATCGCAAAACAATCATCTAATTTGCGGTTATAACAAGGCTTCTCAAAGAATGCTCCCTGATGACATGGAATTCAAAAAGTCACATATGATCTAAAACATTTCAAAATTGAAAGAAAAATTAGTAATAGACATTTATCTGTCTGGAAAGGGTTACAAGGCATTTCTAAGTCTTTGGGACATCAACAAACATAAGTAAGAACCTCACTAAAGAAAACTGGCAACGTCCCTAGAGTGTCTGCTGGATGGCAACCAATCTACATCATTGAAAGAAGGTCTAAGCAGATGTGTTATTAGTTAATCCATTAGAATCAATTTTAATCTGATAAACCATTAATCAGCAACTAATAATAAGTTGATTAATTGTTTGTATCCCTCACCAAGACTGATGATTCAAGCTTACAGCTAAAGGCTTTATATGACAGATGAACCAAACACTAGTAAACTCTTAGTTTACTGATGAATTGAGAAAGTAAATGTATCTCATTGCTATGAAAAAAAAACTTGTGTTCTACCTTTAGTAGAACACAGTTTAGTGTTTGTGACACTAAACTTAACTACTAAAATAAAACTACTGTGTGGACATTAAGGTTATACAGTTTTGGCTAAAATGTTTGCTGTTGGAAGTTGCGATATCTACAGTTTTTTTTAACAAGTCTCATCTATTCAAAGAAAATAAACAGAATTTTTGGCCCAATGACATCATTGGCTGAAATGTTCTTCATGTAACAGTGAAGAGTCTTTTAGATGGCAAAGTAATGTTGTGCAATAGATGTTGTGGTCAAGAGTTAAGGAATATTTTGTAGATGCATTGGTCATCTCTCTAAAGTCTTAACGAATTCTAGATGTTTTTTCCCAGATACATAGTGTCAATTTATTAAATGTCTTGTGGTTTACTTCTCTCCTGAAACAAAGGTACAATACACCATGAAAGCAGGAGTATTTTTATCTGAAGGTTTCGTAATTTACTAAAATGCAGTACCATGATGGAAGAAGTCACCATTCAAAACTTTTCACTTCTTGTTGGATAACACAGTCATTCTATATATTTTACAGCCATCTGAAAAATTGCCAGCCTCTCTATAAGGAATTTCATTTTAAAAGGTTTTCCACAGAAGATTTTTCACAGGTTGTTAATTTAGTCTTTACCTAAATATTTATTTGAACAACACTACAGGCTAAATGCTGTAGCATAGCTCTTTTCAAAACTGTATATGTGTCAAAAAAGAGGGCTTGCCTGAAAATATCCAGTATTATCAATACATCAATGCAAATACTGGAGGACATGAAACAGACATTCTTAATAATAACATTAATCAGGGGTTGCTTGAGATGGGCATCTGGAATCTTTAACCTTGTCAGTGAAATCAAACTGCAGCAGCAGATCTGGGGTTATTTGCTGTACTCATTCACCCAGCTTTAGTTTCCCTATAACCTTAATGACAACTATGTCTGTTCCAATCAACTCAATGCTGCACCAGAGCCCATTTTTCAAACTTTCTGACAGTTTTAATTGGTGCCACCTGCAGCCCAACTTATCCCCTCAAGACACCGCTTTTACTCACGTGTGTGGATGCAAACAAAGAAGGCTAGAAGCAAAGTCCATTTGCTGTGGAAAGGTCACTGAGGCAATAAATTAGTTCCAGCCTGCCAGCCCTTTAGCAGTGTATGAAAGAACATACACAGTTGAAGGGAAAAGCAGCAGAGGGAGGAAAGGGTGTGTCATTATCCATGATCGGTAGGTTTGGTAAGGTGAAAAACACCATTATAAAAACATAAACTGTCTGTGAATTAGACTACACAATTCATTGTGTAGCCCTGATTTCGAACCACAACATAGATTAAAATAATCAACTTTCTGGACTTTAGTAATATTGGAATTCAATTAATTAAAATAAATAATCCGACAAGGCTCGCTTATCAGATTAACAGTACCTTCTTGAAATAAAATCCTTAAGAAAGTATGAAACATATTTTATTAAAACCACATTTTTGTTTTTTTTTTTAAAAATTGCTTTTAAGTTGGTTTGACAAAATATAAGCTTATATATTGGGTTGCATTATATATAAGCAGAAAATAATTATAGTTAACAGAAATAACTATAAGTCGTTATTTCTAATTATAGTTAGAAATACCTATACTATACTATGTGTGTATTTTAAAGTACACACATACTTTAAAATACCAGTATTTTGTAATTAATCTATATAATGACTTGATGAACTGAGATACTGAAATAGATTAACAGTTTAATAGTACGGTACATTGTTTTATTGAATATGACTGTATCAGTTTCATGTTTTCAGATCTTTTAATGCAGTAAAAATGTTTTAGAAGGATATTAAGACACTTCATATACGTTGTTTTTGTAGACATACACATAAATTATCTGGTTAAGTATTCATCAGAAGTTATACCCTCATTGTCAGATATTGCTTATTTTCCTAATATTGTACATCCCTAATATTAATCTGTGCAATTGAGCATGTTGATGTATTTTTCCTCAAATAACACATATAAATGAATAATCAAGAAAAATAAAAAATAAAAATCAATGGATTATTTAAAATAGTAATTTGTAAAATATTTGATACCTGAAGACACAACAAGACCATGTAGCAAGAACATCTGTGATAGGACAGAAAAAAACATGCAAACTGGTCACACCTGCTGAACTTATGGGGTAAAGTTTTGCTGGCATAATATTAAATGTATATGCTTTGTGTATCAAATGCTGAAGCACATCTGAAAACAGACATTTAGATTTATATATAAAAATATTATTTTCTTTCATTGTCTGAAATTAAATAAAATTTGATTAAATTCTCAATTTCAAGTCAGTAATGATTACCAGGAGATAAGCTAACAGCTTTGTTTGGGCCCTCACCCACAGCAAAGTGTTAGAAAATGTATTCATATTTATATTTAAAGCTGCACCGATTCAAGCCACACCGTGTTCTGGGGGTCTGCAGAGATGTTAACTGTGCTTTCCCTGACCCTAGAACTGCACAAGTCCCAAATAAAGGGAAAGCTGAGCCCTGATGATCTTCTAAGAAGATCATCAGGGTTGATGGTTTGCTCTAGTCTTGCCCTGATCAGTTAATAAAAAGTAGCTTTGAAAGAATTTAACTTAATAAATTAAAATCACTGCCTTTATTCTGCAAGAAACAACAGATCCTGGTCTGAGCAGACAGTTCAGGCATTAAAAAGCATTGTAAAATTGATGTTACCCTTCCAGCAGGTTCATGGTGGAAGTGGTAACCTCAGCGAAGAGCAGGGTGTTTCCCAGATGGTTGGTCTTCAGATTTTTGCAGTAAGTCTCCATAACAAATTGGGTCATCTCTTGGGATTCTGTGACCAAGGACAGAAAGTCCGAGGGACCTTCATGTGGTTCAGGGCCTATCCTGAAGGAGGCTTTGGAGAATCGAACAATAGCATCTTCATCCGCCCATGTGTGCAGGAACTTCAGAAAACTTTCCTTGGCATCCTAAGTGAAATGTGAATGTGTCTAGATTTAGTTAGATAGTGACAGTTAAGTAGGAAGGAGCAATATAAGCAGAGTCTGTGGAGATAAATTATTTAGATGAATAATTTTAGTAAGGAGAAAACTTCAGGGTATTTCCCATAAAACATTTGCATTCAATGACATGCACAATATTCAGTTTAAAGGTTAAAAAAGAACCTTTAAAAGAACTAGAAGGAGCTAAGACCAATTCTCAAAACTGAACAGGAAGGAAATGTATGTTTAAAATGGCTGATGACACTTTAGCTCACTGCCCTCTCATGTTTATACAAGACAGACATGCTGTCACTCCTCTGCAGATTTGCTCAGATTTTTGCATGTACTTAGCAAATCAGATTGTTTCCATCTGTGTACTATGTAAAATATCAGAAGAATAAATTAACCACTATTTATACTTGATGATGGGAAGGAGAACAAAAGGACAATAATGTAATAAAATTTAGCAAAAGTAATTCTCTTCTCTGATTTAATTCTTTCAATATTTTTTTAACAATCTTCCCATTATAGTGTGATCTGTAATTGAAACACTCCTGTTCAGTGTCCATAAACATAACTGCTCACATTCTGAATGCACATGGACTCGAACATAGGAGCCAGAAAAACTCTGAATCCGAAGTTTAGTTCCTTTGTTGGCAAAAATTCAAGTACCGTAGTATTTTGGTGTGGGACACTTTTTCACAGTGAAGAAAATTTTCACTTGTCACTTACCTGGGAGGTGGCCAGCAGGTAGACAGGACTTGGGGCAGGAGTCTGACTTGGTTCACAGCTAACTCCCAAGGAATTAAGGACTTCGGTAAAAATTTCATATCGCAGTGCGTTGCTGACCTTCAGCTCATTAAAATCTTTTGAATTCATTTTCTTTGAGTAGAATGCAATGTCAAAATGAACCTAAAGAAACATACATACACATATCACGATTAAAATGATCTTTTAACAGTCATTCCAACAGATCAAATAGAAAATAAGACTGCAAAATTAAAAATTCAGAAGAGAGTTAATATTGAGTTTAGAAAAATTTACACATTTAGTGCTCCTGATGTCTTAGAGACTCTGAAACAGCCTGTGTGATTTTTATTTTCCTCCATCTGGGTTTAGAACCCTTCCTTACAGCATGATCGCCTCCTTGGTCTGCTTTGATTATTTCATTTTATGTGATTTATTTTATTTTATTGAAATATACATTATAATCTTGGACAACATAAACATAAATGCACCAAACTCCAGCCAAGGTTGATTTCCCGTATAGATTACTGCCACATAATCCAGACTGAACAATAAAGTAAAAATAAATACATTTCAAAAAATCAAGCAATGGAAGGTAATATACACCCCATATCAATTTTGGAATATAAATAACATTTCAGACTTTTCAATGGATACTCTAATGGCCTGAGTATTTAATGAAAATGTGTCCCATGGTTGGATCAATCACCTCCAGTCAGGACAGGACTGTTTCTGATCATAATTGTTGGAAATTACAGCTACATAATGGGTAAAATTGTCAAATTGTCAATATCTAGACAATTGAAACTTGAACTTGGATTCAAGTTGTATTTCAATAACATCTAAAAAACTCTTAAATGGACAATGAGTTTATCAGACGTAAACAAAACCAGTCAAAGTAAAGCAGGAATGTTTCACTAAATTTGTACTAACAGCTCTATGTCATACTTTTGTAGGAATAAAAGAAAGGCTTTCTGAAGATGTGTTTATAGTATGGAGCATAAATTTAAAGTAACTTCCTTATGGTCTAATGTTTGTGTTTTTTTGTCTTCCTCGATGATCATTGTAACAGTTATTACTACAATTATTTATTGAGAGCAGATGATCTGAGATACAACATTCAACAAACCTTTACAATTACAGGTATCTTAGCAAATCAAAATGCCCCTGATCAAAACCTTCGCGTCAGAGAAGTTACCGAATCAGACTCGCTGGTGAATCATAACCAGCTTGTTTGTAACTTAAACTTCAAAATGTAAAATGACTAAAAATAACAAAAAACAAAAGCAGGAGCAAACAGCTGATCAAAAGTTTAACTCTGTAGTATTAAAAAGTCAAAATGAGCACCTACTTTCAAACCACAACAACCATAATCACAATTGCAAAAATGTTTTCTGTTTTTGAGGTGCAAAAGCACAGATAAATTGGACCATTATTTTAATTTTAATTCTGCAAGACATGGACACCAAGCAGCAATATCCTTCTGGACTGAGGACTGTCTCTATTTAGAAAAGAGTGGGTTACTTAACAGAACAATGCTGCACTTCACCTGGTTTGTAAACATCCACTTCCATCCATCTTAAACACTTTTAGGATGAATGTGATTCTCCTAAGTGTCGGGACAGAGAATGTGAACAGGAGCTGTCGGAGCTTGTCTTTTACATTTTGAAAAATGCATATTTTCAAAATGTGAAAACACGTTTTACATTTTGAAACATTTTGCATTTTGAAGCTCCACTTCCAACCTGGTTCCAACCCAGCAGCATAAAACCTGAAAACATGTAACTGTTGTCCTGGTATTAAAATTTGTACCATTAACATTTTCACTCCTTATGTATAATATCTTTACCTGACAAAAGACAGCTTCCCCACCATCGGCTCCATGAGTTAGCCTGACAATAACCATTTCTCTCTGGTTGGCGACGTCATTTCTCAGCTCTCCCCAGAGCTCCACTTCCCCTCCTCCCTGAGGATCCCGAATGTAGACCTTTCCACTTGCCAGAATGGTTGCTTCCAGCTCTGTGCTGTCTTCTCTGGTGAAGATCAACTTCCTACATTGGAGGCATTGTCCTTCCTTAACTTCCAGATGGAGACCTGCCGGGCACAAAGCAGAGCCCAGCCCTAGCACCTTCCCACCCTTGCTTAAGTAAGTAAGAAAGCGGGTCTGAAGCTCAGCAGTCAAGGATTCCTCTTCCGCCAAAACCAGGAGCCTGGTGTTGTCCAGCCATGGGTCACTTAGAGCTTGTTCTTGCAGGAGGGGATAAACAGTGTTGTTTTCCACATTTATGCAGTCTAACAAAAGCTGATGAATTGCTTGGAAACGTTCCTTACATCCACCTGTATACACAAGAATGTTTGGTGCTTTTCCAAAAAACCTTGCAGAATCATGTTCTAGTTCAGCCAGACACCCATCGACACTATCCACATCTACACAGGTGTCATCAGGTAGATCTGGAATGTTCTCAGCCGAGGCATATTTGACAGAGAGGATGGTACTGTTCTCCAGTTCTAAACATTCATGGCAGCTGGAGAGATGAAGGTGGTGTCCATAACCCTCCATGTGGTAATGATGAGATTCTAAATGAGCAGTTTGAGAGTTGGGCAGAGGCTCTGATCCCCGCCGCTCCTGCAGCCTCTTCTTCACCTCAGGGGGTAACAGGAGACTACCTTTTCGGAAGTGCAGGTTCTGATGGTCAGTAGGCAACAGCTGAGAGATTGACTCGCAGAGGCCCTCCTCAGGAGTAGTGGATGAAAGTAAGAGCACTCCCACAGGCTGTGGTCTCTCAAGACTCTGCTGTTCCAACACTTTACTGAGAGTGCTATCTTGGAGCAAAACAGCTATATGAAAAAAGCCAAAATCCATCATAGTCAGTCTTATGACATATTGATATTCAATAGAATAAATTAACATGGGGACATTTAAAGGTATGACAGAAAATATATTTTCATTTTATCATCAGGGTAAATTTCAAACATGGATGCTTCCTAAAACAATATTTAGGTTCTTTCAGTCAAAAATACAAAAAGGTGAGTAAAAAAATGTTTGAAAGTCTTTTTCATTTGTTTTCTTTTTAACTGCCTTAAGGATCAGCAATCAGAAACTAGCTTTCCAGCCAACAAGATGTTGGACATGTCACTATAATAACAGCCCTTCAGGCAGATGATTCTTTAAGCCAAGATCAGGATAAAATGAGAATGCTGCTGATACACAACTCTGTGGTCATTTACAAACAAAATCAATGTCAGTTGGTCTCATTACCTATAAACCTCTGAACCCACTGCAGAACCCATTAAAATACCACTGACATGCATTTTAAAAATGATTTTAAAAGAGGAACTCACTACTATGCTTTCATTCTGTGTATTATAATATTTCTCATAATAGTACTACTATAAATGCAGAGTGTTGCTGTTTTCATCTGTAGTAACTGGGTCAAACACCACGGCATCTTGTGACATAATGAAGGTAAGTGAAACCATAAACAACTAAGTCTGAATAGAGAAGCCGAGCACAACCTTACACAGTGTATAGCAAATTGAGCATCATTCAACACACAATCCTGATATATATATGTTGACCCCAGAGGGTACAGTCTAAAACAATTAATACATGATACCCTCATTGGCATATGCCTAATAAAACTGTTTCACTGACAGGGTTTATAAACTAGAATATTTAGGGTTATAAAAAGGGATTAAACAATACTTTCTGTGTTTCAGTCAATTAACCTGTATATTGACTTACAAGCTGCAGGTCAGTCAATATACCTGCAGCTGTAAAATACAATTATTTTACTAAGGTTTCATTCAGATACTACGTAATCTGTACTAAACAGGCAGGTCATAATCCTGCCATAAACAGGTTTATGACCCGTTTATGGCAGGTCATAAACTTTCAGGAAAATCTTACTTTAAAACCTCTCAACTCTCACCTTAATGTGAATTTTCAATACGGAGATTAGTTGTACTTCAATCTTTAATCTAATCTGGGTTTAGTGTGCTAGTCTTAGCAGTATTATGGTTGTCCCACATTCTGAACCAAACATTGAAGCTTATGTTCAACTTCCTTCCATGTCATATGCTTGACATGTGACATTTTTCCTGGTCATAAAACAACTACCTTTTGCAGGTCATCAACAACCAAGTTAGATTTTGTAGAATAAATATCTTCTACAAAATCTAACTTGGTAAGTTGGAGCTGACAAGCTGAATTAGTGAAAACGAATCATTTTTCACACCACGTTAACAATAAATATTCCCAATACACCTGATAAAAACTGATTACTGACCAACCTTGAACATAACCACCAGTATGCCAATCAAGCATTGCACATGTTGCACAGACCACACTCTAACAGCTTATTGTTTCATGTGGTAATTTTCTTCTGTAACTAGTGGGTGATGCAGTGAAGGGTAACATACGGACTATCTTTGAAGGCACCAGTCCACTGTCCAGTTGAAGGCGATCTTCAATAAAAGCGACCCCAAGACGGCTGAAGTTATCTAGAGTAGTCTGTGCCACTGCCCTGAATGGCTGGCCTGGGCTGAAGGCCAGGGGGAAACAGTAGTCAGACCACTTCAGCACCTGCATATAAAAAAACCCCAACATGAATGCTATTACTCCTTAATACACAATAAAATCTAATTGAATTGTTTTCCAACACAAAAATCTACAATTTAAATCAAATCAAAAAGTACTTTATTTATCCCAAAGGGGAAATTAAACTCATATCAAAGAATCTTTAAGCAGTTGGTGATGCTGTAGACTGGAAAGATCTATAGAAGCAGTCAATCTTGCAGCAAATCTGAAGAGGCCTCTGACTAAAGGATATCAGTCTCACGGCTGTCAACAGTCGTGAGACTGTCTTTTGCTGGCAGAGCAGCAGGATTCTCCGCAGTCTCACGACTGTCATAACATGTTAACTGCTGAATTTTGGGAAGGCAGAGAGAATATTCCACAATAACCTGTCCATCAGTTATTGGCAACCACTGCTAATCCACCTCCTTTGCTTTTGCAAATCTGTCTGGCCATATTGGTTAAAAAGCCCAGTAGAGTAACCATCCTTTTTATTTCTTATTTAATAAAAACTCATTATTTTTGCATTTTATTGTTCTTATGGTAGTAGATTATTTTTTTCTTTTTCCTTTTTTTCCCTCATCATTTCGACTTTGTTTCTTAAGCCTTTGAATTCATTTTTCAGGTAACCTACTTATCCACATGTTCTTGTCATGTAACTTTTAAACTTTTAAATTTGAAAGATGTGGAGCTTACTTGCTTATTAGGATATCCCACTTGGTTCTCTGCAGCTTCTATTATGAATGAAATATTATCTATTCGATGAGCATCAATTAAAGAGGATCCAAGAACAGTCCATTGGCTGAGGTCATAACATTCCTGGGGGAACATCATAGGAAAGAATAATGAGGATTATTCCAGAATTTTGGCAAGTGAATGTAGACACATTGTCAAAAAAAAAAACAAAAAAAAAAAACAACTGAGCAGAGCCTTACCATACTATTTACATTTGTTAAATCTTCAGTTGTTGATGTTACAAGTATAACCTACAATGTATTTGATCAGGTTTTATTGTTTACACACCAATAAAGTGACTCCCAATAGAAGAGGAATAAAAATGAATCGGGGTTTCGAAAAAAAGAAAAAAAAAAAAACAACTCAAATAGCTTTGTAAAGACAACAACCAGATAATGGGAAATACATTTATTTCCACTATAACAAATGTCAACTAAATTTCAAGTGGAGTATTAATGTGTTTTACATGGCAGCTGTACCAACTTGTCAATCCAGCTGGTCTCTCTCCACTTTACACTTACAGACACTTTCTCCACCTGCTGTATTCTCCATGAAAGCAGAAGATTCTTGCTCGTTTCCTCCCTCTTGAAAGAACATGAAGGGGGAAGAAAGCGACCTATGCTCCAGCTAAACTCACATGTCTAACCTGAGCCTCCGTGACATAGACGGCCTTGTCTCCGAGCTGGAGGAAAACATTGTCTTCGGGAGGAAACGGCTGCTGGAAATGTGGAGCAGCAGTGAGAAGTCCTGGGGGCGCTGCTGTGGGAGGCGCAGAGACCGAGCTGGAGCTATCTAGATGGTTTATAATGGGCTGATTGAAGTCATCTAGGTTATATGTGACAGTCTAATAGCCTTTGAATCAGACTACAAAAATGAAAATGTTTTAAGGTCCAAATGATAAAGATTGGATTATGAATGCATGCTACTATGCAACAATTATTCCTCATAAGTGATCTTTTTTGTAAAGATGAAACCATAACATCAATGTTTAGGATTTAAAACCAAAAGCCTAAAACAGTATTAAAACAGTGCAGAAAATGTGCCTGTAGTATTTTTCTATTCTGTCCTTCTAAAAAAATGAAGCAAAATTCACAATGATTGCTTCTGCTTTCCTCTAGTAATTTTCACAATAGGTTTTTGTAATAACATGGAAGTGTGGGCCCAGAACAAACAAACATGCAAGCCCACCTTGACGCAGTTTATTGTGACTAATTAATCTCACAATCAAATTTATGACCTCTGAGCGAACATGATAGGAATACCTCCAGGTACAGTATTTGGCATTCTTTATTCTTAACTTAATTTCTGGATAAAACCATTACCGAGTACAGGGTGACAGGGGTTTAAGCAAATATGAAGACATTAATATCTATAGGAAACGCGTGGAAGACAGCTCTGAATGTGGTGAATGTGAACGTCTAATTTCAGATAAGAAGCAGAAAATTCTGAAAAATAGCATTCCAGGAGTTTTTTTTTATGAATATACAGCAACAAATATGTCTGAAGTCACTCGGGATTTTTCATGGTCACTGAGCTATGAAAAATCCCGAGTAAAAATACATAATACAGAAAAATAAAAACAAATACCAATAATCAATGCAAATAATGCGCTTGGATTTTTCGGAGCTAATTTCAGCACAATCTGTAAGCCTTTAACTGTCGATTACCAAATAATCGGAGCATTGAGAAGACATTGATTTGCTCTGTAAAAAGTTTGGCAAACTTGTAAGTTTAAATCTTGAAGTACTGAATGTTTTGAGGCTAATCTTGTGACCCATGCTCTAGAAAACACACTTTTCTTTCTCCACCTGCTGTATTCTCCATGAAAGCAGAAGATTCTTGCTTGTTTCCTCCCCCTCGCAAGAACATGAAGGGGGAAGAAAGCGACCAATGCTCCAGCTAAACTCACATGTCTAACCTGAGCCTCCGTGACATAGACGGCCTTGTCTCCGAGCTGGAGGAAAACATTGTCTTCGGGAGGAAACGGCTGCTGGAAATGTGGAGCGGCAGTGAGAAGACCTGGGGGCGGTGCTGTGGGGGTCGCAGAGACCGAGCTAGAGCCGGAACAGAAGCTGAGACAGAGGCTGTTCTTCCTGCTTCTCAGCCTGGACAGACTGTTGCGGATCAACACCGAGTAACACTTGTGAAAACGGACCCACATATAGACATAACACAGAGTTATTAACATTTTATCCCCCATGCGCCGCTTTTCTATTAAGTTTTGCTGTCATATTGATTCCCTTCAATGATATCAATCCAAATCTACGATCTCTAAGCCCACCATAACCTTGAAAGGAAGCTAAGCAGTCTTCTTCGTTTCTATTATTGCGGATCGCAAGCAACTTTAAGGTGCATAACGCCACCTACCGTACACGAGTGTGTAGCAACATTACTTTACATCCATCAAATTCTATTTTTTTTATTTTGTATTCTGAAGATAAATAAATAATGCTTTCCTTAATCTGTAAACATCCATTATGTTTCCTTCATTTTCCAATATTCCTCTAAGACTCTTTTTCTCCCTTTCAGATTCATCTTTTACAATTCATCAATGTGTTCTACATTTTCTTTCCCTTCCACATCATTCACATTTCTCATTATTTTTCCTCCCCATTAAATATAAAATGTCATTTAAATAGGTATCACCTACTCTTAATCTGATCATGATTATTTCTTCCCTTCTGTTTCTCTCATTAATATTTCTAATACTGACTTTTGTACATTATATAATCTTCTGTTCTCATCTTCATCCCACCGTTTTTGTGCCATTTTTTCATTTCTTCACTCTTAAGTGATTTCCCTTCCTTTTTCCCAAAAGGTATTGTAATTGTTATTGCCCCCTCTAAAGCCCTTTTTGCTAATTTATCTGCCTTTTCATTGCCTTTTACACCTTCAAGTGCTAGTACCCAACAGAACCAAATATCAATGCCACCCCTGTATAATCTAAATACACTGTGCTGAATTTCTTTCATTATTATTACTTATTTATTACAGTAAATAAGTAAAAGCATATTGGCAGCATTTCTGTACATAAGAAGGTCCATTTTTCACCATACGTACTTATATGAACACAATAACAACACAGCACACTTAATAAAATAGATTATGAAGCTGAAATGAACATTACTACCCTGACCTTACAACCTTTATTCTATGTTTCAGTGGCGGTATATGAGATCAAATAGAACTTGTTGACATATTTGTTTTTGAACCAAAGATGTAAAATTAGTAACGGTACAAAATTATAAAGTTTGTAGTCAAATTATTAACTTATTGCCTTAACCCTGACCTATAACTGTGTAATTTCAATATGTCTCAGTAAACATTGAGCAAGTCTGGCCCATGGCCAGCAGAAAACTTGCTTCCCTGGTACTCGGTATATTTAGCCCCAACATCCCCAATGACTCTAAGATAAATGTTTTCAGGAACAAAGAACACATGCAGAACACCTCAAATAGCAAAACATAGTGAAAGAAAATTAGTAGTGAAAAAACACATACACATGTATACATTCACACATATATACATTTTCACACACATTTACACCACAGAAATAATATAAATAAATAAAATAATTTAAAAATAAATAAATAAAATAAAAATAAATAAATATATAAGAAAAAATAAAAAATAAAATAAAGGGGGAAAAGAGAGAAAGCGAGGTGTGCAGTGGGGTTTACATTTCTACATTGAAGCAACAAACTCCATAAATGGTTGCCATTTAGAGTAGAATTTGTTCAAGTTTCCAGTTTTTGAAAATCTAATTTTCTCCACTTTCAAAAAGGACATGACCTCGTTTATTCACATTGTGCTGCATGGGGCTATAGTTGATTTCCAGTTAAGAAGGTGACGCCTCGCGATCACAGAGGTACAAGCTATCACTTCAAACTCTCTTGCAGAGTATTGATTATATTGCTCCAGGAGACCAAAGAGCTGAAGTATCAATAGTTAGGTAAAGTACCTATAGCAGACATGATGTGAAAGTAATTTTGCCAAAAATCTGTGAGGGCTGAGCAGGTGAAAAACATATGTGCAAGATTGTAGGGTGAATTTCTGCATCAGTTGCAAACATCCACCATATTTGGGGAGCTTTGTGCTAGCCTAGTTTTTTAATAATGACATCTGAATACCAATTTGAACTGTATCAAACTCGAATCAGTGAAAGCGCAAAACAACCCTTCTCTATAAAAATCCTTGAGACATTTTAGTCCCTTATTCTGCCACAAGGAGAAGGTAGGTAGCGAGTGTAAACACTGGGGTTTTAAAAAGTGGGGTTAAGACTTTATGGGGCCTGTAAATTTAAACTGTTTCCTAAACAGAAACAATATTTTCAAAGTATCTAAAACTACAGGGTTGTTGGTTTGGCCAAAGGGATTTACAGAGGTTGGACCTGTCAGTAAAGCCAAAAGTGAGAATGAGGGACATAAATGTGCTTCCAGTTGACACCAAGGTAAATCCACTGAATTAGACCAGAAAACAATTTTAGCTAAGTCATAAAATTGAAAATTGGGTAAGCAGAGGCTACCATAAACCTTACTGTTCTGAAGTATTTTTTGTCTTACTCTGGGTGTTTTGCCGCTCCATAAAAAATGACGTATAGCTGAATCTAATGATTTCAAAAAAATGTCTTGGTAGAAATACGGGTAGACATATGAAGAGAAATAGAAATTTTGGCAAGATGTTCATCTTAACAGTACTTATTCTCCCAATCAGAGAGAGTGGGAGGGACCCCCATTTTTGAAAGTCTTTTTTATTGTCCTCAAAGAGTAGGAGAAAAATTTTACAGTACAAAGACTTAAAAGATCTTGTTATGTTGACCCCAAGATACTGAAAACCCAAAGGGCATACCTTAAAAGGAATTTCAGATTGGGAGAGCTGCAGGGCTAATTGGTTAACAGGATAACATTCGCTCTTGGCGATATTAACTTTATACCCTGAGAACTGGCCAAATCTGTGAAAAAACATTGGATCAGTGACATATAAAAGCATATCATCTGCATATAATGATAGCCTTAGTTTTGCATGACTTCTGATGATTTCATTAACACTAGGAGAGGTTCTCAGAAAAATACTCAAAGGCTCTATTGCAAGTGCAAACAAGAGGGGCGACAGAGGCGACAAACACCAACTCCTCGTAGACCACACAGTTGCCAGAGACTGCAAAACCCGACACACCAACCTGTGCATGGCTTGGATTGATTACAAGAAAGCCTATGGATCATTGAATGCCTGGAGATGTATAACATCAACAGGACTCTGAGAGCCTTCATTGCAAACTCGATGAGGCTGTGGAAAACCACCCTTGAAGCCAACTGCAAACCACTTGCACAAGTGTCCATCAAATGTGGCATATACTGCTCTGGTACCTGTGGTCATCGAAGCCCTTGGGGCAGTAACCCCCAAACTGGAGCAATGGCTACAACAGATCCCAGGAACAACATCAGACATCTCTGTCCAGAAATGTGCAGTCCTTGGCACAGCCAAGATACTGCAGGACCCTCAAGCTCCCAGGCCTCTGGTAGAGGACCCGAGCTCAGAGGATGAGAACCACCGCGGTTTTTATCTATAAATATGTTTTCTGAATGTTACAACTGTTAACTGCAATGGCAGTTATCTGTTATTTTACTGTTTGTCTTGTTGAATGTTATTTTTGGAATGAGAATGTTTTGTTTTGATTTTGAGAAATTGCTATTGAGAAAAAATTGAGAAAACTATTCAATCAGACACACACGAATGAATAAAGAATTTTGCGGAGTGCTTGTGGAGCTGAGGGGCCACTCGCAGGCAGTCACGTTTTGAAGAGTTCTAATTTTTTTGTCGTTCTAGTGACAAGCGAATAAACAGGAAACGTTACACATAGTGGTACATTGCTAGCATTGGTAAAGTTCAGCTAACGTGTTGCAGCGAGCAGACTTTATCTTCAGATTTACAGCTAACGTGTTAAGGCGAGCTATAATAAGCTTCCAGCATGGCTATTTCCCGCCCGTGCCCAGCATCATGTGATGAGTGCAGTCATTCATCACACTCGTCATGTGAGGTGCCAGAGATACCATCATGGGAGTGGGACTGCACTCATCACACAATCACTGCATATATGTGTGCATGCATATGCATATGCATACACACACATACATACTTTGAATATAATTAAACAACCCAGTGTTTTTTAAAAATCAAATTGATTTCTAACAGAATTTGATTTATTTCCTAAAAGATTTATCATAGAAAATACTATTTTTTTCTCTATTTAGTATTGACTTTAAGATCTGATGTTTCTCTGAATACTTATTACTTTCTAATAAGACATGTTCCACTGTTTCCATATGAGTACAATATTACAAATCCGTTTCATGTTTCCCTATTTTAAAATTAGAACTGTTAAGTCCAGTATGACTAATTCTGAGTTGAGATATAACTACCTCTTCTTTCCTCCTGCCATTCATACAACTATTACCCACACAGTCTTTTGAATTTTATATAAGTCTATACCAGAGTCATGATTATCCTATTATTCCAGCCAGACCCTAAGGATTTTATTTTGAATAATAGATTACCCCTCACTTTTGCTGAAAGAAATACTTAAGTTAATAAAATCTGATTTCAGGGCCTGTTTAGCTAATATATCTACTTCATTTCCTTCTATACCTATATGAGCAGGAATCCAGAAAATTGAACAAAATATTTCTTATTATGAGCTGAACTAATAAGTGACATATCTGGTGTAACAGAGAGCAAAGTGAGTATATGTCTGTGTGAATTTTAGCCCAAATAATGAAGGTTATGTCTGTTTCTGGTGGGATTTTTGAGTGATGCCACGGTTTAGAGCCACCTAGTGGTGTGATGACGGACTGCATGCGACGGGTCCTTCAGGCGCTCTCGCGGCTTCCCTCACCAGAATTCTGCGGAGTGCTTGGAGGTAGGTGCGAGAGAGGCAGCTCTTCATTACTTTTTTACTTGGGGTCATATTTTTCTAGTTCAATACTTAACAAAATACTATAAATACATTTAACTTCTACAAATATAATTTATAAAGTTTTATTGTGATTGGGCTGGAAAAATATGACCCTATGAGTGGGAGCTGCGTCAGTTGGTATTCCTGGCTGACCACACAGTCATGACACTAACTGTGTCTTTTGTTTTTCAGCTGAGGGGCCACTCGCAGGCAGTGACATTTTGAAGATTTGTCTTTTTTTTTTTTTATCATTCTAGGTGGGTTCTAATTATTAAAACATATGTATACATATATATAAAAAAGGTTTGTTTTTCTCCCCCTCTCTTGACACATACAAGATCAGTTTTTAAGGGTCTGAAACAGTGATGTCTGGACAAGTGTACAGACATCACGGTAGGGAAAAATCCGACCACCCTTTAGCAGAACAAATGATAACATCTATGCCTGCTTCTCTCTGGGCAGAATCGCCTACGGATGTTGGGCTTGTTTCTTGTTCTCCTATTTCATTTCAGGTGGACTCTCAGAGACCCCTCTGGATTCCTCAGTATCCACACAAACCAGCAGCTGAACAGGGCATCGCAGGAACAATAACAGGGCTAATTAAGGCTGGTGTGCTGGAACCCTCACAGTCTGATTGGAACACTCCCATTCTCTCAATGAAAAGAAAAAAAAAAGGTACCAGTAAATACAGAATGGTCCATTAAAGCCACCTTCCTGGTTTTGCAGCACCTACATGAGGCAGGTTTTAAGGTCAGTAAAAACACATTGCAGACTGCAACTCTCCCTCCTGGACTACACCTTGCTGTTTTTCCTTGATGTTTCTGTAACAAAACTGACAGTTCACGGAGTTTTGTTCCAGAAAAAAAGGGGGAGAGAGAAAAGTACTGATGTACTTATCTGTAATGATGGACAACATGGGAAAAAGGCATCAAACATGCAGCTGGGATAGCCAAGTTCCAAACATTTTATTCACACATGCAGGCATAAACATGGCAGAGTGTTTTGCAGAAGGAGAACCACACGAGTGTGCAGAGCAGGTGGCAAAGACAGAGAAGGTAAGACCAGACCTGGAAGCAGCTCCTCTGATGGGACCAGAGGTGAGACAGTTGTTTCAGACACACAAATTTAGCCATGAAGTGTTCCTCAGAGGAGGAATTAAATGACAAACTGACATTGGAAGAGGTGAAAAGATGCCAAAAGGGGGCGTCGCTTGAAGAGAAAAACATGTGGAAGCACAGGGGCGCCACTGAAACAAATAGATGCTGAAGGGGCCCAGATAGCAGGTTAATTCTGCCCCCTGGGAAAAAACAGGAGCTGTTTCAGGAGGCTCATGGGGTTGGACATGTGGGGACTAAACAGATGAGGCACAACCTTAAAGAATGGTGGCACGCTTACATGGTTGACATGGTGAAACATTTGGCCCTAAATTATTTATACTTTATTTAAACGATATTTTTGCAGTATCTAGTATTTTAAAGTTTATAATGTTTGCGGATGATACAAATTTATTTTTTTCGGGAAAAAATATGGATGACTTAATTAAAATAGTACAAAAAGAGTTAGTAGAGTTGAAAACATGGTTTGACTATAATAAGTTGTCGTTAAATTAAGGAAGAACTAAATTTATGCTATTCTCTGGTAATCGGGTATATAATAATGTACAGTTATGCATAAATGGAGTTGGAATTGAAAGAGTCTATGAGACAAAATTTTTAGGAATTATTATAGACAATAAACTTAGCTGGAAGCCTCATATACAATATATTAGAAACAAAGTTGCAAAAACTATTGGAATATTGTTTAAAATAAAAGATTTAATAAATGTTAAAGGCTTGCATATTATTTATTCTTCTTTGGTTATGCCTTATTTGTCTTATTGCTCTGAAATCTGGGGAAATGCAAGTAAAACAATTATTGAAATATTAGTTAAGCTACAAAAAAAAAAGCTGTAAGGCTTTTTTTTTTGCCTTACAATAAAGTGGGATACCGGGAACCAACGGATAAACTTTTTAGTCAAAGTAATATTTTAAAATTTAAAGATATTGTCTATATAAAAATACTGGAAGTAATGTTTAAAGCATTGAACAAAAATCTCCCTTCAGGTATTCAGAAATTATTTAAGTTAAGAGAGAATAAATATAATTTGCGAGGTTTGTTTATATTTGAATGTGCAAAAGAGAAGAGCCAGATAAAGTCTAGATGTATTTTAGTTATTGGTGTGAAATTGTGGAATGAAGTAAGTGATGAATTTAAGTTATGTTCTTTTTTTAGTAAACTTTAAAAGAGCTTTAAGATGTAAAATGATAAAATCTTACGCTATTATTTAGACATATATATGTATTGTGAAAATATCCTGGTAGGTTACAGGGTAAAAAAAAAAAAAATAGGGTAGGCAAGAATAAGCTTTGCTTCAGCCTATTCCTTTATTGGTAAATTGTGGGTTACTTATTGTTTAGTGTTATTTCTTTGTTGTTTCTGGTGATGTGGACAGTTTACCAAAATAAAGTGAATGAATGAATGAATGAATGTTTGCATTTTCTATTTTTAAGTATTGTCTAACATGTCTTCATATTAAAGTTTATCTTATTAACCTTTGGTTTATTGAATCTATTACCTAACACTTTAAGCTTTTTGCATTTTAATAACTATTAATCAGCTTATATTTTGTTGAGATTTACTGTATTACCTTAACATTTTGCTCACTTTACATTTTATTACTCTTTAACATTTTACTAATAGATTTTTAAACGTCATCCGCAATTTCAAAATATTGTTTTAACATTTTTATAACCATTACTCATTTTTAGCATTTTATTAATGTCACAGTTTATCAACATTCACATATTATTTGAAAAAATGCACTCATTTATAGTTCAACACTCACATTTTCTTCTAACAATTAAATGTCTTTTAACATCTTATTTTGTTGAATGTTATTGTTTAGGGACATTGTGATTTCGATCTGCCGCCTTCGGAGGCGTGGGGTGCCCTATCTGTTTTACCTCCAACAATTGGAAATGAAATGACATGAAAAACAACAGCAAAGTTTGAAGACGGGTCAACATCCTCCTCGGGGGATGTTTCCAGATAGGGGCAATGTCAACTCAGGATGGAGAGCCCTCTTAATTTGTGTGGTCTCTTTGAGACCAAAAGGGGGAGTTGTTGAGGCGCTTTCCAAGGTCAAATACACATATATGCTTCTACACACATTACACTCTCATAGTTTCACACAAAGGCCTTTGTATTTGTAACTGATACAGAAACTGAATCATCTCCTCACTCCCATCTCCAGGGAAATAGCGTTTTAGGTGACGCAGGACATCAGATGACCACTGGGCGTGTTCTTAGATCATAAGCAACGAATCTTCCCGTTTTTAATTACATGCTGTATAGACTCGGAGCCCCTTGGTTTCACTTCTAGTCTGCATCTCTTTTTTAACGCTAAAAAAGAATAAAAAACGTAAAGTCTGATTGCTTTCTGTTGACTGATTTGCTGCTCGTGTGCTTGCACGTTTTTGGTCTATCAGGTTTAGAATACATGATGTTTTTCACAACAGCATACATTCTGATGTAAAATATATACATTGTATCTGCCACACAGGCCCCCTCCGAACACACAGATTACCACAAACACAAAAACACATAACATGTGAAACAACATCACAAATACATAAAAGTAAACACACACAAAGAAACAGCAGAAACAAACAAAACAATTGAAATACCTAATGGTAACGGCTAGGGCAGGGGTGTCAAACTCCTGTCCTCGAGGGCCACTGTCCTGCAGTTTTTAGATGTGCCACAGGTACAAAAAAAATGCAGGAATGAAATGGCTTAATTACCTCTTCCTTGTGTAGATCAGTTCTCCAGAGCCTTGCTAATGACCTAATTATTCTATTCAGGTGTGGTGCAGCAGAGGCACATCTAAAAGTTGCAGGACACCGACCCTCGAGGACTGGATGTTGACACCCCATGCGCAACATGATCTCTTGTGAGTCTCACCAGTATTGGTTCTTTATTGTTGTCAGTGATTAAGTGTTGCTTAGGGAGCGGTACAGCGATCAATGAGAGAACCCTTCTCGTCAATTATTGACACAAAGGGGTACCCGATGCGTCAACATGTGACGCTGAGGGAACCTGCCCCATCGTCAATATATGACGAGTCGGGAGTGAGAATGTGTTGGATTAAGAGCTCACTAAGATTCCAGCCTATTTTCTGGTAACTCTTTTACGAAAGATGTCAAACCTTGATTGCAGCTTTGCTGATAATTTTCAAGCAACTTCAAAACCACAATTTCTTTAGATTCTTAGAAAAAGTTGTAAAAGTCAAAACAGATTACAATGTAAGTTACATATTTCTGCGTTCTTTCAGTGTGACTTTCAAAATCAGCATGCCACTGAGATAGATCCTTGGAAAGTTTCTGATAATCTTTTAAAGGCTTCTGATGCAGAAAATTTATTCATAATAAGCTTATTTTAACAAGGTTTGTCCCATTAGAAGATTTATTTTGCAACAGTCTTGGTCAAAAATGGTGGCATATGAAAAACAACCCCAGTTACAATATATACAATATATGTAAAGTCACAAAAATGAAACAATTGCACTTCTGTTTTGAACATGACAGGATTTCTACATACAAAAACGTGTTTGACGTTTTTGAAATGTTTGAAGCTGGGATTTCAAATGTTCTTTGATGTTGGAGCAGAGAAGCTGGTATTTGGTTTTATATTAAAAGTAGGGCCTTTGTTTTCAAGTTCGTACCCTCACTTAAGAAAAATAGTCAAAGCTTTACCTCCTAAACTTTTCTGATTCAATGTACACGACATAAATCAGCGGAGAGCTTAAGAAAAGTCAGAGGTAATATTCAAACCTAATTGCAGAAATAGACGGCCTCTATGAAGAATGTCACCCTCTGTCAGAACAGAGGGTGGCAGCAGTACTCCAGCGGTACTTCCGTCTATCTGGACCGGAAAGAAGAAGAAAAACTTAATAGTATGACCACTCTATCGCGGAACATCGCGTGGACTTTGGCAAGATTCAAACTGGTTTGCGGAAAGAAACCGTTTTTATCCCTGTTCTTTTCCAGACACTATTGTTCAAACCGCACGAAAGGATCGCAGCAGCGCGCTGGAGCTGTCCAAAAGGGCTTTCTTCATAGAGAAGCTGCTCTCAGCTGGTTTTCATCAATTGGTTGCGTTTCAGCTGTTCAGTTGAACAGGAGAATCAGCATGTTTTCCAGCTCAACGTCACACAGGATGGTGTGGGTGGACCTGGAGGCAAGTCTGTTGCTCATGGCATTAACGTGTTCAAGCTTTAGAAACTGCTTATAAAAAAAGGCTCACATAAAACGAGATGTAGACTTAAAAGCTCAAATATGTAAGTGGATTTCAGTAGATTCTATAGAAAATTAAAACTTGTATTTTGTACTTGTGCACCTAGCTGCAGTCACATTGTATAAGCTTCCCTCTAATTACATTAGCAATGAAAAATTGTAAATAGACACAATGTGTTGTAAAAGTGTGTTTGGTTACTCACTTTTTTTGTCAGGTTTAAGTGACAAAGGTAGGAAAAAGACCAATTCTCTTGGCCAAAGTTGTCCAACTCCAAATTAAATGCAGACAAATGCAGATCACCGCAACTTTTTTTGCACATCAATACGTTGTACGTCTGTTATCAAAAGCAGCGCAGTTACATTGTGTTCACCGAACTGCGCAGGTTACTTTCTACCTGAAATGATAGGATCTGCTTAATATAGACTGATAGAGTATTACACCGCTATTACACAGCTTCAATGTCACATAGTATCTGTACCAAAAACTATTTAGCAAGGTTTAGTAAAAAAAAGAAAATAAAGTGTAATTAAACTAAAATATTTTAAAGTATAGGGGCAAAACAGCCCACAAAACAACACATTTTGTCCTGATTAACCACCAAAACAATGACTTGTTGACAGTTGCAATGACATTGCACACGGTAAACTAAAGCCTTTCATTAAATTGCTGTTTGACTTCATGTTTTTAGTTTGCATGACAGGCAGCTTGTAAATATATTTATATTTACAAATATATTGAGCTGCCTATATATTTACAGGAGGATTGTAAATATATATATATAGTTATAAATATATTTAAATGTAAACTAAAAACATGAAGTAATACAGCAACTTAATGAAAGCCAGGCATAAAACAAATTAAATAAAGCTTACCGTAATGTTCAATTAAATAAAACACATGAAATGAAACTTTCACAGGTAGGACGTATTTATAAAAAAAAAAAAATTGCAGAGTAAGCAGTATGTGATGTAGCATTGATGTGCGCATACGGATTACCATAAGGTAGGACGGATTTACGGGTAGCACAGATAAACAGAACACCTGTTCTTGAGAGCTGACTGAGTTTGGGCACCACTGGTAAGCCGCGCTACCACATAGATTGGGCATCAGCCAATGAAACGCGGCTACTGTGGTAAGGTCCATTATCTGGCGCAGTCTTTGCTTCCCATTTACACGTGTCCTGTTTACACATTATCGAAGTAATTCACTACAGTTCATCACTGCATGTGACGTTTTCAATTTAAAGGTGGAAATGTGGCAATGGTGGTTTTTGACCTGAGTGAAGTTACCCCCTCCTGCACATCTTCTTCAAATTAGACAAAATTGGCATTGGTGCTACGTTTGTGCAGCAAAAATTTTCATTTGTACTGCTATCATTTTAAAGATATAAATAAATGTTTTTAGAGGTCATCAAAGGTCAGCCAGATCCCCCACCTTCTTCAAATCAGACGAAATAGGTGTCTTCAGAGCCAAAGCAGCACAAACAAAAATCTTTGCTGCACAAACGTAGCCGACTTGATTGACATGTATTTCGTCTGAATTTAAGAAGATGGGGGTCTGGTTGACTTTTTATGACCTCTAAAAACATTTCTTTACATCTTTAAAATGATAGCGGTACAAATAAAATTTTTTGGTGCACAAATGTAGCACAAACGTTTGACACCAATTTTGTCTGATTTGAAGAAGGTGGGGCGACCAACATCACTCAGGTTTATTTTTGGTCTATTTAAAATTTTAAGAAAATAATATGACAAGGTACACACCAGTAACAGGAAAGTGTGACAAAATCTGAGCAGAAAAAATAAAAAAATAAAAAACATAGTCACACAAACTATGAGGAAAGTGAGGCAGAAAATTTTATGAGTGCATGAGGAATTTCACATTTTAAATTAAGTCAAATATAAAAAGCCAAATGAACATTGGGCTTTTCTGCACTTTCTTAAATACATGTCACTTAAAAATATTAAAAATGGGGTTGATTTTTAGAAAGTGGCATTGATGAATAAAATGTTAGCCAGAAGGTTAAATCGTCAATGTCATATTTTGACTCTTCGTCCCCTGTTAGATCAACTTATATTATATCAAAACGTGGAAGAGAAATAGATCTTTTGAAAATCTTTCCAAACACATTATTGAAGTTGCAATTGAAAAAATTTGTTCTGTTGTCTTGATATTTTAGTCACATTTCGCAGTCGGAAATATGGCAGTGTTCACTGTGCAAGCTGATTGCTGAAAAATCTGTTTTCAAACAATTAATTTTGTGCTTGAAACAAAAAAAAAAAAAAAACAAGTATTGAAATAATTTTTGTTTCACTTTACTATACTCTACTGAATAGTATAAAATTTTACTCTGTATCCAACAAGTCATAACAAAACACATTTGAACAGCCAAATATCTCCTGGAAAGCAAAAATACCAATATTGCACTTTAAATAATAGTTTCTTGTTGTAGGTATACTTTTTAGCAGCACAAGTGCCAAAACGATGACTGCTCCCACCATTTTGAAAGTCCAAGTTGGGACTCAGAGGTGTACTGTGCCAATTCTCAAATTTTTGCATGCTTGTAACCTGCATACTTGAACACTTATGTTCACTTTGACTGAGTGCACACTTCACAGAGACGAGTAGAGTGCAGTGTAAGTATTGGTGCAGGCCTCAAGCTTTACAAGCCTCACCTGACAAGTTTTAGGTCAGAGTTTATGCTCCAGCAATAAAAGTGCTGGCAGAGGAGAGTTGAAAGACCATAACAATTGCTGAGCAAAGGGAACATAAAGCCCCATCACACTTTGATGATCCCCAATACTTCTGGAAAAATTTTGTATAACCTTTTGGAAGGTTTATGTTCTTTTACATCTCAAGTAAAACAGAGCATTTCAGAAAAGGACGCTTTTGAACATGCTTGGGTTATATGTTAACCCAAGCATGCCTTGGAAAATCCTTGGAAAATCCCTCATTAACTTCTGCTCAAAAAATATTTGTTCTGTTAAAAACTTAAGTCAGAGACTAAACTGTGACACATTTGAGTATTTCTTTAAGTCTCTGTTAAGACTTACTCTTGTGTTCTATTTTTATTCTTTCAAGATGACAGGTTTAGATGTTGAGAAGGACCAAATCATTGAAATGGCCTGCATCGTCACAGACTCTGATCTGAACATTATAGCAGAGGTAATACAAACAATAAGTGCTTCAGTGTGTGATGACTTCAGTTTGTCTTGGAAATTAAGCTCATTTCTTGTTGCTTTCTAGGGACCATCCATAATCATCAACCAACCAGAAATGCTTCTGGATGGAATGTCGGACTGGTGTAAAGAGCATCATGGAAAGGTAGATGATCATCTCAAACTGCCACAAACTGTGTCTGTTAGTATTTGGTTTGTGTTCTTTCTAATGAAATGGTCCATTCTTTCATCCATCCATTCGGGGATTTCTATGAATGGTGTCATACTTGTTGCTTTATCTGTTTGTATTAGTCAGGACTGATCCAGGCTGTCCAAAACAGTAAAATGACCCTGGGACAAGCAGAGTATGAATTTCTGTCCTTTGTCAGGCAGCACACTCCACCTGGACAATGCCCCCTTGCTGGTAAGTTTAATCCACACTGTAACTATTCATAGATAAACTGTAAACATTACAGTAGGTTGTCAGAAAAGCTATAGAATCACACTTGTTAAGTGACTCATACACTAGAGTGCTGTGTTGTGGTTGAAACAACTTTGCTTGTGTTTACAGCTCTGAATGTATTTATCAGAATGCATGAGTATTACATAGAGTAATTCTACTGAACTATTTCAGCATCATACTCAGTATGGTAAATGTGTTTAACATAAATTGGCTAACCAGTGACCAAATTAATAATTGATACATTTAATAATAACTCTTTTTAAAAAAACAGATCACCACTTAAGTTCACAGCTAAATGTCAGCTGGTGTGTTACCTTTAACCCTCATGAGAGGGAGGATTTATCTTGCTATCATGTTGTTGTATCAAGACCTTAATATTCATATTTTATTATTTCTTCTCCAGGCAACTCTGTGCATGCAGATAAAAGGTTCCTGGACAAGTACATGCCACAATTCATGTACCATCTTCACTACAGAATCATTGATGTCAGCACCATCAAAGAGCTCTGCAGGTAAGGATTTGATCTTCCAATGAGTTGTGAAGCTTCCAGAACTCAAAGTCTTGTTCACACACATCAAATGTTGCATTTCCTCCCAACGTTACTGAGAATACTGAATGGATGAGATGATCTGCTGAGGAACCTGAATTCAAGCAAAAACATTTGAATTTGCAGTAGTATGAAAAAAAAACAGTGAAAATGTAAGAAGTACAATATAAACATATTGTACATTCCACAATAGGGAATTGTGGAATGTAGTTGAAGTCATTCAGGTTTCAGCAGCTTTAGTTTGCTTTCACACCACATTGGTGTTCGGTCCATATATAGTGCATATAGTCCAATACCATATCACTGGTCAATCTATCTGCCAAATTCCTATATTTTCTTTTGTGTTGTATTTATATTTTTTATTTATATTCTTAGTCCTTGCTTATTTTTGCTTGATTTAGGGTTTTGGCTACTCACATTTAGTGTGTACCTTTGTACTGAATTTGTATTTGCTGTATTCTTTTGTATTTTGCGCATTGTGTGCCACTTTTCTGCCTGTAAGCTGCTGGTAACTTCAATTTCCTGAGGGAGTCTTCCCAAGGGATCAATAAAGTACGAGTCTAAGTCTATTTTGGCAAAATCCTGAGTTTAAAACACATAATTTATATTCTGTTTTTCTTTTAATCATTTTTCAATTGACTTCTGTTATGTTAATATTTTCTGTTAATATTACTCAGAATGAAAACATAACTGGTTATGGAATTAAAACATCTGTGTTTGAATTATCTTCTTTTATTTTGTTTTGATATATTTTAAAAAATTAATGATGGGATTTTGCTTCTGCTCTGACTGTTTACAGACGGTGGTTCCCAGAAGAATTCAAGATGGCACCTCATAAGAGCGCAACCCACAGGTTAATAAAAACAACCTGTGGGATAATTACAGCTTTATCATTCATTAAATCAATGTGATGTAAAATACCATAGAGTTGTAGTTCAGTAGGTATTACAATGTGCTCAGACTAAATAGATTAAAGTCTTTTGAGTGGTGTTTTAGGTACAATTACTATGGCTACTCTCACTAGCGAGACTAGTTAAAACCTAGAATAAATTTTTTGTCTCTCCCATGGCGTTAACATAATGCTCAGGAAGAGTGCAGCAGACACCACAGTCAGACAGTGGGGAAGTTGGGAGTTGTCCCCTCAGACCATCTGTTTCCAAAATCACGTGCACACATACGCACGCACACGCACCCACACACACACACACACACACACAAACAAAAACCCTTGTAAAAAAGTGTACACAGGATCAGTTTGATCCTGCCAGACTGCGCACAGGACTCGTGGGGTTTAAATGTCCATGTCTCTTAAGGTTGCCAAGAGAATTAATGACATATTTAATGTATTTTTTACCTTTTTCTCTTCAACTGTACGTGTAGTATTAATTGTATTCAATTACATGTCAAATCTAAAGGAAAATGAAGAAACTCTCACTACTAAAAATCTTAGTGATGGGAAAAAGCAACCCACATGTATAGAAGAAGAATGCTAACATCCCATGGCAGCACTCTGTTTGTGGCACTAATTATGGATTCTGCTGTTTATGGATCAATTTTAATATTCAGTAAGAAGGGCCGACAGTATTGTCACAAGATCATAACAGGAAGGAAGCTGATGAAATGAATGCCCAGTAATAGTGACGTCAGTGGCTACTGACTGCATGATAAGGGGTGAAACAAGAGGGGGTGGAGGGATGGGATGTAATGTGCTACACTGAATGAAGAATAAGCACAAAGTTAGGTAACCACATAATTGTTTTTCTCAGCTGTATAAGTAACATTTATACTTTACCAAACAATGGTCACTTTAAAACTCTTACGCTCTCACATTTTCTGTTTTTCCAGAGCCTTAGATGACATCAAGGAGAGCATTAAGGAGCTGCAGTACTACAGAGCCTGCATTTTCAAAGCACCATCAGAGGAAAAGAAACAAGAAAATGCTGGCAATAAAAGGAATTAGTTCATGAATGAGACTGTTGAAATACTTTCAGTTGGATTTTTTTTCTTGTTACATTTCCCTCAAGAAGGATTCCCTTCTTTTACAATTTATTTTTATTTTTTTGTCAGCAACACTTAGTACCACTGAAGTTTTGTTGGAGTGAATAAAACTAAAGTTTCTTGAGAAAAAAATTATTTTAACATAAATATAATTTAGGCAGAATCACTCAGTATTTTACTTTTTATTAATTTGAAGAGGCAATCAATCAAATTTTATTTGTATAGCACATTTCAGCTACAAGGCATTTCAAAGTGCTTTACATCATAAACACAAAACACAAAGGCATGCAACAGAATAAAATACCAAGTTTTTTTTTTTTTTTTTTCCCCTCTTTTTTCCCTTTCTTTCCCCTTCCCTTTTACTCGGAATTTAAGCCCCTGTTACCGCCGGACTCCGCCGTCTGTTTAACCACGGGTATTCGCCGGGCCCCGTTGCCCACAACAGGAAAAAAAAAAAAAAAAAAAAAATTACATACATATCCACAAAATCAAATCCATACATATTACATTTCAAATGCAACTCTAAACAGGTGCGTTTTTACTTGAGATTTGAAGGAAGTCAGGGTTTCCGCTGTTTTACAGTTTTCTGGAAGTTTGTTCCAAATTTTTGGTCCATAGATGCTGAAAGCTGTTTCTCCTCTTTTGGTTCTGGTTGGGGATGCAGAGCAGACCAGAACCAGAAGACCTGAGAGGTCTGGAAGGTTGATACAACAACAGCAGATCTTTGATGTATTGTGGTGCTAAACCATTCAGTGATTTATAAACTAACAACAGTATTTTAAAATCTATTCTTTGAGCTACAGGAAGCCAGTAGAGGGACTTTAAAACTGCTGTTATGTCTCTATTTTCCTGGTTCTAGTGAGAACGCGAGCAGCAGCATTCTGGATCAGCTGCAGCTGGAGGATTGATTTGTTGGACATGCCTGTGAAGATGCTGTTGCAATAATCAATGCGACTAAAGACAAACGCATGAATGAGTTTCTCTAGATCTGGCTGAGACATTAGTCCTCTAATCCTGGAGATGTTCTTCAGGTGATAGAAGGCCGATTTTGTTACTGTCTTTATGTGGCTCTGGAGGTTTAAGTCCGAGTCCATCACTACTCCCAGGTTTCGGGCTGATCGCTAGGTTTTAGTTGTAATAACTGAAGCTGTGCATTGACTCTAGATCGTTCCTCCTTAGGTCCAAAAGTAATGACTTCAGTTTTATTTTTGTTCAGTTGGAGAAAGTTTTGGCACATCCACACATTTATCTTTTCTAAGCATTTATTCAGTGATTGAATGGGTTCAGAGTCACCTGGTGACATTGTAATGTAGAGCTGTGTGTCATCCACATAGTTGTGGTAGCTAATATTATTTCCTGTTATGACCTGAGCTAGTGGGAGAATATAAATATTAAATAAGAGGGGTCCTAGGATTGAACCTTGGGGTACCCCACATGTGACCTTTGACCTCTTTGATGAGAAGTTTCCAATTAAAACAAAGAAATCCCTGTTCTTTATGTAGGATTCAAACCAGTCCAACCCAACTTTCAAGTCGATTCAGTAATATGTCATGGTCGACAGTGTCAAAAGCTGCACTGAAATCCAACAGAACCAGCACCGTGGTTCTCCCACAGTCCGTATTTATATGGATATCATTGAATACTTTTACGAGGGCAGTCTCCGTGCTGTGGTGAGCACAAAAACCAGACTGGAAAGTGTCAAAGCAGTTGGTCAACATGAGGAAACTGTTTAATTATTTAATAATCTGTATCATTATTTCTATAGAGAACATTCAAGCTTCAAAAGTAGTATATTACAAGCTAAGTGAAACTACCAATCAAGTCCAACATTCCTGTAATCATCCAGATTATTCAGTAAGTTGGTTGGTTGGAGAGATGATGGCAACACAAGCTTTAAATGAATGCATTTTTCTTACAAGTCTCTGGATTTGTACATGTAAATGGAGGGCTATTCCTTTAGTTCCTGTTACTATATTGAGAATAAGCCAAAATGATAAATCTAAGTACTATGTGGTTATGATGGGTGTGGTTCCTCAGCCGGTGGTCACACAGACAAAAGGTTGATTTGTTGTCAGCTGTCGAAAAGCAGACTGGTAGGCAAAATCTTTCTGATATATTGAAACAGCTTTTTGCCTGATATTTTTGTGCAGTTTGTTTGTTGATTGGGATTTTCATCTAATGCAAACTTCCCCAGGTTATTAAGAGATCTCACATGTGAGAACTTGGTAGGCCACACCCTGTTTAACATTTGGTAACACTGATTAAAAAAACAGGCTGTAGATACGTCCTCAGCCCATATCAACAGGCTGAGGCGTCCTTCTGATATCGGGGCCTCAGCACGGGAGGAACCACACATGCTTTCAGAAACAAGATGTCTCTCTGCTGCACCATGTTACTGAATAACAACTTGAATCCATTTATTGTTGTCCTGCATGAGCAAAACTAACTCCTTTAACAAAAGAGAGGTGGATCATTCATCAGCAGGCAATAAATCCATTTGTCAATAACACGAGATATCATCAAGCTGGAATAGATGTTCACAACAAATATTGACACACTGACATGTTATGCTGGTAGATCTACTATTCTATTTCAATAAATTGAGATGGAAAAACAATTACTTATATTTGCAAATTACAAAAATTGGGATATTGAAAAGCCCATTTATTTCAGAAATATCACTAAGTGAAACTTTACTTAGATTATAGACAGAAATTGTTTGAAACCCTTTATTTTTGTTAATTATGATGATTTTTGACTTGTAGGTAATGAAAACAATTTAAAAGTAGAGTTTTACATCAGACCAATAAAAAGCTATTTAAAACAAAAAATGTGGAATTAGTAAAAAATATGTTTAAAGGTTATTTTTGAAAGACATCTTTTATCTGACAAAACTTATTGGCACATATATTGTAATTTATTGAATATCATAAATTTCTTAAATGTGAAATTTTTCTAACTTCTTGAGCTATTCTGGTGTATTAACTAGAAACATATGTTATCTGTGTTGACATTTTCAGCAGAAGTATACCTGATAGAGTTCTGGAGAATTGGGGATTTCCTGGGGGTCTCTGATAGTAGTCTGTTTTTGGTCAGCATAAAGTTCATACCCCTTTAGTACTAGTAAACACCCAATCAACATTCAGTATACCAATGAGCCGACAAGTGCGAGCCCATTGGTTTTAGCGGTCAAATTGTCTAATCTTAATTGTATTCTTCAAAAGAAAAAGGATCGATGCGTTTTGCTAACTATGACCACGAGAAAACAAGGTCTATGATTATCACATGTCACAGGTCAGTAAGGTTTTAATATAAACAAAAATTGGGAGGGAAACAAAGTAGCCTGTTAGTTAATCTAACTTGACTTTGAGAACCTTAACATGTAGATATTTATCTATGTTAAGTTTTGTGTGTTTCGGTTCAGTTATAAAAAGGTGACCCACATACTCAACAATGTCAGATCATCATTAGAGCAGATGCTACAGCAGTGTTCGGGCTATCACTTAGTAATCACAAAATAACCATCATGCCTGAAAGCAAAAAACTGTAAATGATTGAAGGTTTTGTTTTCTGTCTTTGAGTGGGAAACATTTGCATGTTGTTGGTGTTGAATCCTGATATTAGAATGTAATCTCTGCTATCAGGCACACACTCATAAGTGGTTTTCAGTTCTTAATCAGTTCTTTTACTTTACTTTTCCTTTGCTGTGGCACATTGCAGCCTGTGGTGTCTGAAAGTTCAATAAATGACTGTGTTGGACACAGTTTACCCCAATTTCCATACACAGAGTTGTCATGTTGTCAGAATTGACGTATGCAATAGAGTTGACAGGACCACAACAATTTATTACTGAAAAGTATTTAAATTATTATGATACAGTACATTACTTCTCAGTAAACAGGAAATAAATTTCCTAAGACCTAAGCTATTTTGGGCCTTATGTTTATGTTACAATGAGAATTACATCATATTAAGCTGACAACCTTCCAGTTAAAATTCAAGGCCTAATTAGCCATTGCTCATACTACCTTTTGCAAGCAACATTTTATGCAGCTTTTTCTATTAGGATACACCACTTTTCAATCAATTAGTCAGTCAAATTTTATTTGACTAGCACATTTCAAAGTGCTATACATCATAAACACAAAAACACAAAGTCATGCAACATAGAATCAACAGTCAAAACATGACACATTTGTAATTGATTGCATTTCAAATACAATTCTTAACAGGTGCGTTTTTAGTTGAGATTTAAAGGAAGTCAGTGTTTCAGCTATTTTACAGTTTTCTGGAAGTTTGTTCCAAGTTTGTGGTATATAGATGCTGAAAGCTGCTTCTCCTCGTTTGTTTCTGGGGGTGCAGAGCAGAACCAGAATCGGAAGACCTGAGAGGTCTGGAAGGCTCATACAACAACAGTAGCTCTTTAATTTATTGTGGTGCTAAACCGTTCAGTGATTTATAAACTAACAACAGTATTTTAAAGTCTATTCTTTGAGCTACAGGGAGCCAGTAGAGGGACTTTAAAACTGCTGTTATGTCTCTATCTTCCTGGTTTTAGTGAGAACAGGAGCAGCAGCTTCTGGATCAGCTGCAGCTGGAGAATTGATTTGTTGGACAGGCCTGTGAAGACGCTGTTGCAATAATCAATGCGACTAAATATAAACGCATGGATGAGTTTCTCTAGATCTGGCTGAGACATTAGTCCTCTAATCCTGGAGACGTTCTTCAGGTGATAGAAGGCCGACTTTGTAACTGTCTTTATGTGGCTTTTAATATGTTACATTTACAATTGCAGATGCTAAGTGACATTGATATTAGATGTTCCCTTACATAAGAAAAACATGTAGGAACATGTTTTTATTCAAGCTTATTGTCAATTTGAGGCACTGCCATATTGGGTCTCAGTTGTTGGTGAAAAATTCTCAAAGTCAATCCATCCATGGACCTTACCAAGCTCGGCTCACAACCGACCTAGAAAATCCCACATGGCCGCAAGTCTCACAAACAAAGCCTCATGGCACTTTGTTTCTATGTAAACATGGGGTCTTCCACTTGGACTGAGAGTATTTCTGAGTCCATTATTGCATAATTTCTGCCAGATTTTCACCAAATATCAGCTACAACAATGGACAGAGGAACTAACAAGTTCATGTCATCTTTTTTGGATGACATCAAGGTGTTTGAGCCGTGACGCCTCCAACATTATGCACATCACAGCAAAATGCTTTCGGTAGATGAGGAAAACGGCAGTGATAAGTCTGTCTTGTTCATCCTATGAAGGTTGAGCTGCTCATGCAGTTTTTCACAAGCTTTGATCCAAGCAAGTCATTCTGCTTCTGATTTGGAAATCTGTGAATTTTAGAACCACAAATACGATCAGGATACCTGACATCACCAGTACAGATACCCCACTGGAAATGGAGAACCATTCTTTTTCGATTGTTGATGCAAAAACTTTCTGCCAGTCTGCTGGTGATACATTAGCATGTGTTTACTAATGCATGTACATTAGCTTGTGTTTGTGAGACGGCCACACACGTGGCAGGCGCACTATTATGTAAAATGGGCGTCAGCCAATGAAACATGGCCCCTGGGGTAAGCTTCCATTATCATCCGTTTATCAAGTGTTGGGTTGCGGTGGTAGCAGCTTCAGAAGGGAGGCCCAGACTTCCCTCTCCCCAGACACTTGTTTCAGCTCCTCCAGGGGAATCCCAAGACATTCCCAGTGTGTCCTGGGTCTTCCCCAGGGCCTCCTTCTGGTGAGTCGTGCCCGAAACACCTCACCAGGGAGGTGTCCAGGAGGCATCCTGGGCGCAGCGGTTATACTCAGTCCCTCCCGGATGACCAAGCTTCTCACCCTATTTCTAATGGAGAACCAGAAACCCTTTGGAGAAAACCCCTTTCAGCTGCTTGTATCCATGCCCTTGTAGCCGTGACCATAGGTAAGGGTAGGAACGTAGATCGACCGGTAAGTTGAGAGCTTCACTTTTTGCCTCCACTCTCTCTTCACCATGACGGACCGGTACAGTGCCCGCTTCATTGTAGATGCCGCACCAATCTGCCTGTCAGTCTCCCACTGCCTTCTTCCCTCATTCATGAACAAGATCCCAAAATACTTAAACTCCTCCACTTGGGGAAGGTTGTCCAACCCAGAAATAGCACTCTATTTTTTTTCCGGCCCAAGACAATGGTCTCGGATTTGGAGGCACTGATCCTCATCCGGGTGGCTTCACACTCGGCTGCAAATCGCTCCAGTGTTTCTCTGGAGCTTCAGATCATGACCTGATGAAGCCAGCAGGACCACATCAGCTGCAAAAAGCAGAGATGCGTATCCTAAAGCCACCAAAACACCTCAACACATTGTCTATGCCTAGAAATTCTGTGCATGAAAGTAATGAACAGAATAGATGAGAAAGGACAGTCAATTCTCACTGGAAAAGAGCCCGACTTACTGCCGGCAAAGTTGGTGTTTTAAAAATGTTCAGTTTCTGAGTGGGCGGATTTGACTTTGAGAGTGTGTTGTAGGCCTATTTCAGTAAAGATATCGGATGTTTTAAACATAATTTAGTCAGTAAATCTTTTAGAATTAATATTCATTTATTCATTCTTTCAATTTTGTTTAAGTCATTGGTAACAGAATTGACCATTTCAAACATTTGTTTAAAACTCCAATAGAGTGGAAACCAAAGCTTTTTTCAGTACAAATGCTGAAAAAATATGCAATCAATGAGATAATGGTTTAAAAGCCATTACATAAACTTGTCTCTGATAAAAAATCAAAGGTATTTTTCTCATGATACTTTGTTAACAAGATTTATGTTGAAAAAATACACCTGCTGATTGTGATTTTTAGATTTGAATGTTTTCACAGAGAATGGCACATACATATATGTGTTTGAGATCTTATCAGTAAAAGGAAGTGGCAATTATATGCAGTTTATATAGCTGTAGGAGGCGATTCATGGATTTACAGGGACAAAATGATATACCAACAGTTGACAAAAGAAGAACATCCTCATCCAAGTATTTTTTCAAAAATAAGGGTATTTTGAGTTAGTTTATTGTGATACTGTTACAAAATTGACCATTTAGGCAGGTTAGAAAAAGACAGAAAAGACAAATTTCCAAAAGAAAATTGAAAGATTTTTGTATCATTTTTCATGTTAATAAAAAACACAGTACCCAACTCGGACAAGAAGTCGTGTTTTGTTTTTTTCAACTATATAAAATTTGGTTTTTTTTATCTATTTAAATGTTTCCACTTGTTAAATATTATGAGCCCTAAAAATGAGTAAGAAATACTAAAATGAGTTCATCCCCAACCTCAGACATATACATCCATTAAAAACCAAGGCTTTAATTAAATGATCTAAAAACTAAAGCTTCTACCAGCAGCAAGACTAGTAGCAGCATTGTCAAACAGAAAATAACCCAAAGCAAAACAATAGGACAAACTTCAGAAACAAAGCAGCTGGGTCTCTGCCAAGTTGCACCAACCTTCTATCTGAAAAGAAATTACAATTTAATAGTAGTTTAGGCAAATGGCAGCATGCAGAGGAAGAAGCCATTTTCACCTACCGGAGTGCTGGATGACTCCACCCCAACCAGAGAGCTTCTGGCCCAACAGCGGCAGGAGAATCAGTGTTTTCTATACATGAACAGTTGTCATGATTTCATTTTTTTTGTACCACTGTATTGAACTATATGGATGGACTAAACAGTACACACCCCTTTTACGTTGCTATGATCGACTGAGAAGGTGAAATTATCATTACACCCTGGGAAAAACAGGAGACTCCAGGCAGTTTCTAAATCTACAAACATTTTGAATTAAACAACTGCCATCTCAGATCATTTTCCTCCGTTGGCCTTCTGCCCATGCCTCTCCTGCTTGCTCTGTTTTTGTGCTGTCTTTTTCTCTATTTTTGGAGCCTTCCTTTGTACATCTTCCAAATCTAAAAATTATGGATCTGGTCTACCAGTCTCTCAATGCAATTGATCAAATTTTCTCAACAAGAAGACTGGGCACAGTGGAGCCCTCTTGTCCTGCAGGGACACACCCTGCGGGATACACCCTGTATTTATTCTTCACAACAGGATTTCTGCTTTTTGGAGCTTGAGGATACCTGGCTTATCGACAAATTTGTAATGAACTGGGCTGAACTAGTGGATGTGAGTCTTGCTGAGACTCACATCCCAGCTGAGGACTCTAAAATTCACTAACAGAATCGACTCAATCTGGGAGAAGTTGCTAGATTCTCCCAGATCGAGCAAGTGGAACAACCACTTTCAGCTCTGTTCACTCAGCTGAAAGTGGAACAGCCACACTAATTTGGATAATTGGGAACTGAGATGTACTGGAGAGACTTTAGGAAGATTGAAATTTATAATCTACCTGACCTAGGACATTTTGTATCTGAAGTGGCTTTCCCATGTTGCCTTGAAGGGCTGCATTTTCCAATCTCCTTGAAGATCTCAAAACATAACGCTTCTTCTCACCTCACCTCACCTGTTGTCCATGCAACTGTGGAGCCGAGCACTTCCAAGGACATGCTTGATAACAACATCTTATTGGACTTCTGCTGGGAGGCTGAGGAATCTGGTTTCATGGCCCCATGATGTCACTGCCTTCACTCACGTCTTTGTTTTCTCCAAATGTTACCATGTGCCTTTTCCTCTTTTTATTTAATTCCCCTTTTAATATTTAGAGTCTGTGGTGTACTCACTTTTAACCCAAAAAAAGGAACTTAGTCATTCTAGCTTTTTTTTATTTATTTTTTTTAGAAAAAAAAATAATTTAGACCAATATTATTATTCTTAGATTAATTTTTAGATTATTATGTAGAGACTCCTATTACTGCAAACCAGAAAAATAATTAGAACAAACTCAACCCCCCCAAAAAATCTTCCAGAACAGAAACACTTAGTACTCATTACTTTTACAAATTAAGAGCATACCTAAGAAGTCCAGAGGATACATATTTATAATTATCTAGCAACCCAGATGTCCAGAGGATTCTTACTTACATTTGTTTAGCAACCCAGAACATATATATATGTGTGTGTGTGTGTGCGTGTGTGTGTGTGTGTGTGTGGGGGGGGGGGGTGTGGGTGGGTGCGTGGGCGTGCGCATGTGCGTGTATGTCTACATATACACACATACGCACACCTACACACACATGCCAGACATGTCCCCCCCTTATCAGCAGAATCCAGACTTGGTGAGCATACCAAATGTCTCAGTACTTAGTACACACCTCCAAATGTTTTAGAGCAGATATATGTGCAGCCTAACATGCATACCAGTACTCTATTGACAGATTAAATGTAGCATCCTTTTGGAAGGTTTATAAAATGGAAAAAGAATTCAGGTACAAAAAATAATACTTCACCTTTATACCTTTGGATAATTTTCTGATTTATTTTTTCATCATTTTTACTCAGGTCTGTATTGTGATGGCATTACCTTTGAATTTGTAACTTTGGAGCATGGCTATATTTGAAGAAAATGGTGAGTTTTCACAATCTGATTGATCTGGAGCAACATGGAGAGGGAACATAATGCGAAGTCAACATGTAACATTATGGCAAACTGCTTTTAAACAAAAACTGCCGTTTTAAAAGCTGGTTAAGTGAGCATAGTTATGAAGCCAGCTTTTTGCACTTTTTATACAGCAATTGTACATTTCTCCATATACATACTTGTTTTTTTGTTGAAATGGAAGACAGAATTGTTTTATTATGTATATGTTGAGGTACATTTCCAATACACATAAAATAGTTTACACATCTCTAAATATCTGTCTCCAACTACCAGTCATATATAATGCCTAAAACAATTAACAGTTAATGTGAAAGTGACTTGCTGGGATCAGGCTATGGTCCTCTTCATGACATTAAACTTTCCCAGTCATAATAAATGTTGCACTGTAGGAGAGTGCACCAGGTATTTGGAGTATTTGAGCATAGCATATTGTTTTGAATTTTTGCTTTCTGATCTTGGGAGAGAAGGAATGGGCTGAAAATGTAGCCAATGCGATAAGATGCATGCTATTGAGTGCGAGCCTGAATTCCTCCCAGATTAAAACTGAAGAGCAAACAAGCAAATTTCTCACAGAAAGTCCTCTCTTACCTTTTACAGTAGGGATTTCCAAATGTTTTGTCATGGAAGCCCAAAATGTCAAGTTGAAAGTACTTAGGGATTCACAATATTTTGTATTCTTTTTTTTTTCCATCTTTTTTTTTTTTTTTTAGCAAGACTGACTTTTCATTTGTACCTGCTCAAAAATAAACATACAATGTTGTCCTGAAACAATCAAGGAAGTTCAATATCTGTAGAAAAAGCATCTGTAAATCAATGTTGATTTGAAACTGAAAAAGGGTCTTAGTTTATTCGGTTTTAAAAAAAAAAGGCACACAATATCCTAATTTTTTTGAATTAGTCATTTTTTTGTGGATTTTTCTGTTATGTCTTTTCTGCAGCAAGAAAAGACACTCTGGCTTACTCTTGCTTCATTTTTCCAAGAGTAACAAATGGATGCATCTAATAAGTATAAATGTTTGTGGTGCTATTTACCTTTGGGTTTAAAGTAAAAACATGGCTGATAAAAGATAAACAATTTGCTTTGCACGGTATATTTTCCATTTTCAGGAGATTTTAATTTGTACTTTCCTACTTTAAAAGGCCTTGCATCAGTAAAAACTGCACACTAACATTTTTGGACACTGGTGCTTTAGTGATTTCAGTACTAGGTTATACACTTTTGAAAATTTTTATGTGAAAACAAAATCATCCCACTTTTACAACCTGCAACCATTTGTGCCTCTGATGTGCTGAAATAAAAGATAAAAAATTGGCATGACTTCCTTAGGTTGTCCTTGTGAAATATTTTTGGTACGATTTGGTCAAACATACCAAGTCAATGACCCAGATGTCATTAGATATTCCTCAGCTGTGGAGCATGATTTTGCAAATGGTTATTAATACAATCAAGTTATAGAAACACCCAGCATGGTAACACTTTATTTGTCAAGGTGTGAATAAGACTGTCATAAACATGACATAACACTTGTCATGAATATGAGTAAGCCTTCATGAATATTTATGACTGTTGTCATGACGTGCCATTTGGTAAATCATGACAATTTTAATATAAAGTTGACAATATTCAAAATGTCTTTGCTATGACAACTTGTCATTAATCTAGACAAAATGTCTTCATTATGATAACTTGACATTAACCAAGAATCACCGCATGTTATAACAGTAGTTATAATAATGTCCGTGTTCTTACACTATCAAAATCTTTAACAAAACAGTAATTAATATTTTCTCCTGCATTAAATAAAGCAAAACAAGTAGTATTTAAGATTGCATTAAGATTTATTACAATGTGAAGATTTATTGCAATGTCAAATAATTGAATGAGTCAATAATTCCTTTTATATTAATTGGAACAAGTAGCACCACTTGTGAAGATGTCATTAAGTATCATTAGAGTGTCATTAATTTTAACTCTTACCTCGCGTAAAGTCAAACAAGTAGCAACAGTTTTGAAGATGTCATTAAGTGGCATTACAGAGTCATTACTATTAACTCTTGCCTGAAATAAAGTGAAACTAGTAGCAACAATTATAACAATGTCATTCAGTGTTATTACAGTGTCAAATGCTATGCTAACAGAATCATTAATGTTAAGTCTTGACATTAATGAAGTGAAGTGGAACATACTTGAACGACTTATAACTACCATCATAGCTGTAGATGGTACAGCTATAATAATAAAAGTTTATTATTTATTAAATAATAAAAGATTATTGTTCTTTGTTCTTTCTTCAAACAGAGAGTTTAACTTGTCGCACTGTCAGAATGTTGACAAATGGTAGACAAATATTGAGTTAACATGACTGGTTGTTGAGAAGGGCAATACAATTATTTAATTAAGTAGCATAATGACATGAGCTGAACAAAATTATTCTGATCAAATATTTGTTTGGCAAAAGTTCATACAGACTGCCACTGCTGTTATTCAGATTGCATCATTAATGTATAGTTTTAGGCACGAGTGTATATTTTCACTTAATAAGCGTTCAAAATTATTTCCAATCAGATACTCTGGCTTATGTATGTTTGCAAGGAGTTTATTAATAAATAAATAGATGAAACAACAAATTTGACATTTGACAACAATTAGTTGTCTAAAACATAACTTATTTACTCAGCTGGTGGATGTTGATTCCTGCTTACCTTTCCCTACTTACCTGTCCCCTCAGACCTCCCTTCACCTGGAGAAAACAGTAACATAAAAATGACTTACCTAAATTTCTTGGGGAATATTTCATTTGCTTCTTTCTCTATGGTCAAATAGGGACTTCTCCCTCTGGTGCCTGATCCTCATTATCATCCTCCACAATGTAGCATGTCTTTGTAAGCAACATTTGTCCTCCCCCTGCCAACAACCCACCATGTGTCCTCAGGATAAAATTGTTCTTTATGTGGCTAAAGCAAAGAACACAAGCACCATGTCACATCAGCAAAGTTGCTAAATAATGCACAGAAAGGATAACTGACTAACATATTAGCTTTTAATTTGCGAGATTAAAATTGGAGTGAAAGATTTATTTGCCTTTAAAATATGTTTAAGATTAAGAGACAACCTTACAGTTATGGGGTTTAAAAATGTACATGTACTTTTTTATGTAAAAAAAAAAGTATTTATGTAAAAGTATTTTAGTACATAAATATTTATTTATGTAAATACTTACATAAATATTTATGACTATTGTCACAAATATTCAGGACAAATGTTATGTCATGTTTATGACAGTGTCATTCATGTCAGTCTTATTCACACCCCATCAAATAAAGTTTTACCTTATGGATAAAGAAGAGCCTAATGTAATCAGAATGTTCCCAGCTGACATAACTGTAATTATTATGTTTATGTGCACCACAAGTTACAATCTGTAAATTTGAGGGGAAATTATACTGCAGCAGTATACTTTTTCATCAGTGTTTTAGTTTTTCCTAATATCTTTTGGTTTCACACTTTTTCTGAACAGATGAACACCAAAACAATATGAAGAAAGTGGAAAACTGACTGCAGATACATAAAAAACAGATATGGAACGCAAAAGGAACAAAATGGAAGAGCAAACGCAACTCATGAGCCAAGTAGCTGAAGATGTTAAGGATCTTAGGGAAAATATGAGAAGAGAGAAAGGCAGAATCAAATATTTGAAGAAAAAAGTGAGGCCTAACATGCAGAGAGTAATTTTTGAACCAGATGAAATCAGCGAAATGTTGCATATGATTAGAGAAGACACAAAACTTTGCAAGAAACACTTTTTTGAAGAAAAGACGCAAATTAAATGGATGAGTTTTCAGGCTGAGAAAAGGAGAAAAAAGCTTGACCAGAAGTTGGAGAAAATAATTCAAGAAGGTGATCAGTTAGACATTCTGAAGAAAAAAATGGACCAGCAAAGACAAGAGACTGAAAAAAAATGGAAAGAAATACTGACTTTACTTTTGATTTCAGAAAAAATAAAAATTAGTTTAGAAAAATCTACTGAAGAAATTAGAAGCACAAACCAGGAAATGCTCAAAAGCCAACAGAACATCAGAAAGAGCAATGAAGTAAAAACATACATGGTAAGTCTTTTTTTTTTATTTTGCTTTATCAACTAAAAGTAGAAAGCCAAACATTTTGAAGGTTATTTTAAAAAATACAGACGTGGAAATGCATTAAAAGAAAAAATCTTTTTTAGTATCTGTGTTTTTCAAGTTTGATTTTGGAGAACAAGGTTACAGCTTCTTCCGGCTTTAAATACAGTTTTTGTCTTTTGTGCAATATTTTGATAACATGAGATCTTTGCTTTTTCCCCAATTTACATTTATTTAAGAACATTCTTTTTTCACAGTACAACAGGGAAAATATTTATATGACCAATTACACATATTCTAGTCTCTGCCACTGAGTTACTGGCTGTTTTAGCTTTGTTATGTGGGCAGGCTCTAGGTTTGGAATTCAGACTGCAAACAGACAAGATGTACTAATGAAACAGACCTTACAGATAGAACACACAGCATACTACCTTCAACTAGGACAACATTTGGAAATTAAAGTTTAGAAATCAAACCAGCAAACGCCTAGTTGTGAGAAAATGTTTTCTCTGGCCAAGAAAGTGCAAAAAAAAAATGTCTGCATAGTAATGTTGGTAATTCTAAATCTTTATAAAAACAACTTGAAGTGGATAAGCTACATTTGTCCTCTTTCTCTTTCTCATCTGTTCTTCAGCTGAAACTGGAGAGCAACTGAGGGTTATAGATAATGATTAGTTCTAACTTGGACAATTTTCCACTTCTAACTTCTAAATCCCCACATTTTGAGGCCAGTTCTGACAGACAGTATGCCTCTTTTTACTTGGAAGATCTTGCAGTTTAAAGCATGCTAATACATCTCTGTGTTGCTATGTTTAGGACAGGCTGACATGCATAAAGAACCAGATCAACAAATGGAAATTGACACAGCCTCCATTTACTTTCGGACTTCTGAAAGAAAAACTTGAATGCACCCATAAAGAAGAAATTCTCACTGACAAAGCAAAAAAATCAGCTGCAGAAAAAAATCCTTTGGAGAACATTACAACATCAGAAGGTTATGTAATGGCAGGAAAGACAGAAATCCATGAGAAATTTTTTAAACATATTAGTCAGAGAAAATCATTTCCACAAGAAATACCAGCATTGGAAAATCAGATATATACGCTAAATGAGCAAGAGGAAGTATTGGTGCAAATAAAAACAAATACTACAAAATTACAAGAAAAAACTCAAAAGATGAAAAGTATTGTCACAGAATTAGATGAAATACAGTGTCAGAAGGAAGATGCTGAAGTTATAATCAGGAAAATGGGGACTGTAGAAAGTACATTGCTACAGGAAGTACAAAAGAGGGATTTTCTGATGGAGAGAACAAATGCTTTTAGGGAACAAATTATGCAGACTGACCTGGAAGATCAGTCAAAAACTACTAATGTTGAGCAAAAACCTGACAAAATGGAAAAGTGGAAAGAAGATCCCCAGGCACTTGCTAAAGAGATACAAGTGTGTTCTGATGGAAAGTATCTTCGACTCAGAGATTTACAAAGTCTCTGGGCTGAGATATATAAAACACAGCAAGTCATAAAATGTCTCAAACCAGAAATTGAGTGCCAAGATGGAACAGGTAATGAGACCAAAGACCTTGTTGATAATGACATCAAGGGACTACTGCAAGATCTCAGACAGTTTCAGAAGCTTTTGGAAACTGAAATGGGCCAGAAGAAACAGAATCTCAATGTAGATACATGCATTCAGAAAAGTACAATGAAGAAAAAGAGAAGAGAACTGGATCATAAAATGGAGAATATCCTACGAGAGAAGGATGAACTAGAAATTCTGAAGACACAAATACAAAGAAAATCTGAGGGGACTCAGCGGCAGTTGGAAAAGATTCTAAAATGTCAAAATGACATTGAAAAAATAGCTGGTAAAGCCAAGGAGAAAAGCAAAGTAATAATGTGTAATATGAAAAAGACTGATGCTAGTGTAAGAATGTTTGAAGACCTAAACAAGAAGATCGAGGCTTCAAAACAACACTGGAACAAAATCTACTTTTCAACCTCTCAGCATAAAGCTTTAACTGAAAAACTAAAGACTGAACTTGGAAATGAAAACGAAAGAGAATCTCTATTTGAAAGAGAAAACAGAAAGAAATATGAAAAATTGGTAAGGGACAAATCATTCACAAGTAAAAAAGCAAAACAAGCTGAAGAAACATTTGAAGAATTCTTAGTGCTCACACCACATCAAAAAAGACTGATTGAAGAAATAAAACTGGTTATAAATCAATGTAATGACAGAAAATGTAATAGAGAGGTGCAAAACCTTGAACTAAGTGAAAAAGTGGTACAAGAGATATTAAGAAAGGTAAGTGAGATGTTGGTACAAGAGACTGAGGGACAGAATGGAAAACTGTCACAAATGAAAATTGAACAGAATAAAAAGGCTTTGTTAAGTGAAACAAATAAAAGACAAAAACAGCATATGACTGAAGGGCAAGACAGCATTAAATGGACTAGAGAAATAGGAGAATTGGAGGTGCTGAATACTGAGCTGGAAATCAAAAGAAAAGGAAATAAGGCTATTTTAAAACAAATGGTGAGAGAGAGGGGAAAGAATGAAAGAGTGATGAATAAAATAAAAGAAGCAAAGATATTATTTAAGAGGGAAGAACAAAGAAGGAGAAGAGAACTAGACCAAAGACTGGAGAAAATCAGAAGAGAGAAGGATGAATTAGAGATGTTGAAATTAAAATTGAGACAACCAAAGGTAGCAATGTTCCGTGACAACCAAAATGTGCAAGACCAGAGGACAGTTGTCTGTGTATCGAGTGAATATGAACAAAAGGATTTGGAAAAGAATGGGTGTAAAATCACAAACACCCAATATGAAATGGTACCCATATCACCAAGACTTAGAAGTAGCATCGATAATATTCAAGACCTCGGAGTAAAGATCTATGGCTATTTAGAAACAGGGAAAAGTGAAATATGTCAATTTCTCAAGTATCAAAACATTGATTTAGATAAAAAGAGAGATGAACTCATAGCAATAACAGCTGAGAACAACATTGTAAAAGAAAACATAACCAGAATCAAATTCTTAATAAGAATGGTTAAAATTACGAAACAAGCTACAGGGAATGAGGATGAAACATGGAAACTAAGGAAGGATACGCATAAGAAGGAGTTTGGGATCAAATCGTTGACAACTAAACAAAAAGCACAAAAGCGAAAAGCGTTAATGACTGAAATGGTGACTGAGGAAACAAAACATCAGAAACAGAAAAAAAGAAAGCATGCTAAAGACCCCTGTGGAGATATGAATAAAATGAAAACAACAGAAAATCTCAAAAAACACGTGAAAGCACAAATGGAAACTTTTCAGGTACGGATGAAACAGATAAATTTGAAAAACATAAAAAAAGGCATAGAGTTATGTAAAATTCAAGCAACTCATAGATTTCTTTCAAACATGGATATGCAATTAGAAGAAAATAGCGTGAAAATGCTGAACCTGATAGATATTATAACAAATATAAAAGAAAGGATAATACGACATGAAAACCAACTCACTGCAAAAATGAAAGACAATATGGAAATAACAAAGACCGAAATAAACCAGAAATTAGAAGAAGCCAACGGCTCATTGGCAGAAAACTACAAAGAGAAAATCAAGCTCGATATCATCACACAAGGCAAAATTCTGCAACAAGAAAAACAAGATACTCAAGAAGAAAGACAGAGATTAAACATCACAAATGCTGAACTCAACCAGAAGGCAGAAGAAACCAGCAGTTGCTTGATTAGGAATGACATCCAGACACAAAGTGAAATATTACAACAACACAAACAAGACATTCAACAACATAAGCAAGAGTTGGAAAGCACAATGGTGGAACTGCACAAGAAAACAGAAGAAACCAAGAATCTCTTTGATGGAATCAACAAAGAGAAATCTAAACTCAAAGATGTCAACCTTAATCTGAAAACACAAGACGATAAACTGAAGGTTCTCATTGACGCAATCAGTTCAAAACTACAAGAACCAGAAGGAAAAGGCCCAGAAATTCACACAAAAACACCAAATTTAGAACTGTGTAGGAAAACATTACAGATGAAAAAACAAGAGCTGATGGTTTTGATGAAAAATGTGAATAGCTTGAAGGAAAGTCTCAAAGATTCCATGAGCAGTGTCCATAAAGGTATAGAACAAATGATTTCCATGAAGAAGAATATTGGAAACGACAGAGAGAAACTATCAAGTGAAAAGAATCGCCTCCAAAGAGAATTGTCAGAGTGCAAAATGAGACAAGATAAACTCTTGGATGTAATGAAGTCAAAAGCAAACCTAAGACTAACACTTCAAGGAGTAAAAGACAAAGTGTGTGACTTGACCAACATTAAAATGAGGAGATTACACAAATGTCATAAAGATGCACAGTTACTATGTATTTCAATGGAGAAAAATGTTTCAACTATTGGTGACCAGATGAAAACTTTAACTCCATACAAAGAGGTAGCTGAAAGAGAAAAGATCAATCTAACATCCATCACTATTTCCATGAGGAATGAGAGAAAATTGATGGGTCGTCAATGGAAAGAAATGGTTGACCGGGATAAAAAAGACCTAAACAAAATGACGGAAGAACTGAAACGGAAAACACAGAATCTGGTAAGAGTGACTGACAGAGTAGACAAAAAAGAGGCTTTAGAAGTGATGATGACCAATATCCAGAAACAGCGTGCAGTACTGCAACAAGAAAAACAAGATATTCAAGAAGAAAGAGAGAATAAACATTACAAATGCTGAACTCGACCAGAAGGCAGAAGAAACCAGCAGTTGCTTGGCAGAGATCAACAAAGAGAAAATGAAACTTAAACATTTGTCGGTTTCAGTCCAAAGAAATCATGAAAGACTTCAAGACATCATGAACACGATTGCCCTACAACAGCAAGGCAGAGAAAGCAAAGATCATCTGTTCCAAACACAAACACAGGAACTACAATCGAAAAGGCTTCAACTACAGAAAGATAAGAAGAGATGAAACTTTTGACGACAGCTGTGAATAAGATGAGAGAGTGGATTAAAGCTGCAATGATCACCGCCCAAAAGGAAAAGCAACTAGTGGATTATATGAGGATGCGCAAGGCAGAAGAAGAAATGCTCTCATCCAGAATATAGAACTTGACAGAGAGAGGCCCGGGTTGACACCAAGAGAGGACAGCGGCTTGGACAAAAGTCAAATAACAGAACCTCAACAAGGACAGATCCAACACATAAAAGAGAAACTAAGTGAAAACATCAATTGAAAATGGTCCAGCTACAACAAGGGATTGCAGGTGTAGAAAACCTCTCTGTTGGTTTGGGACAGAAACTTCTTTGTCTTATTGAACAGAAGGAAAATGTGGCTGGTTATAAAGAGGTATTTGAAAGAGAAAAGGGAATTCTGAGGAGAGTCCTTTGTGACACATTAAAACAAAGAGAAGATGTGGAAAACCGTTGGAATGAAACAATGAAGTGGGAAAAAGAAAAAGTTTCTTCTCTTGAAGCAACCCTGAAAAAAGAAAAGCAAGAAGTCGAATTAGAGAAACAAAAGATGTTGAATGATGAAATGGTGTTAGAGCTGATTAGGAATGACATCCAGACACAAAGTGAAATATTACAACAACACAAACAAGACATTCAACAACATAAGCAAGAGTTGGAAAGCACAATGGTGGAACTGCACAAGAAACAGAAGAAACCAAGAATCTCTTTGATGGAATCAACAAAGAGAAATCTAAACTCAAAGATGTCAACCTTAATCTGAAAACACAAGACGATAAACTGAAGGTTCTCATTGACGTAATCAGTTCAAAACCACAAGAACCAGAAGGAAAAGGCCCAGAAATTCACACAAAAACACCAAATTTAGAACTCTGTAGGAAAACATTACAGATGAAAAACAAGAGCTGATGGTTTTGATGAAAAATGTGAATAGCTTGAAGGAAAGTCTCAAAGATTCCATGAGCAGTGTCCATAAAGGTATAGAACAAATGATTTCCATGAAGAAGAATATTGGAAAAGACAGAGAGAAACTATCAAGTGAAAAGAATCGCCTCCAAAGAGAATTGTCAGAGTGCAAAATGAGACAAGATAAACTCTTGGATGTAATGAAGTCAAAAGCAAACCTAAGACTAACACTTCAAGGAGTAAAAGACAAAGTGTGTGACTTGACAAACATCAAAATGAGGAGATTACACAAATGTCATAAAGATGCACAGTTATTATGTATTTCAATGGAGAAAAATGTTTCAACTATTGGTGACCAGATGAAAACTTTAACTCCATACAAAGAGGTAGCTGAAAGAGAAAGATCAATCTAACATCCATCACTATTTCCATGAGGAATGAGAGAAAATTGATGGAACGTCAATGGAAAGAAATGGTTGACCGGATAAAAAAGACCTAAACAAAATGACGGAAGAACTGAAACTGGAAACACAGAATCTGGAAAGAGTGACTGACAGAGTAGACAAAGGAAAAGAGGCTTTAGAAGTGATGATGACCAATATCCAGAAACAGCGCGCAGTACTGCAACAAGAAAAACAAGATATTCAAGAAGAAAGAGAGAGAATAAACATTACAAATGCTGAACTCGACCAGAAGGCAGAAGAAACCAGCAGTTGCTTGGCAGAGATCAACAAAGAGAAAATGAAACTTAAACATTTGTCGGTTTCAGTCCAAAGAAATCATGAAAGACTTCAAGACATCATGAACACGATTGCCCTACAACAGCAAGGCAGAGAAAGCAAAGATCATCTGTTCCAAACACAAACACAGGAACTACAATCTAAAAGGCTTCAACTACAGAAAGATAAGGAAGAGATGCAACTTTTGACGACAGCTGTGAATAAGATGAGAGAGGGATTAAAGCTGCAATGATCACCGCCCAAAAGGAAAAGCAACTAGTGGATTATATGAGGATGCGCAAGGCAGAAGAAGAAATGCTCTCAATCCAGAATATAGAACTTGACAGAGAGAGGCCCGGGTTGACACCAAGAGAGGACAGCGGCTTGGACAAAAGTCAAATAACAGAACCTCAACAAGGACAGATCCAACACATAAAAGAGAAACTAAGTGAAAACATCAAATTGAAAATGGTCCAGCTACAACAAGGGATTGCAGGTGTAGAAAACCTCTCTGTTGGTTTGGGACAGAAACTTCTTTGTCTTATTGAACAGAAGGAAAATGTGGCTGGTTATAAAGAGGTATTTGAAAGAGAAAAGGGAATTCTGAGGAGAGTCCTTTGTGACACATTAAAACAAAGAGAAGATGTGGAAAACCGTTGGAATGAAACAATGAAGTGGGAAAAAAAAAGTTACTTCTCTTGAAGCAACCCTGAAAAAAGAAAAGCAAGAAGTCGAATTAGAGAAACAAAAGATGTTGAATGATGAAATGGTGTTAGAGCTGATTAGGAATGACATCCAGACACAAAGTGAAATATTACAACAACACAAACAAGACATTCAACAACATAAGCAAGAGTTGGAAAGCACAATGGTGGAACTGCACAAGAAAACAGAAGAAACCAAGAATCTCTTTGATGGAATCAACAAAGAGAAATCTAAACTCAAAGATGTCAACCTTAATCTGAAAACACAAGACGATAAACTGAAGGTTCTCATTGATGCAATCAGTTCAAAACTACAAGAACCGGAAGGAAAAGGCCCAGAAATTCACACAAAAACACCAAATTTAGAACTCTGTAGGAAAACATTACAGATGAAAAAAAGAGCTGATGGTTTTGATGAAAAATGTGAATAGCTTGAAGGAAAGTCTCAAAGATTCCATGAGCAGTGTCCATAAAGGTATAGAACAAATGATTTCCATGAAGAAGAATATTGGAAAAGACAGAGAGAAACTATCAAGTGAAAAGAATCGCCTCCAAAGAGAATTGTCAGAGTGCAAAATGAGACAAGATAAACTCTTGGATGTAATGAAGTCAAAAGCAAACCTAAGACTAACACTTCAAGGAGTAAAAGACAAAGTGTGTGACTTGACAAACATCAAAATGAGGAGATTACACAAATGTCATAAAGATGCACAGTTATTATGTATTTCAATGGAGAAAAATGTTTCAACTATTGGTGACCAGATGAAAACTTTAACTCCATACAAAGAGGTAGCTGAAAGAGAAAAGATCAATCTAACATCCATCACTATTTCCATGAGGAATGAGAGAAAATTGATGGGTCGTCAATGGAAAGAAATGGTTGACCAGGATAAAAAAGACCTAAACAAAATGACGGAAGAACTGAAACGGAAACACAGAATCTGGTAAGAGTGACTGACAGAGTAGACAAAGAAAAAGAGGCTTTAGAAGTGATGATGACCAATATCCAGAAACAGCGCGCAGTACTGCAACAAGAAAAACAAGATATTCAAGAAGAAAGAGAGAGAATAAACATTACAAATGCTGAACTCGACCAGAAGGCAGAAGAAACCAGCAGTTGCTTGGCAGAGATCAACAAAGAGAAAATGAAACTTAAACATTTGTCGGTTTCAGTCCAAAGAAATCATGAAAGACTTCAAGACATCATGAACACGATTGCCCTACAACAGCAAGGCAGAGAAAGCAAAGATCATCTGTTCCAAACACAAACACAGGAACTACAATCTAAAAGGCTTCAACTACAGAAAGATAAGGAAGAGATGCAACTTTTGACGACAGCTGTGAATAAGATGAGAGTGGATTAAAGCTGCAATGATCACCGCCCAAAAGGAAAAGCAACTAGTGGATTATATGAGGATGCGCAAGGCAGAAGAAGAAATGCTCTCAATCCAGAATATAGAACTTGACAGAGAGAGGCCCGGGTTGACACCAAGAGAGGACAGCGGCTTGGACAAAAGTCAAATAACAGAACCTCAACAAGGACAGATCCAACACATAAAAGAGAAACTAAGTGAAAACATCAAATTGAAAATGGTCCAGCTACAACAAGGGATTGCAGGTGTAGAAAACCTCTCTGTTGGTTTGGGACAGAAACTTCTTTGTCTTATTGAACAGAAGGAAAATGTGGCTGGTTATAAAGAGGTATTTGAAAGAGAAAAGGGAATTCTGAGGAGAGTCCTTTGTGACACACTAAAACAAAGAGAAGATGTGGAAAACAGTTGGAATGAAACAATGAAGTGGGAAAAAGAAAAAGTTACTTCTCTTGAAGCAACCCTGAAAAAAGAAAAGCAAGAAGTCGAATTAGAGAAACAAAAGATGTTGAATGATGAAATGGTGTTAGAGCTGATTAGGAATGACATCCAGACACAAAGTGAAATATTACAACAACACAAACAAGACATTCAACAACATAAGCAAGAGTTGGAAAGCACAATGGTGGAACTGCACAAGAAAACAGAAGAAACCAAGAATCTCTTTGATGGAATCAACAAAGAGAAATCTAAACTCAAAGATGTCAACCTTAATCTGAAAACACAAGATGATAAACTGAAGGTTCTCATTGACGCAATCAGTTCAAAACCACAAGAACCAGAAGGAAAAGGCCCAGAAATTCACACAAAAACACCAAATTTAGAACTGTGTAGGAAAACATTACAGATGAAAAAACAAGAGCTGATGGTTTTGATGAAAAATGTGAATAGCTTGAAAGAAAGTCTCAAAGATTCCATGAGCAGTGTCCATAAAGGTATAGAACAAATGATTTCCATGAAGAAAAATATTGGAAAAGACAGAGAGAAACTATCAAGTGAAAAGAATCGCCTCCAAAGAGAATTGTCAGAGTGCAAAATGAGACAAGATAAACTCTTGGATGTAATGAAGTCAAAAGCAAACCTAAGACTAACACTTCAAGGAGTAAAAGACAAAGTGTGTGACTTGACCAACATTAAAATGAGGAGATTACACAAATGTCACAAAGATGCACAGTTATTATGTATTTCAATGGAGAAAATGTTTCAACTATTGGTGACCAGATGAAAACTTTAACTCCATACAAAGAGGTAGCTGAAAGAGAAAAGATCAATCTAACATCCATCACTATTTCCATGAGGAATGGAGAAAATTGATGGAACGTCAATGGAAAGAAATGGTTGACCGGGATAAAAAGACCTAAACAAAATGATGGAAGAACTGAAACGGGAAACACAGAATCTGGAAAGAGTGACTGACAGAGTAGACAAAGAAAAAGAGGCTTTAGAAGTGATGATGACCAATATCCAGAAACAGCGCGCAGTACTGCAACAAGAAAAACAAGATATTCAAGAAGAAAGAGAGAGAATAAACATTACAAATGCTGAACTCGACCAGAAGGCAGAAGAAACCAGCAGTTGCTTGGCAGAGATCAACAAAGAGAAAATGAAACTTAAACATTTGTCGGTTTCAGTCCAAAGAAATCATGAAAGACTTCAAGACATCATGAACACGATTGCCCTACAACAGCAAGGCAGAGAAAGCAAAGATCATCTGTTCCAAACACAAACACAGGAACTACAATCTAAAAGGCTTCAACTACAGAAAGATAAGGAAGAGATGCAACTTTTGACGACAGCTGTGAATAAGATGAGAGAGTGGATTAAAGCTGCAATGATCACCGCCCAAAAGGAAAAGCAACTAGTGGATTATATGAGGATGCGCAAGGCAGAAGAAGAAATGCTCTCAATCCAGAATATAGAACTTGACAGAGAGAGGCCCGGGTTGACACCAAGAGAGGACAGCGGCTTGGACAAAAGTCAAATAACAGAACCTCAACAAGGACAGATCCAACACATAAAAGAGAAACTAAGTGAAAACATCAAATTGAAAATGGTCCAGCTACAACAAGGGATTGCAGGTGTAGAAAACCTCTCTGTTGGTTTGGGACAGAAACTTCTTTGTCTTATTGAACAGAAGGAAAATGTGGCTGGTTATAAAGAGGTATTTGAAAGAGAAAAGGGAATTCTGAGGAGAGTCCTTTGTGACACACTAAAACAAAGAGAAGATGTGGAAAACCGTTGGAAGTGGGAAAAAGAAAAAGTTACTTCTCTTGAAGCAACCCTGAAAAAGAAAAGCAAGAAGTCGAATTAGAGAAACAAAAGATGTTGAATGATGAAATGGTGTTAGAGCTGATTAGGAATGACATCCAGACACAAAGTGAAATATTACAACAACACAAACAAGACATTCAACAACATAAGCAAGAGTTGAAAGCACAATGGTGGAACTGCACAAGAAAACAGAAGAAACCAAGAATCTCTTTGATGGAATCAACAAAGAGAAATCTAAACTCAAAGATGTCCAACCTTAATCTGAAAACACAAGACGATAAACTGAAGGGTTCTCATTGACGCAATCAGTCAAAACCACAAGAACCAGAAGGAAAAGGCCCAGAAATTCACACAAAAACACCAAATTTAGAACTCTGTAGGAAAACATTACAGATGAAAAAACAAGAGCTGATGGTTTTGATGAAAAATGTGAATAGCTTGAAGGAAAGTCTCAAAGATTCCATGAGCAGTGTCCATAAAGGTATAGAACAAATGATTTCCATGAAGAAAAATATTGGAAAAGACAGAGAGAAACTATCAAGTGAAAAGAATCGCCTCCAAAGAGAATTGTCAGAGTGCAAAATGAGACAAGATAAACTCTTGGATGTAATGAAGTCAAAAGCAAACCTAAGACTAACACTTCAAGGAGTAAAAGACAAAGTGTGTGACTTGACCAACATTAAAATGAGGAGATTACACAAATGTCATAAAGATGCACAGTTACTATGTATTTCAATGGAGAAAAATGTTTCAACTATTGTGACCAGATGAAAAACTTAACTCCATACAAAAGAGGTAGCTGAAAGAGAAAAGATCAATCTAACATCCATCACTATTTCCATGAGGAATGAGAGAAAATTGATGGAACGTCAATGGAAAGAAATGGTTGACCGGGATAAAAAAGACCTAAACAAAATGACGGAAGAACTGAAACGGGAACACAGAATCTGGAAAGAGTGACTGACAGAGTAGACAAAGAAAAAAGAGCTTTAGAAGTGATGATGACCAATATCCAGAAACAGCGTTCAGTACTGCACAAGAAAAACAAGATATTCAAGAAGAAAGAGAGAGAATAAACATTACAAATGCTGAACTCGACCAGAAGGCAGAAGAACCAGCAGTTGCTTGGCAGAGATCAACAAAGAGAAAATGAAACTTAAACATTTGTCGGTTTCAGTCCAAAGAAATCATGAAAGACTTCAAGACATCATGAACACGATTGCCCTACAACAGCAAGGCAGAGAAAGCAAAGATCATCTGTTCCAAACACAAACACAGGAACTACAATCTAAAAGGCTTCAACTACAGAAAGATAAGGAAGAGATGCAACTTTTGACGACAGCTGTGAATAAGATGAGAGAGTGGATTAAAGCTGCAATGATCACCGCCCAAAAAGAAAAGCAACTAGTGGATTATATGAGGATGCGCAAGGCAGAAGAAGAAATGCTCTCAATCCAGAATATAGAACTTGACAGAGAGAGGCCCGGGTTGACACCAAGAGAGGACAGCGGCTTGGACAAAAGTCAAATAACAGAACCTCAACAAGGACAGATCCAACACATAAAAGAGAAACTAAGTGAAAACATCAAATTGAAAATGGTCCAGCTACAACAAGGATTGCAGGTGTAGAAAACCTCTCTGTTGGTTTGGGACAGAAACTTCTTTGTCTTATTGAACAGAAGGAAAATGTGGCTGGTTATAAAGAGGTATTTGAAAGAGAAAAGGGAATTCTGAGGAGAGTCCTTTGTGACACACTAAAACAAAGAGAAGATGTGGAAAACAGTTGGAATGAAACAATGAAGTGGGAAAAAGAAAAAGTTACTTCTCTTGAAGCAACCCTGAAAAAGAAAAGCAAGAAGTCGAATTAGAGAAACAAAAGATGTTGAATGATGAAATGGTGTTAGAGCTGATTAGGAATGACATCCAGACACAAAGTGAAATATTACAACAACACAAACAAGACATTCAACAACATAAGCAAGAGTTGGAAAGCACAATGGTGGAACTGCACAAGAAAACAGAAGAAACCAAGAATCTCTTTGATGGAATCAACAAAGAGAAATCTAACTCAAAGATGTCAACCTTAATCTGAAAACACAAGACGATAAACTGAAGGTTCTCATTGACGCAATCAGTTCAAAACCACAAGAACCAGAAGGAAAAGGCCCAGAAATTCACAAAAAACACCAAATTTAGAACTGTGTAGGAAAACATTACAGATGAAAAAACAAGAGCTGATGGTTTGATGAAAAATGTGAATAGCTTGAAGGAAAGTCTCAAAGATTCCATGAGCAGTGTCCATAAAGGTATAGAACAAATGATTTCCATGAAGAAGAATATTGGAAAAGACAGAGAGAAAACTATCAAGTGAAAAGAATCGCCTCCAAAGAGAATTGTCAGAGTGCAAAATGAGACAAGATAAACTCTTGGATGTAATGAAGTCAAAAGCAAACCTAAGACTAACACTTCAAGGAGTAAAAGACAAAGTGTGTGACTTGACCAACATTAAAATGAGGAGATTACACAAATGTCACAAAGATGCACAGTTATTATGTATTTCAATGGAGAAAAATGTTTCAACTATTGGTGACCAGATGAAAACTTTAACTCCATACAAAGAGGTAGCTGAAAGAGAAAAGATCAATCTAACATCCATCACTATTTCCATGAGGAATGAGAGAAAATGATGGAACGTCAATGGAAAGAAATGGTTGACCGGGATAAAAAGACCTAAACAAAATGACGGAAGAACTGAAACGGGAAACACAGAATCTGGAAAGAGTGACTGACAGAGTAGACAAAGGAAAGAGGCTTTAGAAGTGATGATGACCAATATCCAGAAACAGCGCGCAGTACTGCAACAAGAAAAACAAGATATTCAAGAAGAAAGAGAGAGAATAAACATTACAAATGCTGAACTCGACCAGAAGGCAGAAGAAACCAGCAGTTGCTTGGCAGAGATCAACAAAGAGAAAATGAAACTTAAACATTTGTCGGTTTTCAGTCCAAAGAAATCATGAAAGACTTCAAGACATCATGAACACGATTGCCCTACAACAGCAAGGCAGAGAAAGCAAAGATCATCTGTTCCAAACACAAACACAGGAACTACAATCTAAAAGGCTTCAACTACAGAAAGATAAGGAAGAGATGCAACTTTTGACGACAGCTGTGAATAAGATGAGAGAGTGGATTAAAGCTGCAATGATCACCGCCCAAAAAGAAAAGCAACTAGTGGATTATATGAGGATGCGCAAGGCAGAAGAAGAAATGCTCTCAATCCAGAATATAGAACTTGACAGAGAGAGGCCCGGGTTGACACCAAGAGAGGACAGCGGCTTGGACAAAAGTCAAATAACAGAACCTCAACAAGGACAGATCCAACACATAAAAGAGAAACTAAGTGAAAACATCAAATTGAAAATGGTCCAGCTACAACAAGGGATTGCAGGTGTAGAAAACCTCTCTGTTGGTTTGGGACAGAAACTTCTTTGTCTTATTGAACAGAAGGAAAATGTGGCTGGTTATAAAGAGGTATTTGAAAGAGAAAAGGGAATTCTGAGGAGAGTCCTTTGTGACACACTAAAACAAAGAGAAGATGTGGAAAACAGTTGGAATGAAACAATGAAGTGGGAAAAAGAAAAAGTTACTTCTCTTGAAGCAACCCTGAAAAAAGAAAAGCAAGAAGTCGAATTAGAGAAACAAAAGATGTTGAATGATGAAATGGTGTTAGAGCTGATTAGGAATGACATCCAGACACAAAGTGAAATATTACAACAACACAAACAAGACATTCAACAACATAAGCAAGAGTTGGAAAGCACAATGGTGGAACTGCACAAGAAAACAGAAGAAAACCAAGAATCTCTTTGATGGAATCAACAAAGAGAAATCTAAACTCAAAGATGTCAACCTTAATCTGAAAACACAAGACGATAAACTGAAGGTTCTCATTGACGCAATCAGTTCAAAACCACAAGAACCAGAAGGAAAAGGCCCAGAAATTCACACAAAAACACCAAATTTAGAACTGTGTAGGAAAACATTACAGATGAAAAAACAAGAGCTGATGGTTTTGATGAAAAATGTGAATAGCTTGAAGGAAAGTCTCAAAGATTCCATGAGCAGTGTCCATAAAGGTATAGAACAAATGATTTCCATGAAGAAGAATATTGGAAAAGACAGAGAGAAACTATCAAGTGAAAAGAATCGCCTCCAAAGAGAATTGTCAGAGTGCAAAATGAGACAAGATAAACTCTTGGATGTAATGAAGTCAAAAGCAAACCTAAGACTAACACTTCAAGGAGTAAAAGACAAAGTGTGTGACTTGACCAACATTAAAATGAGGAGATTACACAAATGTCATAAAGATGCACAGTTATTATGTATTTCAATGGAGAAAAATGTTTCAACTATTGGTGACCAGATGAAAACTTTAACTCCATACAAAGAGGTAGCTGAAAGAGAAAAGATCAATCTAACATCCATCACTATTTCCATGAGGAATGAGAGAAAATTGATGGAACGTCAATGGAAAGAAATGGTTGACCGGGATAAAAAAGACCTAAACAAAATGATGGAAGAACTGAAACGGGAAACACAGAATCTGGAAAGAGTGACTGACAGAGTAGACAAAGAAAAAGAGGCTTTAGAAGTGATGATGACCAATATCCAGAAACAGCGCGCAGTACTGCAACAAGAAAAACAAGATATTCAAGAAGAAAGAGAGAGAATAAACATTACAAATGCTGAACTCGACCAGAAGGCAGAAGAAACCAGCAGTTGCTTGGCAGAGATCAACAAAGAGAAAATGAAACTTAAACATTTGTCGGTTTCAGTCCAAAGAAATCATGAAAGACTTCAAGACATCATGAACACGATTGCCCTACAACAGCAAGGCAGAGAAAGCAAAGATCATCTGTTCCAAACACAAACACAGGAACTACAATCTAAAAGGCTTCAACTACAGAAAGATAAGGAAGAGATGCAACTTTTGACGACAGCTGTGAATAAGATGAGAGAGTGGATTAAAGCTGCAATGATCACCGCCCAAAAGGAAAAGCAACTAGTGGATTATATGAGGATGCGCAAGGCAGAAGAAGAAATGCTCTCAATCCAGAATATAGAACTTGACAGAGAGAGGCCCGGGTTGACACCAAGAGAGGACAGCGGCTTGGACAAAAGTCAAATAACAGAACCTCAACAAGGACAGATCCAACACATAAAAGAGAAACTAAGTGAAAACATCAAATTGAAAATGGTCCAGCTACAACAAGGGATTGCAGGTGTAGAAAACCTCTCTGTTGGTTTGGGACAGAAACTTCTTTGTCTTATTGAACAGAAGGAAAATGTGGCTGGTTATAAAGAGGTATTTGAAAGAGAAAAGGGAATTCTGAGGAGAGTCCTTTGTGACACACTAAAACAAAGAGAAGATGTGGAAAACCGTTGGAAGTGGGAAAAAGAAAAAGTTACTTCTCTTGAAGCAACCCTGAAAAAAGAAAAGCAAGAAGTCGAATTAGAGAAACAAAAGATGTTGAATGATGAAATGGTGTTAGAGCTGATTAGGAATGACATCCAGACACAAAGTGAAATATTACAACAACACAAACAAGACATTCAACAACATAAGCAAGAGTTGGAAAGCACAATGGTGGAACTGCACAAGAAAACAGAAGAAACCAAGAATCTCTTTGATGGAATCAACAAAGAGAAATCTAAACTCAAAGATGTCAACCTTAATCTGAAAACACAAGACGATAAACTGAAGGTTCTCATTGACGCAATCAGTTCAAAACCACAAGAACCAGAAGGAAAAGGCCCAGAAATTCACACAAAAACACCAAATTTAGAACTCTGTAGGAAAACATTACAGATGAAAAAACAAGAGCTGATGGTTTTGATGAAAAATGTGAATAGCTTGAAGGAAAGTCTCAAAGATTCCATGAGCAGTGTCCATAAAGGTATAGAACAAATGATTTCCATGAAGAAGAATATTGGAAAAGACAGAGAGAAACTATCAAGTGAAAAGAATCGCCTCCAAAGAGAATTGTCAGAGTGCAAAATGAGACAAGATAAACTCTTGGATGTAATGAAGTCAAAAGCAAACCTAAGACTAACACTTCAAGGAGTAAAAGACAAAGTGTGTGACTTGACCAACATTAAAATGAGGAGATTACACAAATGTCATAAAGATGCACAGTTATTATGTATTTCAATGGAGAAAAATGTTTCAACTATTGGTGACCAGATGAAAACTTTAACTCCATACAAAGAGGTAGCTGAAAGAGAAAAGATCAATCTAACATCCATCACTATTTCCATGAGGAATGAGAGAAAATTGATGGAACGTCAATGGAAAGAAATGGTTGACCGGGATAAAAAAGACCTAAACAAAATGATGGAAGAACTGAAACGGGAAACACAGAATCTGGAAAGAGTGACTGACAGAGTAGACAAAGAAAAAGAGGCTTTAGAAGTGATGATGACCAATATCCAGAAACAGCGCGCAGTACTGCAACAAGAAAAACAAGATATTCAAGAAGAAAGAGAGAGAATAAACATTACAAATGCTGAACTCGACCAGAAGGCAGAAGAAACCAGCAGTTGCTTGGCAGAGATCAACAAAGAGAAAATGAAACTTAAACATTTGTCGGTTTCAGTCCAAAGAAATCATGAAAGACTTCAAGACATCATGAACACGATTGCCCTACAACAGCAAGGCAGAGAAAGCAAAGATCATCTGTTCCAAACACAAACACAGGAACTACAATCTAAAAGGCTTCAACTACAGAAAGATAAGGAAGAGATGCAACTTTTGACGACAGCTGTGAATAAGATAAGAGAGTGGATTAAAGCTGCAATGATCACCGCCCAAAAGGAAAAGCAACTAGTGGATTATATGAGGATGCGCAAGGCAGAAGAAGAAATGCTCTCAATCCAGAATATAGAACTTGACAGAGAGAGGCCCGGGTTGACACCAAGAGAGGACAGCGGCTTGGACAAAAGTCAAATAACAGAACCTCAACAAGGACAGATCCAACACATAAAAGAGAAACTAAGTGAAAACATCAAATTGAAAATGGTCCAGCTACAACAAGGGATTGCAGGTGTAGAAAACCTCTCTGTTGGTTTGGGACAGAAACTTCTTTGTCTTATTGAACAGAAGGAAAATGTGGCTGGTTATAAAGAGGTATTTGAAAGAGAAAAGGGAATTCTGAGGAGAGTCCTTTGTGACACACTAAAACAAAGAGAAGATGTGGAAAACCGTTGGAAGTGGGAAAAAGAAAAAGTTACTTCTCTTGAAGCAACCCTGAAAAAAGAAAAGCAAGAAGTCGAATTAGAGAAACAAAAGATGTTGAATGATGAAATGGTGTTAGAGCTGATTAGGAATGACATCCAGACACAAAGTGAAATATTACAACAACACAAACAAGACATTCAACAACATAAGCAAGAGTTGGAAAGCACAATGGTGGAACTGCACAAGAAAACAGAAGAAACCAAGAATCTCTTTGATGGAATCAACAAAGAGAAATCTAAACTCAAAGATGTCAACCTTAATCTGAAAACACAAGACGATAAACTGAAGGTTCTCATTGACGCAATCAGTTCAAAACCACAAGAACCAGAAGGAAAAGGCCCAGAAATTCACACAAAAACACCAAATTTAGAACTCTGTAGGAAAACATTACAGATGAAAAAACAAGAGCTGATGGTTTTGATGAAAAATGTGAATAGCTTGAAGGAAAGTCTCAAAGATTCCATGAGCAGTGTCCATAAAGGTATAGAACAAATGATTTCCATGAAGAAGAATATTGGAAAAGACAGAGAGAAACTATCAAGTGAAAAGAATCGCCTCCAAAGAGAATTGTCAGAGTGCAAAATGAGACAAGATAAACTCTTGGATGTAATGAAGTCAAAAGCAAACCTAAGACTAACACTTCAAGGAGTAAAAGACAAAGTGTGTGACTTGACCAACATTAAAATGAGGAGATTACACAAATGTCACAAAGATGCACAGTTATTATGTATTTCAATGGAGAAAAATGTTTCAACTATTGGTGACCAGATGAAAACTTTAACTCCATACAAAGAGGTAGCTGAAAGAGAAAAGATCAATCTAACATCCATCACTATTTCCATGAGGAATGAGAGAAAATTGATGGAACGTCAATGGAAAGAAATGGTTGACCGGGATAAAAAAGACCTAAACAAAATGACGGAAGAACTGAAACGGGAAACACAGAATCTGGAAAGAGTGACTGACAGAGTAGACAAAGAAAAAGAGGCTTTAGAAGTGATGATGACCAATATCCAGAAACAGCGCGCAGTACTGCAACAAGAAAAACAAGATATTCAAGAAGAAAGAGAGAGAATAAACATTACAAATGCTGAACTCGACCAGAAGGCAGAAGAAACCAGCAGTTGCTTGGCAGAGATCAACAAAGAGAAAATGAAACTTAAACATTTGTCGGTTTCAGTCCAAAGAAATCATGAAAGACTTCAAGACATCATGAACACGATTGCCCTACAACAGCAAGGCAGAGAAAGCAAAGATCATCTGTTCCAAACACAAACACAGGAACTACAATCTAAAAGGCTTCAACTACAGAAAGATAAGGAAGAGATGCAACTTTTGACGACAGCTGTGAATAAGATGAGAGAGTGGATTAAAGCTGCAATGATCACCGCCCAAAAGGAAAAGCAACTAGTGGATTATATGAGGATGCGCAAGGCAGAAGAAGAAATGCTCTCAATCCAGAATATAGAACTTGACAGAGAGAGGCCCGGGTTGACACCAAGAGAGGACAGCGGCTTGGACAAAAGTCAAATAACAGAACCTCAACAAGGACAGATCCAACACATAAAAGAGAAACTAAGTGAAAACATCAAATTGAAAATGGTCCAGCTACAACAAGGGATTGCAGGTGTAGAAAACCTCTCTGTTGGTTTGGGACAGAAACTTCTTTGTCTTATTGAACAGAAGGAAAATGTGGCTGGTTATAAAGAGGTATTTGAAAGAGAAAAGGGAATTCTGAGGAGAGTCCTTTGTGACACACTAAAACAAAGAGAAGATGTGGAAAACCGTTGGAAGTGGGAAAAAGAAAAAGTTACTTCTCTTGAAGCAACCCTGAAAAAAGAAAAGCAAGAAGTCGAATTAGAGAAACAAAAGATGTTGAATGATGAAATGGTGTTAGAGCTGATTAGGAATGACATCCAGACACAAAGTGAAATATTACAACAACACAAACAAGACATTCAACAACATAAGCAAGAGTTGGAAAGCACAATGGTGGAACTGCACAAGAAAACAGAAGAAACCAAGAATCTCTTTGATGGAATCAACAAAGAGAAATCTAAACTCAAAGATGTCAACCTTAATCTGAAAACACAAGACGATAAACTGAAGGTTCTCATTGACGCAATCAGTTCAAAACCACAAGAACCAGAAGGAAAAGGCCCAGAAATTCACACAAAAACACCAAATTTAGAACTCTGTAGGAAAACATTACAGATGAAAAAACAAGAGCTGATGGTTTTGATGAAAAATGTGAATAGCTTGAAGGAAAGTCTCAAAGATTCCATGAGCAGTGTCCATAAAGGTATAGAACAAATGATTTCCATGAAGAAGAATATTGGAAAAGACAGAGAGAAACTATCAAGTGAAAAGAATCGCCTCCAAAGAGAATTGTCAGAGTGCAAAATGAGACAAGATAAACTCTTGGATGTAATGAAGTCAAAAGCAAACCTAAGACTAACACTTCAAGGAGTAAAAGACAAAGTGTGTGACTTGACCAACATTAAAATGAGGAGATTACACAAATGTCATAAAGATGCACAGTTACTATGTATTTCAATGGAGAAAAATGTTTCAACTATTGGTGACCAGATGAAAACTTTAACTCCATACAAAGAGGTAGCTGAAAGAGAAAAGATCAATCTAACATCCATCACTATTTCCATGAGGAATGAGAGAAAATTGATGGAACGTCAATGGAAAGAAATGGTTGACCGGGATAAAAAAGACCTAAACAAAATGACGGAAGAACTGAAACGGGAAACACAGAATCTGGAAAGAGTGACTGACAGAGTAGACAAAGAAAAAGAGGCTTTAGAAGTGATGATGACCAATATCCAGAAACAGCGTTCAGTACTGCAACAAGAAAAACAAGATATTCAAGAAGAAAGAGAGAGAATAAACATTACAAATGCTGAACTCGACCAGAAGGCAGAAGAAACCAGCAGTTGCTTGGCAGAGATCAACAAAGAGAAAATGAAACTTAAACATTTGTCGGTTTCAGTCCAAAGAAATCATGAAAGACTTCAAGACATCATGAACACGATTGCCCTACAACAGCAAGGCAGAGAAAGCAAAGATCATCTGTTCCAAACACAAACACAGGAACTACAATCTAAAAGGCTTCAACTACAGAAAGATAAGGAAGAGATGCAACTTTTGACGACAGCTGTGAATAAGATGAGAGAGTGGATTAAAGCTGCAATGATCACCGCCCAAAAGGAAAAGCAACTAGTGGATTATATGAGGATGCGCAAGGCAGAAGAAGAAATGCTCTCAATCCAGAATATAGAACTTGACAGAGAGAGGCCCGGGTTGACACCAAGAGAGGACAGCGGCTTGGACAAAAGTCAAATAACAGAACCTCAACAAGGACAGATCCAACACATAAAAGAGAAACTAAGTGAAAACATCAAATTGAAAATGGTCCAGCTACAACAAGGGATTGCAGGTGTAGAAAACCTCTCTGTTGGTTTGGGACAGAAACTTCTTTGTCTTATTGAACAGAAGGAAAATGTGGCTGGTTATAAAGAGGTATTTGAAAGAGAAAAGGGAATTCTGAGGAGAGTCCTTTGTGACACACTAAAACAAAGAGAAGATGTGGAAAACCGTTGGAAGTGGGAAAAAGAAAAAGTTACTTCTCTTGAAGCAACCCTGAAAAAAGAAAAGCAAGAAGTCGAATTAGAGAAACAAAAGATGTTGAATGATGAAATGGTGTTAGAGCTGATTAGGAATGACATCCAGACACAAAGTGAAATATTACAACAACACAAACAAGACATTCAACAACATAAGCAAGAGTTGGAAAGCACAATGGTGGAACTGCACAAGAAAACAGAAGAAACCAAGAATCTCTTTGATGGAATCAACAAAGAGAAATCTAAACTCAAAGATGTCAACCTTAATCTGAAAACACAAGACGATAAACTGAAGGTTCTCATTGACGTAATCAGTTCAAAACCACAAGAACCAGAAGGAAAAGGCCCAGAAATTCACACAAAAACACCAAATTTAGAACTCTGTAGGAAAACATTACAGATGAAAAAACAAGAGCTGATGGTTTTGATGAAAAATGTGAATAGCTTGAAGGAAAGTCTCAAAGATTCCATGAGCAGTGTCCATAAAGGTATAGAACAAATGATTTCCATGAAGAAGAATATTGGAAAAGACAGAGAGAAACTATCAAGTGAAAAGAATCGCCTCCAAAGAGAATTGTCAGAGTGCAAAATGAGACAAGATAAACTCTTGGATGTAATGAAGTCAAAAGCAAACCTAAGACTAACACTTCAAGGAGTAAAAGACAAAGTGTGTGACTTGACCAACATTAAAATGAGGAGATTACACAAATGTCATAAAGATGCACAGTTACTATGTATTTCAATGGAGAAAAATGTTTCAACTATTGGTGACCAGATGAAAACTTTAACTCCATACAAAGAGGTAGCTGAAAGAGAAAAGATCAATCTAACATCCATCACTATTTCCATGAGGAATGAGAGAAAATTGATGGAACGTCAATGGAAAGAAATGGTTGACCGGGATAAAAAAGACCTAAACAAAATGACGGAAGAACTGAAACGGGAAACACAGAATCTGGAAAGAGTGACTGACAGAGTAGACAAAGAAAAAGAGGCTTTAGAAGTGATGATGACCAATATCCAGAAACAGCGTTCAGTACTGCAACAAGAAAAACAAGATATTCAAGAAGAAAGAGAGAGAATAAACATTACAAATGCTGAACTCGACCAGAAGGCAGAAGAAACCAGCAGTTGCTTGGCAGAGATCAACAAAGAGAAAATGAAACTTAAACATTTGTCGGTTTCAGTCCAAAGAAATCATGAAAGACTTCAAGACATCATGAACACGATTGCCCTACAACAGCAAGGCAGAGAAAGCAAAGATCATCTGTTCCAAACACAAACACAGGAACTACAATCTAAAAGGCTTCAACTACAGAAAGATAAGGAAGAGATGCAACTTTTGACGACAGCTGTGAATAAGATGAGAGAGTGGATTAAAGCTGCAATGATCACCGCCCAAAAGGAAAAGCAACTAGTGGATTATATGAGGATGCGCAAGGCAGAAGAAGAAATGCTCTCAATCCAGAATATAGAACTTGACAGAGAGAGGCCCGGGTTGACACCAAGAGAGGACAGCGGCTTGGACAAAAGTCAAATAACAGAACCTCAACAAGGACAGATCCAACACATAAAAGAGAAACTAAGTGAAAACATCAAATTGAAAATGGTCCAGCTACAACAAGGGATTGCAGGTGTAGAAAACCTCTCTGTTGGTTTGGGACAGAAACTTCTTTGTCTTATTGAACAGAAGGAAAATGTGGCTGGTTATAAAGAGGTATTTGAAAGAGAAAAGGGAATTCTGAGGAGAGTCCTTTGTGACACACTAAAACAAAGAGAAGATGTGGAAAACAGTTGGAATGAAACAATGAAGTGGGAAAAAGAAAAAGTTACTTCTCTTGAAGCAACCCTGAAAAAAGAAAAGCAAGAAGTCGAATTAGAGAAACAAAAGATGTTGAATGATGAAATGGTGTTAGAGCTGATTAGGAATGACATCCAGACACAAAGTGAAATATTACAACAACACAAACAAGACATTCAACAACATAAGCAAGAGTTGGAAAGCACAATGGTGGAACTGCACAAGAAAACAGAAGAAACCAAGAATCTCTTTGATGGAATCAACAAAGAGAAATCTAAACTCAAAGATGTCAACCTTAATCTGAAAACACAAGACGATAAACTGAAGGTTCTCATTGACGCAATCAGTTCAAAACCACAAGAACCAGAAGGAAAAGGCCCAGAAATTCACACAAAAACACCAAATTTAGAACTCTGTAGGAAAACATTACAGATGAAAAAACAAGAGCTGATGGTTTTGATGAAAAATGTGAATAGCTTGAAGGAAAGTCTCAAAGATTCCATGAGCAGTGTCCATAAAGGTATAGAACAAATGATTTCCATGAAGAAGAATATTGGAAAAGACAGAGAGAAACTATCAAGTGAAAAGAATCGCCTCCAAACAGAATTGTCAGAGTGCAAAATGAGACAAGATAAACTCTTGGATGTAATGAAGTCAAAAGCAAACCTAAGACTAACACTTAAGGAAGAAAGAGATAGAGTGAACAGTACAAAAACAGAGCCAGACCAGAAGGCAGAGAAAGCCAACAATTTTGTTGAAGAAATCAAGAAACTCGACCAAAATGTAAATGAAGCACCAAAGAAGATTGAGATTTTTTCTAGCTTCATCGAAAAATTAGGACATCTCAATCTGATGACCTTTGAACTTTTCCAAAACAGTATAGAGTTTTTGGATGGAAAAAGTAAATGTCTCACCCACTTTTTGTCATCATTTAAAACCAGTAGAGATTTTTATTTTATTAGAGGCATTATTAGTCGTCATTTAAACTGGATAAAACAACAAAGACAACACTTGAACCAAACCGTATGTGATAAGGTACCACAAACTGAGAGTCAGACTTATCAGAGAGTGGAGTCATATAAACAGAATGTGAGTCCTTTTAAAACTGGCAGACCTGAATTGGAACTTCAGAATCTCAACTTTGTTGAAACTGAATACTACCTAAGTTCTCAGGAGGATGATGATTTTAAAACTTTGAGTAAATATACAACCTTTTACAGGGAATGGCCAGAACCAGCACTCAATGATAATAGTGATGTAGAGAACAGAAAGAAGATTGCAACTTCTCCCAGGGTTTCAACTAGGACAGAGGACTATATTAAACATTCAAAAAGTAATTCCTTACAAAGGTCCTGGAAGGACACCAGAATGGAATTTAAGGAGATTAACTTGATGAAGCACATAGGTCAGAAAATTAGAAATAATTTGGACAAAAGGCTAAAAGAAATAATTCATTTTGATAAAATAACACTAAAAGAAACACTTATACACAATACACCAGGAAAAGGAACATACACATTATCTCAGGGAAACTTTGACAGTTCTTCCAAAACTGCCAATATAAAATATATTGAGCTTCAACAGCTTAAATTTCACATGCTGAGTCTGATTGAAAGTCTTCAAGTGAAAGAGAACACAAGTAATCAAACTTTTCAGAATGCAATAATCCCAGAAAAAATGCAGGAAATGCAAGAGCAGGACGAAGCAGGAGGGGAAGAATATGAAGCAGTGACGTCACGCAGATTTCTCTGTTTACTGCAACATTACTGCTGTCGCTGCTGCTGTCATTGTTGTACCTGTCAAAAGCATGTGTGGCCAAAGAAAAATGGAAACATGAATGCCTAAAATATATAAATGTGTGTGTGCATGTGTGTAAGCTAAGTTTTTCTGCGGCTAATATTTCTCTTAGTAAATGAAAATGTGAAATAAAATTGTCATTAGCAAGACATCTAAGATTCAGCACAGATTATCAGGCAAATATTCAGAATGTTGTAAAAGCTATGTCATGATGTCAATTTTGTTTTGAAAATCTTGAATTTAAGTATGTATCATGCTTTAGTGCTATAAATGTAGTGCAATGTAATTGTAGAATTTCCTAAACAGTATTTTCATTAAAGAAATTATAGTGTACCAAATTCTTCTGTCGGTGAAGTCTCTTTGCTGTTTGTTTTGAATCTCGTTTTTAACACTTAATACATTTAATGTATAATGGAGACTATTTACACAGAACAAGTTTAGCCTAGTTAATCTTCATGGCTCCATGCAGCAGCTTGTTTGTCATTTGGTTCCTATGTATTAGAAATAAACTGATGTTAATCACTCATAACCTAGTCTTGTGTCCATTATTACATTCAGAGTGTGAACCAACTATGACACATAACATAGAATAGAATGCCTTTCCTTACTGTTATTGAACATACTACAAGAAAATTGCTTGATTACTTGATTAATCGATTTTGATATTTAAGGAAAAATTATATGCACATTTGAATTAAAATAGTGAGTTTTTTATGAATCCATGTTAATAAAGGCATTGTAAATACAGCATATGTTAGAAATGTAACATATTGTCAGGTACAATGCCAATTTCTCTGATACTGTTAAGTCCTCACATAGATAAAGCAGTTACAATAAGTTGCTCTTTTACAGAGCCTTACCTGACTGTGTGTAAATACACAAATCGTTTAACAGTAGTGTCGCACTGAAATAAACACATTAACTTTGTTCAGTAAACACATTAATTTTGTTTTTGTGGATCTTTCTCTATAAACTCTGGTATTGACAATAGACCCAGTTTTAAGAAAACATGAACACGAGTTCAGAAACAAATCAGTTTGTGTTTGCAGAAACTGATTTCTGTATCAATGGTGCATTGTCATGGATGACAATGCAGCATCTGTATTTCTTGCAGCATGAAATGCTGCAAGAATACCACTGTGTCATTGGCTGCTATGGGCATAAAAGGGGAGAAACTCATGGTGTGGTCACCATCCTCCTCTGACCTCTGACCTTAACCCTATTGAGAATCTTTGGAGTTTTCTCAAGCAAAAGATCTGAGGCTGGAATGCAGTTTATATCAAAACAGCAGCTCTGGGAAGGTTTTCTGACATCCTCCAAAGAAATTCAAGCAGAAACGTTCCACAAACTCACAAGTTCAATGGATGCAAGAATTGTGCTGGTGATATCAAAGAAGGGGTCCTATGTTAATGTAACCTGGTTGAGTTTCTCTTCTGTTATAATTACTCAAAATGTATTTTTTTTTTGGTTATTTGTATGGGGACCTACCTGACTGAAAATCTCTGTTATTGTTTTAACTGTTACTTTTTGTTTCTTCTTCTGTGGTATTGTCTTTAAAATGTTTGCGTGACTTACACCCTCCCCTTTTGTCATGTTGTCCTGTGGGAGAGGTGTGTACTATTTATTTTGTATCTAAATACATCCAGTTTATTTATTTTGTTAAGGTTAACACCTGTTGAACATATATTAACAAAGACAGAAAAGACAAACAGAGTCGGTATTCTTGCTACTCGCGAGGAGAACGGACAGAGATGTGCTCCAGTTACAATCTCCTGCCGCTCTGAAGCACATTTGTCCGCTCCTCACTTTTATTGTTTCAGGATCCCTAATCACAAGGACGCTGCAGCTCCAAAGGGAGGGGAAAACAATTCATCACACAGCTACAGCGCCAGTTGTCATTTACTAACTAATACACAAATTATCCTGGACTAGATAATCTCGTTCCTGACACAAAGTCTAGCAGAATATACTGTGATTCTTCACAGTGACAGTTTTATAACATTCCAGCAACTCAGCAAAGCAAAGCTCTTCACCAAGAGATAAAACTTCAGGAAAACACTCTCTGCTTTCCATCAGTGAGGCCTTCTGAGAAAAGAATCAGAGCAAATCAACAATACAAGAAACATTCTTAATTCTATAATGAGATTAACTTAAAGGAAAGCATAAAATAAAGATACATTATAAAGATCAATGAGAATAACAAATATTTGATTAATTATATCACAATTTCTCCAACAGATTTATTAAGTTAATTTCTGTTATGTACTTTTGTTTATGTAGGACTTGGAGCGGGCAGCCTGTAACACAATTCTTTTCTATTTGTTGTACTTGTCAGGTATGTTGTATACAAAGGTTTATTTAGCATATTTAACAAGTTGTGAGATATGGTCTGCACCCTTTCGTCATGTTGTCCTGTGGGAGAGGACTTGGAGCAGTCCTCTCCCACATGAGCGTGTAACACTGTTCTTTTCTGTTTGTTGTTCTTGTCAGAATAAACCAAGGAATCATCCTATAAAAGGCGTACCACGGCCTGATCATTTTAAACCAGCACAACGCAGATCGAATCCGGTTACATTAACATGTAACTCGGCAAGATCTTTTTGATTGAAATAGTTTTTGATTTGAGTACATGTGACTACTTAATGCTGCACATGCTGTGCATAATAATTTGGAACAGTGCATTTTGAATTTTTTATTTTTGAAAAAAAAACTGTTCTCATGCAGAACTTTGTTCGGTAAAATTTTATTTATACTATGACCTGAAAAAGGGCTGCACAGTGGTGCAGTTGGTAGCACTGTTGCCTTGCAGCAAGAAGGTCCTGGGTTCAATTCCGGGCCGGCGTCTTTCTGCAGAGTTTGCATGTTCTCCCTGTGCATGGTGGGTTCTTTCCGGGTTCTCCGGCTTCCTCCCACAGTCCAAAAACATGACTGTCAGGTTAATTGGTCTTTCCAAATTCTCCCTTCGTGTGAGTGTGTGTATGTGTGTGTGTGTATGGTTGTTTGTCCTGTTTGTGTCTGTGTTGACCTGCGATGGACTGGCGATCTGTCCAGGGTGAACCCCGCCTCCACCCGGAACGCAGCTGGAGAGGCACCAGCAACTCCCGACCCCGTTAGGGAGAAGGGTGATCAGAAAATGGATGGATGGACTTGAAAATTATACTGACCATCATTTGCATTGACCACTTAAGAAAATCTGAGAAAATATTACTTGCATAATAATTTGAAACATGTGTGTTTGTTGTCCCCACACGCTCAAGCTCATGAACTGAAGGATAACTGCATCTCAGTCCTTTTCTTCCCTTCTGGATAAAATGCTTGAATACCTTCTTGATCTCTGACTTTGGGGTTTAAGCTACAACATAATTTTACAAGGTAAATATGCTGGTACTATGGTGACATTTTATTTATGTAAAAGTCACAGTGTAAAGAGTAACCAATCTCATGTAATTTAGGTGAATGTAGCTTTGTTCTTTTTTAAACAGTCAATGCAGCACAGTTTGCAGAGACAATAAGACTGAAATATCAGACTGAAATATCAGTCTTATTGTGAAGATTTGGGTTTTCTGTGTGTTTATTTAGTTCCTGTGTCATCTTGTCCACCCCTTGATTGATCCCAGCTGTGTCCTGTTTCCCCTGATTGCCTTCCTTGTGTATCTGTATATATATAGACACAGACAGAAGACCTTCTGTCTGTGTCTGTCTTCCTGTTGGGTCCTGCAGTCGTATGGCATTGAATTTGCTTCTTTACCAGCTGCTACGAGTGATTGAGCTCTTCGCCTTTCGCTCACCAGTGCTGCCTGGATTTTGTAAACCTTTGTCATAGAGTCTTTGTCAGTAAACCATCATTATTGCACCTCCTCCTGGATCCATCCGTGTTTACCTCACCACCAAAAGTACAAATCATGACACTTAAACTGCTTGTCTGAAATTACAGAATTTTTTTTTCTCAAAGTAGATACCAAAAAAATGTTACAGCACTTCAGTAAAAAAAAAAGAAAAAAAAAAGGCTAAATTCAAATTAATGTTAGTCTTGATAATCCCAAGTCTAGCAAATTGTCCAGTAACAAAAAATGTCTACCCAGGTTAATCCTTAACAGAGTCATGTGGGCTGGTGCCTGAATTTACTTAGACAAATAGTTTGCCCTGGATCTTTTTAATGCAATATCAGTGTTGGAACATGTGAGACATACATATCTCTGTTTAATAAATGTGCTTTAAAGTTATCCAACAAAGTTCTTCTGCCAAGTCACTGCACTCATTCCTTCTGAAATGTTAATGTCTAATTCAGTAATTAGGTGGGCAATCCTAATTACCAGGGCAATCCTGGTCCTCAAGGGCCGGTGTCCTGAAACTCTTAGACATCTCTCTGGTCCAACACAGCTGAATCAAATTGCTGAATCACTTCCTAAGTGCAGTCAAGTTCTTCAGAGTCCTGCTAATGGCCTCATTATTTGACTGAGGCGTGTGGAAGTAGAGACACATCTAAAAGTTGCAGGAGGCCGGCCTTGAAGGACTGGAAAATCCCATCCCTGATCTATTTCAATGTTTCCCAACGCTGGTCGTCGAGGCACACTGCTCTGCATGTTTTAGGTTTTTCTTTGCTTCAACCAAGCTGATTTCAGTTGATGTCTGATTAACAGGTTTTGACCACGAGTATTAAAGCAAAAAAACATCTAATACATCCAGGGCAGTGTTTGAGGACCAGAATTGGAAAACGCTAGCCTAATGTATGTATTTCAAATCAAATGTAAGTCACCATAAAATTCCTGAATCATAATGCATCATAGCAATTAGACAATAAATTATATTATTGTATATTTAGAACATTGGTATTTATTAGGATTTGTATTCTGAAATAAACATTTGGAAGCATGACACAAAGCTTCAGCTCAAAAATGAGAATGCATTTTCTCATAAACAGTGTATTAAAAACACAGAGGAAAATGTATGTAGGTTTCATTAGAGTCAAATAAATCGATTCTGCTAATGGTAAGTTAATTTTCAATCTTTTGGCACATTCTCCTGATTGTTATGATGCTTAATGTTGTCATTTGGATGTGTGACAATGTCTAAGTATCTGAATGATTATATCAAGATGGTGACTAATGCTTTTCTGCTTTCATAAAACTTATAGTTTATACTAGAATTAAAATCTAAATAGCATCAAAAAAGAGGCAAATGATGTTTAGACATTTAATTCAGTCAAAATTACAGTAGGTATTTTGCCAGCGATTTGCATGAGGAAAAATCACATCTCTTCATCATATTGTTAGGACTTTCTGGTGTTTGTCACGTACATCATTTATCTTTGGAGCTCCTCGATCAAAGCTAGAAGAGACAAAAATTAATGTCATGACATTTCTAGTATTTTGTAGAAAATGTACAGCACACAATTACAAACTAGTGTTGGACCTGACTTTAAATAGCAAGTGAATTTTTTATGTTTCTTGAAGACATTTTGAAGACAACTTCTCAACCAAAATAGTTTAAAACCTTACCTTTGATAATCTCATCCTTAATCTTGTTAAACTCTTTTTTCACCTCTTCTATAATCTCCTTAAGACATAAAATGGCACAGTAAGATCTGTGCAGTTTTTGCAAAAGCATCATTCTGTCTTTCAAAACAAATTAACTTGATTTCTAAATTATTGCAAAACAAGAAAAGCAAACATTGCTCTCTAGCTGCAACAAACTAAGGATCTGACCTGTTTGACACGCTCCAAATCATTGTCTCCTTCTTCACTATCTGACTTTTTCTTCACCACTTTCAGCCTGTTAAGGCAAAAGAACACGTTTGCTTTCAGTTGAAGCTATATTTTTAAAGCAAATACTCAAATATAGACGTAGTAGAGCTTGGTTTAGACGGATCCAAAAATTGCTCATTTTGTCTTGTAAAGGAAAGAAAAACTGAAAAAAGCTCATGTGAACCCAGAAAGTAGGTGTTTATAGAGCACACAAAAACATAACACACATATTCCAACCATTGCTTCTTGCCATTTATATACTATCTGCAGCCAATAAAAGCCATGAAGGTTGCATGTCACTGTTCTTTTCATAGAGTGTAGGTTTGTCCAGTTCAGTTAATGCTGTCTGCTCTTATTTCCAATAGAAAGTACTTCTGAACCAGGGATTCTCTTTTGTCTGTCTCAACCCCAAGCTGGTCAAATTAGATGATCCTTCATGTTATGCTTGGTTCTGTTAAAGTTTGTTTCCTGTTAATGATGAGTGGTTCTCTTCCACATGTGATTCCCAGGATGAGAGATTCAGCAAAGTCAATTACTGAATGCAGTGACCAAGTCTTCCTTTGATACTGTAACCTTTTACCAATTGGCATTTTATGATTTACTCAATTTGACCATGTTATATTTCAATCCTGACTAAATTGAAATGTGTATATAATTTGATCTTGTTTCAACTATTATTGGTTTGAATTTTATTTATTGAATTGATCAAACAGAATTCCATATAATTGTATATGAACTGGAATCCTCACACAATCTGTAAATGTGCTTAAATCCATTTTAGAGGAACAGATGGGGAAAAAATTACTTTAAAGAAATATATTTTTATTATTTCAACTGATTTCTCTGTTTTCTGGCTCTATGTCGGATCAAACAGGTTTGACAAGGACTCTGTTTTAAATCTACCTAAGTGGTGTGCATATGCTCAAGTGCGTAATTTTTTTTCCAGAGCAAAAGAAAAGAATCTACACATATTAAAACATTTGTATTAACATTTAAACGTGCTTCAGAAAGCTGTAAAAATAGAAAAGATTTGTGTCACCTAAACGGTTTATGAAATGTAGCTGCTATATATATATAAATGAGAAAAGACTGGCTGTACCTGGACCCATGACTCTGAGCAGATGTGCTGGAGCTAATGTCTTTCTGGGTGGCAGTTTTTGGCCTGTTGCAAAACAGCATTTGTTTAACAAAGGCTTACTGAACATTTACATAAGAATGAAAGTGTTTTAATGCACATTGTATAACACCAGACCTCAGTACTGAAGTACTTCTCTTACCTTGGTGTTGAAGGAGATTTATATTTTGGCTCGTTGATTTCTGCTAAAATATTGATTTTTACAATGTGATGTTATTTCACTATGTGAAATTTTATTCATAAACACATTAATTTATGTTTCTATAAAGTTGGAAGAGGGAAGGCGTATTAAGTGAAAAGAAGGAAGCCTTTTGTTGTGTCATTCAACAATGGAAGATCTACTCACCCCCTGATCCAGAGAACTTTGCATTTGTGGGAGCACATTCTTCCTGTGGTGGCACACAAATAAACCACATGTAGTGTCAAGCAAAATAGTCCCCTGTTCATTCAACAAATAATAAATTCATGAGAAAAGGAACATTTACTTTGCAAAGTTCTTTCACTTTTTCTACAGGCTTATCAGCAGCTTTCTTCCTGATAAGAGAGACAGAAATAAATGTATAAAATACATAAAACAGACTGAGGTATTCATATGTTTTGAAACATCTTCCTAGCTACCTAAATATCTGTCTATCTGTAATCTTTTACTTTAGTTCTTTTTAAGTTACTGGGTTCTTTAAATAAGGCATAATATGTAAATAATAAGCTGTATTATTATTATTTAAGTTCAGCTTATTATTTTATCCTTGTGTGTAAAGTAAGATAATTTTTTTGATAAAGGATAAAAAATAATAATGTTGGTCAAAATTAAGTTCAAGTCGCCCTCTATTCGTGTCCTCTTAAGGACAAGGATCCTGACAACTACAGGCCCAGAGACTTGATCAGGGTTCTCCCAACAATTATCTCCAAGGAGCATAGAGGGGCGTCAACTTTATTACAATGCTTGCACCTTGTTATATGTTGTTTATTTGAGGGAAACTACAGTTGTGCTTAAGGTTGTCATATCAACAGACGGTGAAAAGATGTTTGATCGAGTTGAATGGAGTTACCTGTTTGCTCTTTTAATTAAATTTGGATTTGGTAAAAAAACAAATTAACATGGATATGCCTTCTATATACACTGACCTTTGCCAGAATTATTACCAATAACAACTGAATCCAGATACTTCTTTTTAAATAGAGGTTGTAAACAGGGCTGCCCTCTTTTTTGCACTTGCAAAAGACCCTTTGAGTATTTTTCTGAGAATCTCTCTCACTTTCTTTGATTGGGAGAATAAGTACCATTGAGATGAACATCTTGACAAATTTCTGTTTCTGTTTAAATATCTACCTGTATTTTCAGCTATTGTCATATTTTGTGGAGTGGCAAAACACCCAGACTAAGACGAACTCTTAGAGTCCAGACTGGACTCTATGATGGCCTCTGCCTACCCAATCTTCAATTTTATTACTGGGCAGCTAACATAACTAAAATTGCTTTCTGATCTATTTCTGGTCTATTGCAGTTGATAACCTGGTGTCACCTGGAAGCAAAAGCACTTTTGGCTTTACTAACAAGTTCAACCTCTGTAAATCCCCCTGGCCTAACTCACAACCTCATAGTGTAGAAACTCTCAGAATATGGTTCCATTTTAGGAAACAGTTTAAATTTACAGGTCCCATGGTCTTAATTCCACTTTAAAAAAACAAACAAACAAACAAATAAAACGGTGTTTACACCCACTCTTACTGAAACGCACCTTTCTTGTGGAAATGTGGGTTTCCTTTTTACATTCTTTTGTTTTAAGGATTTTTAAAGGGAAGGGTTGTTTTGCTCTTTCCTAGATCTGGCTTCTGAACTCGATCTTCGACCCTCTCATTCGTTTAGATACCTGCCACCTGAGCAGCTGTGGGATGAACTTATACAACTTAACCCCCTTCAAAGATCTTTAATTTCAAAGATTTATAATTCAATTCAATCATATGATGTCTTCTTAACTTCAAACTAGTGTTTGTAGAAAGCTTGGGAGTCTAAACTGGGGCTGTTTTTTGATTAACATTAATGGGAATCAGCACTGAAAGCCATTCAAAAAACTTCTATATGTGCCCATCTGAGCTTGATACAGCTCAAAATGGTATTCAGATGTCATTTCTCAAAAACTAGGCTGGCACAGATCTTCCCAAATATGGTGGATGTTTGTGACAGATTTGGAAGCTCACCCGGCAATCTTGCACATATGTTTTTCACCTTTTCTGTCCTCACAAATTTCTGGCAAATTAATTTTCACACCATATCTGTTCTACTCTCGAGAACTATTGACACTTTAGCTCAGAGTTGCAAGTAATAGCTTTTACTTCTGTGATCATGAGGCGCCACCTTCTCTGTAACTGGAAATCAACTATTGTTCCATCCAGTACAAAGTGGATAAATGAGGTCATGTCCTTTTTGAAAGTGGAGAAAATTAGATCCACAAAAACTGTAAACTTGAACAAATTCTACACTAAATGGCAACCATTTATTGAGTTTGTTCAATGTAGATGCCCCTTAGCCATACTTTGTTTTGTTATGTGTACCCCGTCTCTCGCCCAGAACGTTGGCTGGAAATAGGCACCCCACTAGGGACAATGGTGTAAGAAAATGGATGGGTACATATATGTAGGCATATGGTAGTGAATGTGTATGTGTATATATGCATATGTACATGTGTATGTGTTTTTTCACGATTGATTTTCTTTCACTATGTTTTACTTTTGGAGTAAAACATAGAGGTGTTCGTTGTTCCTGCAAACATACATCTTAAGAGTCAATGGTGTAGACAATTTGTTTAAGGTCAACACTTTTGCACCCTGGAATATGTAAACACCTTTGTTCAATATGCAAAAATATGAATAAAAATATGAATAAAAATTAAGTTAAAGTCTCTTGTGAAGTTAGAGTGGTTATTTTATTTTGCGGGCAGAAATTACAGTTTTGTACATTTCTCACATATATGCATTTCTCCAAAAAATAGTAAAAAACCTAGTTGATAGCCTGCAAAAGCTTGTTACTTCCTCTATAGAAATTGAGAACTAGTTAAAAAATTTTGTGTTTAAAAACTCAATGAAATGAGAACTGTTGTTTTTGTTTTTGACTATTAGGCTTTGGTATACGTAAGAAATGAGAAACTACTTCTATGATGCACTAAATGTTCTGGAGGTTGAACTTATAGTTATGCTTCATTTTGTTCATTTGCTTTGGTGGATCAGAAATGCTGAAAAATCAATCTGTTAGGGTTAGAACTCACCTTCTTGCCAAAATTGCACTCATTTCTCCCATTAGGCCGCCTCCTCCGCCCCCACCAGATGATGATGAGGATGATGCTTTGGAAGCTGGGGCAGATGCCACACCCTCATCCTTCAGAAATCAAAACACCTGTAATTAGTTTGGGGTTTTTTTGTCTTCCGATGTTAAAAAATGGCTTCATGTTTATGCTGAAAAGAGAAAAAATGGTAAAGGATCAAAACCACAAAATCGTATTCACAAAGTTTAATTACTCCTTGAATAAATTTGTAAATATGTAAGACACTTATGAAGGAAATTATCTCAGGAGAATCCGACATTTTTTAGACATTGAATTTATAACGGTGAATTCTTATCCTGCTCAATTAGCCACCTTAATTTTAGGCTCCATTGATCGCATGACCAAGCGTTAGCTAGTTAAGAAAAGCCTCTGGTGGTGCCTACAAGCACAATGATTTGATATTGTGTGGTCAAAGGAGCGTAGCCTGCATTGTTTGTGGTGCCACACAGCACAGCTCCAATGTGGCTTCCAAACAGCTGCAATCTTTTTGCAGTTTGCAGCTGCTTGGGTGTGTTTGGTTTGCATGCATCGGGGTTTGTTCAATTTCTGTCAGATCTGTTGTGGAAATAAATTGGACAATACATAGAAAAATGTACCAAAAATAAAGAAGATTGCACTTTTTTGTGAATTCTTCAATCTGAGTCAGAAAACTCAGACATTCTTTTTTTTTTTTTTTTTTTTGACACACAATCTTTATACATCCTGCATGATGCCTCTACCTTTACTGTTTTCCGTAATTTAGCTCCTGCAAGGGCGGATGCAAGATCACTACCGCCCCCTTGTCCTCCAACTTTTCCACTTCCTCCTGCAGGGGGTGGAGGTGGTGGAGGTGGGACTGCACCATCAGAGGGAGGGGGTGGAGGTGCTGGTGGGGTTGGAGGTGGAGGAGGTGGTGGTGGAGCTGGAGGAGCAGCTGGAGAAGAGGTAGAGGTATCTGGCCTCTTTTGCTCTCTCTCTAACTGCTCCTGCTTTTGTCGCTCAAGTCTGCACAAAAACAAAAGCTTAAATTATGCTCTATAATCACAACGTTTAATGAAAAAAATCAAACGCATGACTGTTCTGGATAGTTGTACCTTTTCTGCTCTTCAAGTTGCTGTGGAGATGGTTCATTGTTAGAACCTGTCAGACAGTTATTACATCAACTCAACATATACATACATACATACATACATATGTGTACCCGCCTCTCTCTCTCTCTCTCTGTATATATATATATAGATATCTATATATATATCTATATATATATATATATATATAGATATAGATATATATCTATATATATATATATATAGATATCTATATATATATATCTATCTATATATATATATATAGATATCTATCTATCTATATATATATATATATATATATCTAGATAGATAGATATCTATATATCTAGATAGATAGATATCTATATATCTATCTATATATATATATCTATATATATATATCTATATATATATATATATATATATACATACAACATGCCTTGCTCAGTTTTGGGTACCTGCACTTCCAGATCCACTGAGAACTTCTAATGCGTAAGTCATGGAGTTGGCAAACAGAGCTGCATCTTCTTTATTCCCAAAGTTTAATCCCCACACCTGTTTAGGATCTCGCCACTGATGAAAGGTTGCTGTTGCTTGATTGTACTTCATCCCTTTGGCAATGGGGCAGTTGAGCACTACCTGACATAAAAAAACCACAGATAAAGTATTACATTTTTCACGTCATTATTATTATTTCTATTTAAGTTTTTTATTATTATTTATGTTATTCATAGTGGAGCCAGAGCCCAAATATTAAGAGCTGTAAATTCATCATGTTGAATTGGTTTATGTGGGCATATAATTCTGCAGTATAAAGGTTTCTGATAAATGTTGAGAATTTCTATCTTTTTCTGTTGCAAAATGATTGATTAACACAGACCTAAAATTCAAGGCAGTATCTTATTGGCACAGGCTGGCAATGAAATGGCCTGAATTCAACACATCAGCTCAACAGGGACATAGGTCATAGCAAGGATGCAAGAATATGACTTGACAAATTAGGGGTTAATGTCACTTTGTTTGTCTCTTCCAGAATCTTTCAGCAGATCCATACAATCCAACATGATTTCCAGAAATTTGAACAAATGGTTTGTATTTTCAATCACTGTTTTTTTCTTCCTGGTAATACAGTTACAGTTAATGCAGTATTACTTCATTTTGTTTTAGTTTAAATGGATTATGAATATTCCAAGTTTTTGTTTACATTTTCTTAATTTTTTTACATCATGACTAAACAGTACAGATTGACTGTGATTACATGCACAGATTAATATTAATTGGAATGCATCCTCTTTTTTCAAAGGTATTATCATATTTAAAATTTGACAAGAGCTTCTGTACTGTGGTGTTAAAAAATAAGTTAAAAATTATGTTGGTTAATTTGAAGGAGGATAAACAAATTAAGGAAATCCTTAAGTCCAACAAACAGTAAAACAAGTAAAAGAAGAGAGAATTTGTCAGAAAATAAATGACGAAAACAAAAACAGTATCATACAGAAATTTCAATTGTACTGAGATGATCATCATATTAATGGAGCATGGAGGAATGTGCATTATGTCTTATGACTAAAGTTGCCTTTTAATATTAAAATAACTTTATGTGTTCTCTAAAGTGAATATCTTTCCATTCAGCGTTTTTCAAAACAACTGAGAAATTGCATATTATATTGGAGGACGTGTGTTTTCTTGTCCCATACCTGCTGGTCACCCTGCAGTTTGCGGCCCACCACTCTGAAGGTGTTTATTGTAGCATTGTGATAGATCTGGACACGGCTGACATGGGTCACATCTGACCCTGCTGGTACCCAGCGCTTACTGCTGTCATCATAAAGCAAGACTGTCGCTCTCACAGCACACAAGCTGGACTCACTACAGAAGAGAGAAGCAGATGGGAAATACAAGGAGCAAACAAAGTATATAGTTTACAGATATATAGATATATATCTGTACGAAGCTGAAATTGGTTTCCAATTCTAGCTTTCGATTCAGGAAATGGCTAAATGGCAATTCCACCTAATTTTTCACTACCTTCCGCATCTTCAATCGACTCTAGTTTAAAAACTACAACACCTCGGCACTTCAAACCTAGACTGGATTATTCTGCTCTAATAGCAGAATATTTAAAACCATGTTTGGGATTTGTGAAACCTTTACATGATTTGTGCAACTTTAATAAAATTTAGATTACTATTCACACTTGTTCCATGCGGGGTTCTTTTTTCAAATTTAATTCTAATTCAAAGGCACTTTATTATTTATTATCAGTACTTTGCACTGGTATTGTATCTTTAATCACTTTATCAATCCCAGTGGGAAATTAAATTTTGGTGTAATTCTTCACACAGTTATTGAGGATGGTGATGGCTGTTGGAAAGAAAAATCTTCTACAGCAGTCTGTTAAGTGAAGTGAAGTTTCACAAATGTGAAAAAGGTTTCACAAATCCCAAACATGCTTTTAAATATTCTAATATTAGTAAAGAATAATCAAGTTCATGATTGAAGTGTCTAGGTGTTGTAGTCCTGGAACTGGAGCAGTTCTAGTGTGATGCAAATCCAAAAAAAGTGGTGAAATCAATATTTTTTTAAGTTTCACAAATCAGAAAAATGTTTCACAAATCATAAACATAGTTCTAAATATTGTGCTATTAGTTGAGAATAATTTAGTCTAGGTTTGAAATGTCTATGTCAATATTTCTCAACCTTTTTGGGCCAGTGCCACCCTGCCCATTATCCAGGTCCCTTATCGTCCCCCCATCAAAAAGAATCTTTAGGCTACTTTGCACTGACTGGTATTGTATCTTTAATACTGCTATCATTATTGTTGATGTTTTGATTTTTATGGCTGTTTCTGTATTTATCATAAAAATAATTTTGCAGAGAACAAAAAAGCCATGGGAATAGAAATGATTTTACAGGCATCTAAGAAAAATGCAATGAATGGACATTCAACTTAAAATTGGTAGAAAAAAATATTTTTGTTCTGTGCCATTTTCATTGTTAAATCTTTCAGAAAATGACTAGATGAAAGATATACATCAATACAAGTTTGAAGTATGAAGTATTTGCATAAAGACAGTACTCTGCAGCATTAAAACATGGGTAGAATTGCTATTGTGTCAATCATAACTCTTCACCTCTTCTGTGTTTTTGTGCAAAATGAGACAAGATGAACTTTTATTGGTCTAACATAGTATGTTGCCTTTTTTTTAAATATAAATTAATTTGCAAAATCACCAAAACATGTAAATTACGCAGAACTTGTCCTGATTTATATGTTGCTTCAGAGGTTGGAACTCATCAAAGGAAGTTCGAAATGGATCTCAAGATGCCATAAACAGATGTCAAAGCAAAGGGTAATCCCTGACAGCTGACATAAATGTTGAAGAGCCATGGGATTAAAAATACATGTTTAAAAAGATCAACTGGCTATGTTTTTTTCACATCTCCCTCATTTTGTATGATAAAAACAATAGCGAAATCTTTTTAAACACTGTTTTTGTAGCATATTATAATTTATTTCCCAATCCATTTACAGAAGACGAGGCTGCCGCAGATCTATGTGGCAGTCTCATTTCTTCTTTATTGTTGATATTTTTTCTTGTAATTTAACTAAACATCTCTGTTCTTTTCATCAAGTGACCCTAATACTCAACCATAAGAGATAACGCTGAAAAACAATTGACTTATATACTTTTACACCAGAAACGGGTTAAAATCTTCAATCAAACTGAGATTCTGAAAGTGTCCTCAGTTAATCCAGGTTTGCTCCTTAAGCACGAGGTGTCGGTTAGATCAGAATCAAATACAGATAGGATCAATGGACTTCGTCTGCTGATATAGTGTAATGGATAAAACAGCGCTCTCGGAACTCAGCGAGTATGAGTTCAGTTAGAAATGTCGTCTGATTCATCTTTTGCATCAGTTTATTTTATTGTCTAAAAAATTATATTCACTTGTGTGGCATATTTTGGTGATATTTCAATATATTCTTGAATATTCTTTCACATACAAAAAATTAATATTGTTTTGAAGAGCTCAAAGAGACATTTTCTAATCCGTTTATTTACATTTGTCGCATTTTGATCAGGAAACGACACAGCCACTTAATGTTTTACAAACATCTGCGTTGAGGACCCCGTTTGACTGTCATTAGTTAATTCAGGTCTTAATGGTCTTACCAAGCTCCGCCCACAATCGACCTAGAAAATCCCACATGGCCGCTAGTCTCACAAACAAAGCCTCATGGCACTTTGTTTCTATGTAAACATGGGGTCTTCCACTTGGACTGAGAGTATTTCTGAGTCCATTATTGCATCATTTCTGCCAGATTTTCACCAAATATCAGCTACAACAATGGACAGAGGAACTAACAAGTTCATGTCATCTTTTTTGGATGACATCAAGGTGTTTGAGCCGTGACGCCTCCAACATCACAGCAAAATGCTTTCGGTCGATGAGGAAAACGGCAGTGATAAGCCTCAGCATCAATATAGCTGTGGACAAGATCACTGATGCTTATTGTTCTTGCAAGGCTGGGTATGTCGGCCATTCATCGTTTTGTAGGTTACTTTTGAAATCAGTGGGTGATTCCTGTTGTTTGTTGGCAAATATTTGAGTATGCCCAGGCCTGATACACTGTACTTGATGCTAGAGTGGCTAACACGAGTAACAGTTTAATCCAAAGCCTTTTCTGCTCAAATAAAATCTTTACTGTATGTCAGATACACATTTCATATTGATCTGTTTAACTAAAGCAAGACTGTGTAGCAGACAGACGTCAAGGTGTAGAATTAGTATCAGTACTGCCATTATGCTGTACTTCGCTATAAGGTGTTCGTCGTGGATGTGTTTATTGATTTTCTTTTTTCAGACAGAAAAAAAACCAAATCAATAATACTTACACCAGCACACACTCCTATGTTCTTGTTGATCCTATGAAGGTTGAGCTGCTCATGCGGTTTTGCACAAGCTTTGATCCAAGTAAAGCGTTGTAGGCTACTTCTGATTTTGGAAATCTGTTAATTTTATTATCACAAATATGATTAGGATACCTGACATCACCAGTACAGATACCCCACTGGCAATGGAGAACCATTCTTTTTCAATTGTTGATGCGAAAACTCTCTGCCGGTCTTTAATGTAGACTGGCGCTACATTAGCTTGTGCTTACTAATGCATGAACATTAACTTGTGTTTGTGAGACGGCCACACACGTGGTAGCTGTGCTACTATGCAGAGTGGGCATCAGCCAATGAAACACGGCCCCTGTGGTAAGGTCCATGCAGCTCGTTTTGTTTGTAAGTTTATTTCCAGCCTGCAAACTGTTTCCCAGTAGAGAACACACAGACAAATACTGTAGATATGGATCATAATCTGTTGGTAGCATCTGACGGTATAATGTAGGAACGTTTATTATTATAACTTTGGCTTGTCAGTTTGGATTCACCACCAACTACTACATTGGCTGTTAACGTTATATCACTTATGTAAGATTTTATTGCAGTATAATGTTGAGAATTAAAAGAAGAAGAACTTGATTTAGCTCATTGATTTATTCCTCTGTTTTCCCGGATTCTTGAGTCTAAGCATGCGCAGGGAAAAAGAGCAATCATACAACATCAGACTTCAGATATCTAGAGTTTTATCCAGAGAATTCAAATGCGTAAAGAATATTACAATAAGCATCTCACCCAGAAATCAAAAGTCCACAAAAATGACAAATAGAAAAATACTTGCAATGAGTTTAAAAAGAAAAACAAAGAACAAAGATGCATCTCTGGGAATCACTCACTCAGTACAAAGAGATTCAACTCCTCTGTTGTAAGCAAAGCTTTTTAAGCCTTTGTGGGGGCTGTCTTAATGTTAGCTGTATTACCTCTGACCAGCCTTCTGGCCATACGTGATTTATGACGTGCAGCTGGAGCGTTATCTCTGCCTCAAAATGATTCAACAAGAAAATAGTTTGTATTTTTAAACAGACTTGCACAAAATCTAATGCTAAATAATAACTATAAGTTTGGATCTAAGAACTAAAGTGTTTTCTTTTTAAAGAACTCTTTTTGAGAATATCAGAAATATTTTAAAGTAGTTTTCTAAATCTGTTGTATTTAGAAAACTAAATCTATTGTATTTAGAAAACTACTTTCTAAATAGTAGTTTAGAAATATATATATTATATAATTATATATTATATTCAGTAATATAAAATGCATGCAAATAGTATGATTACAAAATAACTAATTCAAAACATGTTTAATGCTTAATCTCTTAATATATATTTTAATTATAGTATGGATAGGATTTTTAAAACAGTTTAAATGTCCCAGTAAACTTTTGAACTATACTAAAAGAATTTGTTAATTGCCTGGCAGACAGGCTCCCTGTCTGTATAGCAGTTAAGGGAGTGCAGGCCTGTCTTTCTGTAAAATCTCCTTATAGATTTTATGTAAAATCAGAGAGTGGCCAGTTGTTTTGGTTTGGATCTTTATCTAAATTTATGTGAACATAGAGTGTACTCTAACTTTCCATGGTATATTTTATATGCATCAACAAGAATGCTATCCTGTGCACTATTGTGCTAATTTAAAACCATATTTCAACAATAACTTAGTGATATTACTTAATATTCCTCTCTATTTGGACACGTGAACGTCACAAGCAACACCATCAGGTATGTGATTTAAATTTTATTAAATATGATGAAACCAACCTCATTGTTTCACAACACTTCCTGTGGATAGTGTCGCTGAAAAAGAAGAAAGATAAGAAACAGTTTGGTTGCATTGCAGGATCTCTTGGCTGGAAGTGTTAATTACTCACATTACAGGAACTTTAGAGTCAATTCCAATGTTTTTTCTGATCAGTTCTAGTTACACAAAGGAGAAACCTTCCACTGAGGTCTGCATTGCAGCTGTTCATGAGATGAAATTAATTTATTCTGGTGAACCTGAATGGGATTGTCATATTACTCATTATGCTCAAATGCGGTGTTTTTGAAGCGCACCGAATGCTGCTCTCCAGAAACTTGTTTTGAAACGTAATTGTCACTTGCAACATTCAACATATTTGCTTCAAATGGGATTTATAGTAAAGTTTTGCAAACACTTTTGTCACACAAGTAGAATTTTTCAACAGGCATCAACACAGCCACCTACAATGTAGAAACATCTGTTGTGCGCATAGGTTTCAATCAGTTAATTTTGCCACCAGTTAATCTATAACACCGGTTCTCCTGTTTCAGAGTTTTGTGCATGTTTTTTTTAGTTTTTTTTTTTACCCCCTACGGTGTGGTGCAGTCAGGAAGCTTATCGATGGAGAAAAGCAGACTGACGTAAACATTTTAAAACAAGGTTTTCCGGAAAAACTTTTCCCGGAATCCCGGTATTCTGATTATTATAATTCAAAATTGCTGTGGTACTACTGTTTCATACCGGATCACTTTCAGCACCGATGTTAGCTTTATGAAATGAATGATTTCTATGGAGGCATTTCTTTATTTAAATTGTTTCATTTTTCTGAGCGATACACAGTCAGGGTATCGTGGTGATTTTAGTCATTAGTACATGTTTATAAAAGAGATATTTCGTTGTCCTTCCATGGAAGCATACAGCATCCAGACCTGGGGTGGGCACTCCTGGACCTTGAGAGCCGGTGACCTGCCACTCTTGATTATCTCCCTCGTCCAATACACCTGAATCCAATAGCTGAATCACCTCCTAAACACAATCAAGTTCTCCAGAATCCTGCTAATGACCTCATTATTTGACTCAGGTGTGTTGAAGTAGAGATACATCTAGAAGTTGCAGGAGACCGGCCCTCGAGGACCAGGAGTGCCCACCACTGATCCAGACAGACAATAAAACACTTTTTAATATAAGTTGCTGCTTTGACGTGATCACAGCTTTGTATTTGCCTATGTATTTACCAGCCATAGGTACAAAAATGCTCAAAATAATAAATATTTGAAAATCAGACAGCAGACAAGTGAATCACAGCTCCGTCATCAGCCGGTGTAACACTGAACTGATGCGGTTCAGTGTTACACCGACACTTCCTGTGGATAGTGCCGACACTTCCTGGTGCAGCTCCAGGAGCTTGGAGCTGCACCAATAAGCTAACAAACATTGAAGAGAAGAAGAGCTGCCATCGATACAGTTGCAGCCAATCACGTTTAAATGTTACAAATACCTTTTTAGCAAGTTGCTCAAAGTCAAACTTGGTATTGTGCATATAAGAGTAAAGTTTACCTTCAAGTAATCTCAGTGCCCCCCTTTTGTAAAAATATCCAGCAGCGCACCCTGCCGTCCTCCAAATGCCCCCTGGTGGGCGGTACCAATCCCGTTGAGAAACACTAAGTTAGATGAGAGCTCTAGTTGTTACCTGACCATAAACATGGCAACTATACAACATGTTGCCGTACAGTGTTGTGAGTGCTCTTGCAATTTTCCAGAAAATAATGAATCAAGTACTTCAGGGCATGAATGGTGTTATCTGCTATCTTGATGATATTTTGATAACTGGTAAAGATGCAGGAAGCCATCTGACTAACTTAAAAGAGGTCCTTAAGAGGCTTGAAAGCTACAATCTAAAGTAAAGTGAGAAAAATGTGAAGGAAGACAGTGTTTTTATATTTTGGACATGTAATTGATGCCATCGGCATTCATCCCTTGAAGGAAAAGACAACCGCCATTCAGAAGACTCCAGTTCCAAGAAATGTTCCTGAACTTAGGTCATTCTTGGCTTTGTGAAATGTTTTACCAAACTTATTGACTGAGACAGCCAATGTCAGCATTGCTGCACAAAGATGCAGACTGGATTTGGTCAGAATGTCTTTGAGAATGCAAAGAAAGCTCTTCAATCTGACAATATTTTGGTATATTTTGTCACAGAGCTACCGATGATCCAACACATGAGTATGTGTTGGATTATCTTAGCATGTGATGCATCTCCTTATGGAGTTGGTGCTATCAACAGTCACCAAATGAAAGATGGAAGCGAAAGACTAAGACAGAAAGACACTACTCACAGATTGAAAAAGAAGCTCTTGGTGTTTGGCGTTATGAAGTTTCATGACTTCATAAAGTCATGAAACTTTATTTGGTTTCCTTTAAAAAGGAAACCAAATGAAGGAAATTTATTTTAGTGACAGACCACAAACCATTGCTAAAAATCTTGGGACCAAAAACAGATGTGCCAACACTAGCTGCTGCTACATTGCAAAGGTGGGCTCTAATCCTAGTATGAAGGTACAAAATTCAGTACTAAAGATTTGGTAAACTCAGTAATGTAGATGCTTTATCAAGGTTACAGATGAAACCAAGTGTGGATGTGGTATCAAACCCTATTTACAAAGTATATTACCTTGATGAGTTACCTATTACTGCAAGGGAGATTGCGAAAGAGACAAACACAGATTCTGTCTAGACATGTACAAGACGAGTTGCTGAAGCCATATTTTTAAAGACGTTTTGAGCTTACTGTTGAGGATGATTGTCTGCTGTGGGGGCTACGAGTGGTGGTTCCTAAGAAATTAAGGAATCACTTCATTTCTGAACTGTAGGAGCAGTTCAGAAATTTCATATTTACTGGGGAATAGTAAAGATAAAATGCCAGAAATTTATTCTGGTGGTCAATAGTAGATGAATGGATTGAACAAGAAGTCAGTAAGTGAACCATTTGCAAAAAGCAGCATATCCCTAGTACTACACCAGTGCATAAATGGAAATGGGCTGCCAGCCCCTTGGGAGAGAATCCATCTTGATTTTGCAGAGGACCACAAGCAGATGTTTCTAGTAGTTATGGGTGCCTATGCTAGATGCCCAGCAATTATTTCTATGCATACTACCACTTCAGTTAAAACCCTTGAAGCACTGAGAAATTTGTTTGCTGCTTACAGGTTACCGAAAGAAGTTGTAACAGATAACATTCCTCAGTTTGTTTCACAAGAGTTTGAGCACATTAAGTCACCTCCCACCAATGGATTAGTGGAGTGCTTAGTCCAAAATCTTAAGAAGTCGCTAGCAAAGAATCAAGCCATAGGGGGTATAACACTTGACCACTATATTGCAATTTTTTGGGGGGGGGGGTATTGAAACACACCGCATACAACAACTACAGTGAAAACTCCTGCTGAATTATTTCTAAAGACAGGTTCAAACAACATTGTCAGTAATCAGACCTCAAGTCTTCCAGATAATGCAAAACAAAATGGAACCAACTCTTCCACGTGTTCTGACTTTCACAGTAGGTTAACCTGTATTGATTAAGAATACAGGGTAGGGGAGAAGTGGTTGAATGGAGTTGTACAAGAAATCCTGGCTCCTGTAACTTACAGTGTGAAAGCGAATGGGAAGTGTGTTAAAAACATGTAAGTCAGATTCTGGGTGTAGACGGAAATCCAGCTCATTTGACATACACAAACTGTTGTGCTGGAAACGTTTCGGATGATGATGATCTCGATACAACCAAAAGTGTGAATCAACAGATGGAAGAAAAAACTGTGGGGGATCAACCAATAGACTTGGCATCATCTACATTCGAAAGGAACACTCGTCCAGTGAGTAACTGGCGACCTCCTGATAGAAAGAAATTGAAATTAAAACTCTAAATGAGGGTTTTGAAAAAAGAAAAAGGGTTTTGAAAAGAAAGTGTAATAGATTTCAGTGTATATTCATTAAAAAACCTGAACAATGTTTCATTGATTAAGTATTAATTTTACAGGGGAGGAGCTGTGGTGTTCTTGACACAGAAACAATTGAACCTCTAGATTTAAGACTGTTTGACACTTTTGGTATGATTAAGCTCCTGTGTTTTGGAGGCTGTTTGGTTGTAAATCTGAAGAAAAAGGAAATATAACAAATCACCGTTGGTGGCGCTCTTGCACAAGAGATGTGAGCTGGCCTTGTGAAGAAGATGGAAGTTCCCCGTTCGAAAATAAGCATTGCCTTGTGCTATGCTTAATGCATCATTATGTCTCAACTTAAGTCTGTATGAAATCTTAACTTCAAGTCAAAGCACAGGATTTTATCTTCGACCACTTCCTGTGATCAGTCCATTTCTTTTTATGGAAGACAGATTTCTTTTTCTGTTCAAGGTTTGCTACAATGAGATGTAAGAAAAATAAGCAAGTTTTCTTTTATTGCACTGCTACATTTCATTCTCTCAATTTGAGAAAGTAAAATATCTGACATGAGGATGAGATGCAATGGAAGGCAAGAAATGTAGACAGCACACAAGAAGTATTTAGTTTCCTTATCTTTAAAGTTATAAAAAAAATTGTAAAACGAATTGTCTTTTTACAATATTTACATGGCTAAAAAGAGTCATGTATAATTGTTTTTTTTTTACTGTTCAGAAGCTAATTAGTCAATACTTCAAATTTGTAGTTTTGTAGAACTTTAATGTCACATTTATTAGAACATGACTTACCTCATTTCAAAGATGCAATGAAAATCCAATGATTGACTTGCTTTACAAAACGTTGCTTCTTTTCAAAAATCTCTCACTCCCTTTTAATTGTCAGCCGAAAAACTGTTTGTCATTTGTGTCTGAGAAGCGCAGTTGCATTCTCCCCTGACACTGAAACCAACTGACTACACTTCTGCTTTTGTATTCGCATTTCTTCGGCTTTTTTTTTTTCTCGGCTCTCTTCCTGTTCTTGTTTGAACTTCTTCAAAACCCTCATTTCCCCTTTAACTTTTTACCTGTGGCAATGGGTGCATGCTATTCTGCTCTTTTTTTTAGAACATGGTTTTGTTTTATCAGTTTATATTGAGTATAATTTGTGTTTCATTGAAAGTATAGGTAGTTTGAGTGGAAAATAAATCTGCTTTACATCTTTGTCTATGTCTGTGGTTAACATAACTGACATCCTCACGTTAACCAGTGGAGCCTCACATAAAGCGGTTTGGTGCATTAAAGGAGTTTCTCTTTTGTTTGCTCAAGCAAAATACTTCCTAGTATTATGATTGACTGAGTTTTATTGCTGTGTGTGTGTGAAAGGTGAGTATGAATTGTCTGAATATGAACCAGATGTTTTACATTATTATTATTATTACTACAGGGTAATGTGAGAATTTTTATAGTGTAATTTTATACTGTACTGTTTATATTGTACTTATTTTTGTTATTTTTTGTTTTGTTGCTCTTCTCTATTGTTCACTTACCTATACTAACAATGGAAATTCCACACTTCTGGATGAAAAGATTCTCTTATCATTATTATCTTAATGTCCAAATTAGTGGAAAAAAAATATTTATAATCCCAATCACTCTTAAAAATTAGAGTACTCTTCCCTTAGGACATTACGGTTTTAGAATATTTATTAATATAAATAATATTTTAACACAAATGTTCACTTTTATGTTATCAAACCAGGTGGATGTTTGTAACTGACAGCTTCATGAAAGAAGCTGTCTTTCCTTAGCAACTTAGTGGCCACATTGCGATGTTTATTGTGTAATGTGCAAACTGATGAGCAATAAAAGAATGGCCTACTTGGCTTTTTACTGCCAGCTAAACAATATGACATTAGATTATTTCTAGATAATTTTTTTATCAAACAGAAATTTTTGTGCTATTTTTTGCAGAACTGAGCAAAAATAGAGCTTTTGTCTACTATCTTCTACTCTTTAAGTCAAATAAATGTTGTGAATTTTACATTTTGAATGAAAATGTGTGTTGGTGAAAAATAAACTTATGTAGCAGGATGATGTATGTTTGTTTTTTTTATTGCACCCATGCAGTTCAATAGCACAAAATGACAACTGTTTGTATGTTGAAAGCTTTGGCAAGTGGATCCTCCTGCTGTTGGGCTAGAAGGGGCTCTCTGGTCAGGGTGGAGTAATCCAGGTCTGGTAGGTGGCAATAGCTTCCTCTACCTTCTGCCATTAATCTATAACTTCCTTTCAGACATAGCTGCTGCGGCTCGCTGGAGACCTTGCTGCTTTGTTTTTGCTTGGTTTTTGCTTTATTTCCTCTTTTATTATTTCAACTATTTGTTTGGTTTCTTGGTTTTGTGCTTTGTTTAAATTTGTTTTTGAGTTATATTTTTGTTTTGGGTAGCTGCCTGAGTTTTTAGATTACTGAATTAAAACATTGGTTTTAATGATTAGATATGTTGGGCGTAACCTCGTTTTAGCACTTGTTTAAGTGTTTTTCTTTTTGTATTGGCTTTGTTTGATGGATTTTCATTTTCAAATTAACCAACTTCAGATGTTTTACAGTGTGCCTATTTAAATTCTGGTGTATGTTATTCTGATTCTATTAACAATTGAATTGTCTTCTGGGGGCCTGAATATTCCCCTAAATATCTCATATTTTGCACACTTCAAGGGAAATTAAATTTTGCCTGCATTGGATGTTGGCAAAACAAATCTCCACAGTATAGAGAAATTTTTGTACATGCGCGACCAGTTTCTCACATGTTCAAAATGTAAACAAAAACAAGTTCAAAATCAAAGAGGAAGTGGCTAATTCTGATCAAAATGATCATTTTGAGGTTTTGCATATGTTGTATTTTAACAAATTAACATTTTTAGTATCTGCTTCAAACTTGGCTATTTTTAAAGTTTTGGTGACAAAAGGCAATTGAAGGCTTAAGATATTGAACATCAAGATATTTTAGGAGAACGTAAGATGTAGGAGAACGTAAGATGTGCCTTTGTGATGTTCAAGACGGCTTTCAACACTTTCAACAACCAGAAGATTCTGGGCTTCAGGTCAAAAGCCATGAGCAGCAGAGTTTTGGGTGAAAGCTGATACAAGGAGCCTGTAAGTGAGCACAAGAGCTTTGAAATGAATCCTAAAATTCGCTGGGACTCAGTGTAGTGAGTAAAGGGACAGAGTGATACAAGTGCATTAATTTTATTTGGTGAAAAGTCTGACTGCTGCAGACTTGAGACTGATTTCCTATCCAGATTGGTTGTGTCACCCAGGAGTAATGACATAAAATCAAATAATTTTGTTCCAGATCAGCTCTGGAGACCATTTTCATATTTTGGAAAGGCTTTTTCAAATGAAAGCAACAAGAACAGGAAGTATCTCTAAGGTGTGTGTCAAAGCTCGATGAGAAGTTGAATGAAATGTCTAGAATTTTTAAGTTGGATTTGTCCTCTATACTAAACAGAAGCAACTGTTTGACTGACTTGAGGGTGCAGGTGACTGGAAGCTATTATGAATGTCTATGTTTTTATGGTGTTCAGAAGCAGAAATTTACTGGAGAGCCAGTTGCTAAAACTGTTGGTATGGTTTAATTGTATCTGTTTCTGATACAATTGGATTCATCAGCATTGGTGAGAAGCGACCCTTTGAAAAACCGGGAACAGAGAAGAGAACATGTCTCTTTTAACCCTCTGATGCATGAGTGACTGACTTTACAGTCTCTCGTGAGTGGGTCTTTTTTGACCCAGGTTACAATCAATGTTTTTTTTCTGCTACTTTTGTCATTTTGATTCAAAATGTGTAGAATACTTTCTACTGTGTTTCACACAAGAATTATTTCATATTTGAAATGTTTTCATTTTTCACTTTTTTAAATGTTTTTGGAACAATTTGTAGAACATTTGTGACAACTTGAACATTTTTAAAACAAAATTAAAACTGGTTGAATTGTCAAAAATGGACAATATCAACATCCAGTGGGAGGGGAGTTTCTTGAAACTAGCTAGCTAATCAGTCTAGCTAACATTGCTATATGTAATCTGTTATGCTATGTGTATCATGCATGTGAGTGTCTGTGCATTTATCCATCCATCTTCTTCTATTTATCCAAGTTCAGGTTGCATGGATAGCAGCCTAAGAAGTAAGGCCCGACTTCTCTCTCCCCGGCCACTTGTTCCCACCAGAGGAATCCCAAGGGGTTCCCAGGCCAGCCGAGAAACATAATCCCCCCAGTGTCTCCTGGGTCTTCCCCTGGGCCTCCTCCCATTGGGATATGCTCAGAACACCTCACCAGAGAGGCATCTATTAGGCATTCTAATTAGATGCTCCTCTCAATGTGAAGGAACAGCGGCCCTACTCGGAGTCCCTCCTGGACATCTGAGCTTCTCACCCTTTCTCTAAGGGAGAGCCCAGACACCCTAGAGAGAAAACTAATTTCGGCTGCTTGTATCCAGGACCTCGTTCTTTCGGACATGACCCAAAGCTCATGACCATAGATGAGGGTAGGAAGGTAGATCGACTGGTAAATTAAGAGCTTCGCTTTTAAAGCTTGGCTCTCTTCACCATGACAGACCGGTACAGCGCCTGCTTCACTGCAGACACTGCACCAATCTGCCTGTCAATCTCCCACATTGAAGAAGGCTAATATGTTTTGTGGCAATAATACTATCACAGTATTCATGATTGACACACACACACACTCCCAATGGTGAGTTAAGAAATAAAGATCATTCTTGTATGTAAGAGTTCTTGCTGTGTAAAATATTATTATTCAGGTGTGACACGTAGGACTCGGTGTGTATGGTTCACAAAAAATGTTTTCCTGGCAGTCACAGTTGGTAAGAAACAGATTCCCATTAAATTCCACAGGAAATGAATGAATTTCTGACCCACTCACGGAAGAATGGGGTAGTAATGTACAACACGCTGTTTCATAAAATGTATAAAAAGTTAATTAAAAGTTTGAATTATCGTTAACATATTTTTTGAGGAATACCTGGAGTATGATGTGATGAAACCTTTTCATTACAAAGGTATTGCAAAAAGATTACCTCACCGGGTCAAGAAGACCCACTCAGGCATCAGATGGTCAATGTGGATTTTCTATTAGTTGGATAAGATGATAACTAGCCCAAGGCAGAAATACCAGGCAGAACATTCAGCTTGTTCAGCAAAGTTGCTAAACAAGCTGAACAATATCAAAGGCTGCTGTGAGATCTAGCAGGACCAATGCAAAATATTTTCATTCATCAGCAGCCATTCAAAGATGGTTGTGAAATTTTACCAAAGGAGGTTTAGTGAAGCACTCCTTTAGAATACTTTAATACAGAGCTATATTATTATTGACTCATTATATTAATACAATTAAAGTGAACAGAGGTCAGGTAAGAAATTAGAATATATTTATTATTTAAAGATTTTTTTGGCACTAGTTCCATTTATTTAACCTGAGAGAAAAGAGAACAGGAAGAGCAGATGGAAGACCTGCAGTAAATGGCCCATAGCTGGGAGCTGAACTCAGGAAGCTGCTTTGAGAACTGATAGCCTTTCAATATGGCCAGCTCTATCACTGGGATCCCAAATGAGGGTTCTCAGTGATAGAACCCTACTAATATCAAATTGCTAATATCAATTCAGGTGATATTTAACATAAAGTTCTGAGAACTTTAATTTATACTGAAAGTTATACATTTCATCAATAACATAACTGTGTAAAGCTTAAGTTTTAACAATTAGTATTGAAAACGATACATTTTAGAACCATAAGTCAAATAACTTGTCCATAAATTTAATAACAGTAAATAATTTTCAAAACAGCAATAAAGAATAACTACCACAATCCCGTTACAAAATGCATTCATTTGTTACAAATGTAAGTACATAAAACTAATATTACATTAAAATGTAATATTAGTTTGACTCAAGAAGTACAATAACTCTACATATAGTATGTTTGGGCTGAGTACAAGAGATAAGGGTTGAGTTTAGAATTTGAAGATGAAAGTGAGCTGTTCTCATGGGCATGTCGGCGATAGTAGCGACGAAGCGCAGGACTGGTTGGATGATGTTGCCTCACATGAAGGAAGTACTCATCAGGTCGACTTGAGGTATAGCCACAGTCCTCACATACAAAAATCTTAGAGCGTCTCTGCCGGTAGGCATAGTGCTGGTGAACACCGTGAATCTTTCTCATATGGGACTCCAGAGAGCAACGTTGTGTGAAAGCTTTCTCACACAGCTCACATTTGTAGGGACGGATACCTGCAGGAGGGAGGAGAATAAAGAATAAAAAGTAGTAGTGCTATCACCTGTGGTTGTTCTTTAATCTTTTCTCAACCAGTTACATTTTGGCAATAAGTTAAGTCATAAAATATTTCTCCTCATGAATCTGAGGTTTATCAGTGCACACTGTGGACTACAAAAGATAGTACAATGGTTCCTGGAAACATAACCATCAATGAATGGCTCCCATATCATAGAGGACTACAGCATTTAATCCAGAAAAAAAGGCTGCAATAATTTGAAAAAGTTTTTTCTTGAACTTGATATTCAAATGTAGTTTGTGCATAATGTTTTTACAAAATTAACTTGTGAATTTCCCCCAGAAATGGTCAGATAGACATATTGCAGCAAAAGTCTATAATATAGAGTTCCAATAATGTGATTTATCTTGGCAACCACAGGGGAAAAAAGTTGCATGGCTTGCAACTTTTCCTCCATCCCCTGTTGGAGGGGGATGCTGAGCAAATTCAGTACACCTCAATTCGCTCAAAAGCGTTCCCTCGGATGGAGAGCTTGGTCAGAATCGTTCCCTTAGCTGACTGGTTGCGTCTTTATATGCCTTCCACATTTCCTAGATGGCAGCGGTATAAAGACTTTGTGTCTGGTGTGGACTGGCCTGGGACCTGATGCCCACAATCAGCTGTGAAGATGAGTTTTTGTTGGACCTACTCCAGAAAAGACATGTTGTGTGACCAAGACAGGTCAGAGGTGATGTGGATGCCCAAGAATTTGATGTTACACACAAACTTCCCCATTTGATGAGAAGTGAGCAAAGTCTTAAGTTAAAAATCAAAAATTTTCATACAAGCAATTGACATTTCTAACCTGTGTGTGTTCGCATGTGCCTCTTGAGGTCAAAGGTGTCATTGAATCCTTTGCCACAGAATCGACAGGGGTGTCTCTTTACAAGACTGTGGCATTTTAGGTGGCGTGTCAACATGCGCTGCAGGGGGAAGATTTTGTGGCACAGTGAGCACCCAAAATCACCCGAAACAGGCGTACTGCGAGGGCGAGCCTGCAAGAGAAACACTCATTTAAGAAAGTTGATTACAGAATTTTACAGAATTCATTTCCTATTTCTTTTTGAAACTATATTCCATCCATCCATCCGTCCATCCATCCATTTTCTGATCACTCTTCTCCCTAACGGGCTCGGGAGTTGCTGGTGCCTATCTCCAGCTGCGTTCCGGGCGAGAGGCGGGGTCACCCTGGACAGGTCGCCAGTCTGTCACAGGGAATATTCCATTGAGCTTTACTGTACAGTAATTGTAAGGGTCTCTGAAGAAGAGGGTTTCGCTGGCAGAACCAATTTATTCCTAAAAGATCGATTTATAGAAGACATGTTTAGAGTTGATGTATTTAGAAAGAACACCAGTCTAAGGAGGTATGAGAATTGAGCAAAATTTAACTTAGGAGCCCTTCTTGCTTCTAAAAACATCAACATCTGTTAACAGCTTCTTTGTTAGATTTAGTGAAATCTGGGAGAGGGGCAGTAGTTTAGTTGGCCAACCTAAAAAGCAATAAGTTATAATTGCAGTTTACTTATTTGTATTTCTGGACAAACAGAGCTCAAACTCAAAGATTATACTCATAGCATCAGATTGTAGCTGTCATAACAAAATGATCTAACTATGAATATTGTCCTTTGAACTTTTTCAAAGTAAACTTGCCAGCTCCTTAACATCTTGCATTTAAATGTTAAACTATTTAAAATCTTTTAGTTTATGTATGTTTCAAATTTAGCAGCACTGATATTCTCAATAAACAAATATTACATCGATATATCTATGATTTGTGTTAAAATATGAGCATTTATGGGTCCCTAAAACCCCGGGGGGCCTCATGGAACCACTGATCTAATTTGGCTTAAACAGAAGTGCAAATAATTGATATTCATTTTAATTGTGTTATTTGTTGTTTTTAACAGCAAATGGCATGACCAGAACAGTATTTCTGCCTATGCTAATTACCGAGTAATATTTTTACATTTCCTGTCAACATTACATCTTTTAAATACAAAACCACGGTGGACCCCCCTGATGCCCCGACCACTGGCTTTAACAAGTTTTCTGGGGGAAACCCTGGAATGTTTTAGTAACCTGACAAATTTGAATTTAATCAGGTTACAGATGCTATCTATGCTAGTTTTGTTAGCATTGTTAAGTTGTAAAAAAAGCCACACATGTTCACATACAGATTTGTGAGAGAGCAACTGTGACCACCGGTAATGTTTCAAGTCTGGCCAAAGATTCTCACTTGGATGTACTATGTGTCTGGACTTTGACTGGGCCGTTATACAATATGAACAGAGAATACTTTGATCTCCCCTGTAGTGCTGGCTGCATGGCTAGGGTGGCAATTCTACTAGGTTATGAAATTCTGCCACAGTCTTAAGTCTTTTCCAGCCTCTCCCAACCTTCTCTTAACATTACCTTATATTTGTCTCTGTTAAGCATGATGTCAAACAGCTGTGAAGTTTATTTAACACTTTAATTTTCTGCATGGTACATTCTCTGGGAGATGCATTGAGCTTCTAAATAAATAGGAGCTTGGTATGTAAATACCAGTGGTTTCCAGATTTACTGACAACTTAAGTACTAAAGTCACTGTACCATCAACTTCTTCTGGCCATGCTAATTTTGTGCTGTAAACTAAAAAAACCTTAGTGGATGCAGCATGTTGGTTTTCAATGTTTTCTTCTTCCTAGTTGCACTAAATTAAATCTAAAAAGTGTTGTAGTGCTGCTGGCTGCTACATAGTGTTAAAAGTTATACTCAGTGCTAATAAATTTTATCTCTTTCTTACACGCTTTCAAGTTTTGTAAGAATAAAAAACGGAACTCCTAACGCTCAAAGCCAAAACCTTTGAGTTTTGCCTCCATGTTGGTTTTGCATGTAAATTAGCATTCTCCAGCTTGCTGGTATGAACCTGTTTTCCTCTGACCATCTTATATGTAAATAACAGCACAGGCTTTTTAATTTATATGAACCAAGGTTTGATCAGTTAATGTGCTAAAAAAAGGTTAGTTTTTTTAAATAAAGCATTACATTGAACTGTTTATTTAGTTGACGTGGCTGAGCTTGTAAATGAATCTGTCTCTGACACATTTCAATTGAATCTTGATGACAACTTGATAAATGTTAAAGTTTGTCCTTAACTACAAGAGTGCTAAATTGGGGATTGGTTCCTTTGTCACTTTTAAATTTGACTTGGATATCAAAAAACTATTTTGATATATTCAAATTTCTTTCCTTCTTGATGTGCATTCATGTTTTTCCAATAACAAAAAGTTTTTATTCAATTTGTTGCTAGTTAGGGCAACATTCTTAACACAGTGAAGGTAAAAAAAAAAAGTTGGTTTAAACAATAAAAGTGACAATACCTTTGCTCTGCTGATGGAAGCTAATGTGGCTGGAAAACCAAAAGGCTCCATTTTTGACCAGCATCTGATTTCTGATCCTTGGTCCCCTGATCCTGTGGAAGATACTGGGACTCTAACTTCCACAGTTGTCCCGCTTCCTGCAATCTCTTCTAAGTAAGTTCCTGTGTGGGGCTGTTGGATGTCATGATTGAATATTATTTTCTCCATAGTATTTTCTGTTACTGAAAAATAAGATTTAAGAAAACATTTTAGGATTTAACAGCAAATCCAAGTTAAATCCATACTGCAATAAAATCAGAACAAAAATATATGCATCTTACGTATAGTATTGTCCTCTTTCCATTGATGCTGTTCTGGTTCTTTCCATTGCCATGCACCGCAGGCACTGCGCTTTTTCTTCACGAGAAAAGATCTTGGCATTTCTTTCTTTTGTTTGTTCTTAAAATATACACTGATGTTGAAAATTGAAATAGCTGATGAGATCTGTTACTCACCAACATATATCCCCCTTCACAACTACAGTTTTATTCCTAGACAATCTGCAAGTGAAACATCCCAGTAAAATCACAGAAAAAATTTGCATTCTCTCCGGACAGAATGGTGGAGAGAGAATGGCAGTGGTGGGTGTGGGAGGCTGTTGCAGGAGACTTTCTGTGTAGACAGTCAGACACCTGTGATGACTGTGCATATCCGCCATTTTAACCGGTCCTCCAATGGATTTGCATGTCAGGTACTGAGTATCCGGGGAGCTTCTCATTCAAGTAGCTTTTGACATGCAAATTGAAGTTCTGGACTAAGGCCCTGGTCTCAGAGGAAGGGCACGGTCTAAGTAACAGGAGCAAACACAGTGAAGCCACAATCTTAACTGACAGGTAAATCAGATTTTTCTCATGATAATTGTCTAGTGGACATTTCTTCACAATATGCATTGTAAGTGGCTAACAGACAGAGGAGGTAGACCTTTTTTTTTACATCATTTGATCACTTGAGGACACTCAAGAAAGGGCCTGACAGTAATTTAGATTACTGTCAGATGCTGTGCACCTGTTAAACTAAAACAGCTGCACAGATTGATTGTGAACAATCAATTTATATTAACAAGAATACATATCCAGGAATGAATCACTTTACGGAAATACTCCTAATAGTCATATGAGAATTCTATAAAAGACTGAGTTTACCACTCAAAGAGCTTTAAGCTCTTTGAGTTGACTAAGTGAACTTGTGAGTTCACTTAGTCAACTCACAAGCACACACATTCATACAGCAAGACTCAGATCGATGGCCAAATAGGACTTCAGTGCCTTGCCCAGGAGAACATCGACATGTGGACAGAGAAAGTTGATTTCTTGTAGATTGTAAGACTTTTCCTTTTCCTAGTTCTTAGCTGTAATAACTTAAACTGTGTGCTGACTCTAGATTGTTTCTCTATAAGTCCAAAGATAGTTAAGGATCCAAGCAGCCTCATAATCAAACATCAAAAAAGCAGAGTCCAAATAACCCATACTGTTACTCAGTACATCCATCCATCGGCAGCATGATTCTCCCAAATTGTGAACAGGGAAGTAGTAGCACATACTTGTGACACCAAAAACTTCGGCTGTCTTAAAGAGACACGACACAGTTACAACTCCTGTTGTAACTGGAGTTGTAACACCAGTTACAACTACAGAAAAATTACTTTAAAAATGTGCAAGACTCACAGATAAAAGATACTGGAAACAGTTACAACTGGTGATTCAGTGGCCAAATTGACATGTCCTCTTCTGAAACTGAAAATCCTGAGTATTACAGATCTGGGTAAGTTTACTCAGGGCTTGGTAACACTGCTTTCTGAAATGGGGCCCTGGTGACATTTTAATGTCACCAACTTTGTTACAGCAAAGCATCTTTGAGTGTTAAGAAAAGCGCTAGTTAAATAAAATTCACTTTTGTTATGTTTTCTCTTAATTGTAGTCAGCAGCAACTCCACATTTTCAAAACGATTAACACACCGGCCTATACAGTGACATTCAAAGTGACACATTTTGTTTCCAAAAGACTCTAAATCCGAAACATTTCAAATATGAAACTAAATTAAATATCAAGTTCAAACAAAACAATTTTCAACCAAGTGTATGAGCTCTTTCAATCATTACATAGTATTTTGTTGTCCAATAAATAATGGACAACAAAATATAGCTTTGCTTGTCATTGTCCCTTTTGTATTCCTTTCATGCGAGTGCCATTTGTCAAAACAATCTTAACTGACATGCAAAACAACTATGTCAGATTTACTTCATTGCAATAAAGTAGATCTAGAATCAGAAATGCTTTTAATTATTCCATGGTATTTCAAACTATGGCTGAAAGCTGGAATAGTGTAAATATTATATAAAGGACAGTAATTGTAAACCAAAATAAAGTCTGTTAGAGAATAAGAAGTTATAAAAATAAAAATAAAATATATTACTGTATAAGAAATACCCATTGATAGCCAGTCTTATTTTTTTGTGAATTAAATGTTGGAAGAATATAAATATTTAATGATGAATATAAATACAATAATCTGTGTACTACTCAAAATGTTTTAATAATGAATCTGGGATTGTCCAGTGACAGGAGTTGCTTTTTATTGTCAGCATTTCCTACAGTGTTTCCAAGAGAACGTTGACTCAATTCTGCATCCTTGGTGTTTCAGAGCTGTGCTCTAACTGTATGCAAAACTGTGTGTTCTCCAGCATGAAAATGTAGTGATATGTAGTGATAAACTATGTTACTTTGTGCATCAGCAACTTATTGTAACTCACTTTCAGCCTGATATCTTATCCGCTCTGTGGGAGGAAATAGATACAGACTAATACCACTACATTACTAAGAAAAGAACAATGGAACTAAAACCATATAGGCTACTTATATAATGAGCAAGAGAAAGTGCTTATGACAAATTGACTGAAAGGGTAATTGGCCTCACTGTTTCTTTTTAAATGGCCTGTTCGAACATGAATATGACCACACAAAAGGCTATCAAAAGCCATGTTTGTAGATAACCACACCCTTGCATATTGGTTTCTTTCCTTAGACTCCAGATTACAACTGTAAAAGAAAAGACACATGAACAAAAACACATAATTACAGTTTGGCAGCAAGCAACTTATTGCCCAACGTTTGAGACATTTTATATTAATTGTAAGATACAAATTCATACCTATTAAACTTTTCTAATTTTTTGTCACAATACAACTATATACTTGCAAACATTTCATTGGAATTTAATGTGAAAGACCAACACAGTGGTATACAATTGTGAAATAGAAAGAAAATTATACATGATTTAGAACATTTTTGACAAATAAAAATCTGAACAGTGTGCTGTACATTCTCTGAATGCAACTAATTGCCTTCAGAAGTTGCCTGATCACTGCTAATGACTAAATGGATTAGTCATTAGCTAACAGGGAAGTAGTGGCACATACTTGTGACATCCATAAACTTCGGCTGTCTTACAGAGACACGACAACTCTGCAACTGTATTTGTTGTGTGGATTAATCACAGTACAAATACAGTTGCTCTGTGATGGCTTCAGAGGTTGGTTAATTGAAAATTGAGGTGCAAACGCATCATGAAGTCTGGAACAGCCAGACAGGTCTGGAAATAAGTTGTGGATTTTAAAGCAGGCTTAAGCTATAAAAAGATTTTCAAACTTTGAAAATCTCACAAGCACTGTTCAATCCATCATCAGGAAATGGAAAGAGTATGGCACTATTGTAAATACATCAAGACAACTCAATCTACATAAACGTACAGGTCAAAAAAGGACAGCACTGATCAGAGATGTAGCCTGTAGGCTCTTGGATGAATTATCCAAGGTGGGGGAATCTGTCCACAGGACAACCATTAGTGGCCTACCGCACAAATGTGGTCTTTATGGAAGAATCGCAATTGTTAAAGGAAAACCATAAGTCCTGTTTGCAGTTTGTCAAAAGCCACATCACACGTGGCGCAATATGCTTTAGTCACATATTTGATTGAACATAGGGATGACAGAATTATGCTCTGAGGGTGCTTCTCTTCTGCCTGGACAGGGAAGATGGTCAGAGTTGATGGGAAGATAGAAGGAACTAAATACAGTATAATTTTAGACTAAAACCTGCTGGATGCAAGAATGGAGGTTTACTCTTGCATCCAGGGTTGTTCTCCAGTAAGAGAACAACCAGTAGGAGAACAACCCTTGTTACAGCCCAAGGCTTTTCCTTTGGGTTTTAGCATCCCTGCTCCAGATCTTCTGATTGGTGCTGATTGGAAGTGGAGGCAGCTGACCAGTGTCTCCATGAATGACATCAGATCAGCTTAAAATGAACCACCTTTTTCTCACTAAGACAGCCCTTTTCTTTCTGTCTATCTGCCAACCTCCCCTCTTTTTTCCCTTTCCTCTCCAAACAGTTATGACTTTTGTTAAATAAATCCCATTTTAAGTTATCCCACATGTTGCTTCCCTTTAATTTGTTATGGTACTGGAGACAGACCATAACAAATTGGGGGCTCGTTCAAATTTATGTTATAGTTTGGCGTGACAGTTTTTTCTGTTAGTAAGCTTTGTTTATTAATTTAATTGGGAAGTTAGTGTGGGAATCTTGAGTTTAGTTTTAGAGAAATGTTTTTTTTCTTTTTTCTGGTTTGGGGTAAGTAGTTTACTTTCATTTCATCAGCCGACTCTAATGGTAAGTGTGATTGTTGACTGGTTTGTGCAATTAAGTATGACTGATCTGAACTGATTCTCCTTTAGGCCTCAGCGTGTCTCCCCTTTGGGATTCATGTGCTCAATAAACAGTAGTGTGAGATTGTATGGTTAGAGCAATTGTCTCGGGAGCACAGCTGTAGTGTTGAGAAGGTTGCCAGTTTTCTGGTCGCTTTTTTCACTCTACTGGTATTTATTGCATAAGTACCCACCGATCTCTGAAGACTAGGGTTGAGCTAGTGACTTTCTGATAGGCAGTTAGAGGGGAGGTTCAGGTTGGTTGTTTTGTGTTGCACAGATTGTCAGCAATTTACTTTAAATTTTGAAACACTGTTTTCTGATTAAGAATTTAATTATGTCTGTTGAAGATTTTAATAAAAATCTATCAGCAGAATTTCTGTGTACTAGAGAACAATTAGTAAAAATTGCTGAGCACTATAAAATAAGTGTTGGTGACAAACGGTTGAAAGAAAATGTTAAATCAATTTTAAGGGAAAACTTAATTGAAATGGGAGTTTTGTCTTTGCCTTCAGTGCCTGAAGATTTGGATTTACAGGTTGTAAAGCCTAAAGTTTTGGATTTTGAACAACAGAAAGAGATGTTAAGATTAAGAATGCAACTGGAGAAGGAAAAGGAATTGGCTTTGGAGAATTTACGACAGCAAGCAGATTTGGATAAGGTTCTTGCTTTGGAAAAACTAAGACAGGAAACTGAATTGGCAAAAATAAATATAGAAAGTGAGAAATTAAATCTGATGAAAGAAGGCAAATTGTCTGGAATCGTGTGTTATGGACTCAAAATGTAAGGCCTCTGACATTTTAAGTGACTTGCGTTTGGTGCCCAAGTTTAGTGAAAAGGATGTTGAAACTTTTTTCACTTTGTTTGAAAGGGTTGCAGAGGCAAGAGACTGGTCTGATTCAGACCGCACAGTTTTGCTTCAGTGTGTTTTGGTTGGTCGTGCTCAGGAAGCTTTTTCTATGTTGAGCTTAAATGATGGCCAGGACTATGCCAAGGTTAAAGCTACAATACTGAAAGCGCATGACTTAGTCCCTGAAGCATACAGGCAGAAGTTTAGAAACTGGGAAAAAGTGACACAACTTATGTAGAGTTTGCAAGGGATTTGGAGATTCATTTCAATCATTGGTGCTCTTCCTCTGAGGTTAAAACACTTGGTGACCTCTGTAATTTAATGGTTCTTGAGCAATTTAAGAACTGTTTCTCAATGCATTGCAGTGTACATTAATGAACAGAAGGTAAAAACTGTATCTGAAGCTGCAGTGTTGGCTGATGATTTTGTCTTACCACATAAAGATACTGGTGGAGAGCACACAGATTGGATGAGTGCTCCAAACTGGCGTTCAACACGTTCTGGAGGTTTTTTTTCCAGACTGCAGCATCCATGATCTTGACAAAATTTGTAATTATTGTCACAGAACGGATCAATGGAAGAAAGACTGTGCTTTGTTGAAATCTAGAAATAAAAATGGAAATCAGGTTAAACCAGCAGCACTTGCTGCATCAGTTTTCATTTTCATTCATTCATTCATTTTATTTTAGTAAACTGTCCACATCACCAGAAACAACAAAGAAATAAATGTTCTAACAAAATGACTGAAGTGCCATTTGCAGGAAAACCTGATTTGAGTTCTTACAAACCATTTCTTATGGAAGGAGAAGTTTCTTTAATTGGGAGTGACGTCAGGGTGCCAGTTACCATTTTAAGAGATACTGGTGCATACGATTCATTCATTCTGTCATCAGTGTTGTCTTTTTCAGATGAGTGACACTGGATTATCGATACCTGTGTTGGGTATGGACATGTCTGTGTTTTGTGTTCCAGTACATAAGCTTGTGCTTCATTCAGAGTTGTTTGAAGGAGAAGTAAGGATGGGTGTTAGACCTGCACTACCTGTGGTTGGTGTCACAGTTATATTGGGGAACCATATAGCTGGAGGGAAAGTCTGGCCTGATCAACCAGAATCTCCAGTTATTGTTTCAGTACCTTTGGTCAGCAGTGGTCCTGAAGAAAATAAAAATCACACACAGAAGTTTTCCAAGCATGTGCTGTGACACGAGCAATGAAAGCATCCAGTGATGTAAATCAGGATAAAAACTTTGGAAAAGATACACAGACGTCCTCATTTTGTTAGTCTAATATTTCTTTGTCTATTTCACAGAATGATCTGGGGGCAGGAGCAAAGACCTGACCCCACAATACAGCATTTGTTTCAGTCTGCATTACCTGGTGAGGAGATGCAGAACCATGCTCATGGATATTTTGTTGAGAACAAGGTACTGTTAAGGAAGTGGATGCCATGTGGTGACGATGTTATTGGGCAGCCAGTTTATCAGGTTTTGGTGCCTTTGAAATTGCGTGACTTGTTTTTGCAGGTATCCCATGATGAGTACGGACACATGGGAGTTAGGAAAACCTATGATCGCATTTTAAGAATTTTTTTTTTTTTTTTTTTGGCCATGGCTGAAAAAAGATATTGCTTAATATTAAAACTTATCGCACCTGTCAGTTGACTGGCAAACCCAATCAAGTCATAAACCGAGCACCATTGTATCCTATTCCGACTATTGGTAAACCATTTGAGCGCTTAATAATTGATTGTGTAGGTCCTCTTCCACCTTCACGTTTGGGTGCTAAGTATCTTTTGACATTTATGTGCCAAAGTACCACAGACTTTGCAGACACTTACTGCAAAGTCTGTAAGTGTCTGAGCGCTTGGGCAATTTATTGGTATTTTTGCAATAGGCTACCTAAAGTCATTCAGAGTGACCAAGGATCTAATTTCTCCTCTCATTTGTTTGCACAGGTTTTGAAGCAGCTACACATTCAGCATAATCAATCTACAGCATATCACACACAGAGCCAAGGAGCACTGGAGCGATTTCATCAGAAATTAAAATCTTTACTCCGTGCTCACTGTGTTCAGATGAAGGCTGATTGGGAGGATGGTCTGCCTTAGTTATTACTTGCAGCGAGAGAAGTAACACAAGAAAGTACGGGCTTTAGGCCTAAAGAATTATTATTTGGTCAGTCTGTGCGTGGTCCGTTAACAGTTTTGCGAGATGAGTGGAAGGACGCTGAACCACCACAAAACTTGTTGCATTATGTTAATGGGTTTAAGCAGAGACTCTTTACTGCAACGCAGTTGGCAAATAAGAAACTATCATCTGGACAGGAAAAAAATGAAGTGCTTGTATGATAAGAAAGCTGAACATCGTGTTTTTCTTTCAGGTGATCAAGTACTGGCTTTACTTCCTGTTGTGACTTCACCATTTCAGGCCAAGTTTTCTGGCCCACACATAGTTTTGAAACGGCTTTCTGACCAAAACTATCTCATTACAACTCCAGAAAGGCGGAAGAAATGGCAGACGATTTATGTAAACCTCTTAAAACCTTACCATGTTCATGGTAAGACTGTATTGGTGGATGACATTTATCCTGTGTGTATTGGTGAAACGGTGACATCTGCTGGAGGTGAATGGAATGGCGATGGGTTGCCTGTTCCAGATTCAGCCATGTTAACTGGTCGACTTATAAATTCTGAAGAACTTGGACACTATGCTGAGTTATGCTTTGAGATGATTCAGTTGATAAAATCTTATTTGCAGATATTCCACACATCTGATTGAACATGATATTGAGGGGGGTGATACACAACCTATGAAACAGCAGGTTTACTTGGGTATTCTGCAGAAACTTTTCAACTGTGGTTGCACCTCTGACAGATCTTTTGAAAAGTAATGTGAAATACATATGGTCCTCTGTCTGTCAGCAGGCTTTTGAAAATGTGAAGACGATGCCATGTAATTCTCCTGTCTTGTTGGCTCCGAATATGAATAAGCCTTTTAACCTACAGGTTGATGCCAGTCGTGTTGGTGCAGGGGGAATCCTTTTGCAAATGGATGACTTTGCAAATTGTGAGTTTGTGTGAGTTTTTTTGTTTTGTTTTGTTTTTCTAGGAAGTTTAATAGTCATCAACTTAATTATTCAGTCATAGAAAAAGAGACCCTTGCTCTTATTTAGTTATTACAACATTTTGAGGTCTATCTGGGTTCAAGTCCTTTAACTGTCTTCACAGATCATAATCCTCTGACCTTTTTGAATTCTTTTAGATGCCCAAATCAAAGACTTGTGAGATGGTCGTTGTTTCTGCATTCATTTTCTGTAGATATTTGTCATATCAAGGGAAAGAATAATGTCATTGCAGATGCTTTGTCAAGAGCACAAAGTCAGTAGCTTTTTTTTTTTTTTTTTTCCCTTACCAGTTTGAGTCACTTCACGGTACCAGTTGTTGACTTGGGGATGGGATTTAAAGGGATCTAAGTTTTGTTTTCTGTTCCATCTCAGCTTGTCTGAGATATTGAGTGTATTTAAAATTGTTTTTCTTTTTTTTTTTTCCCAGATGTTGATACATAGGTTGCCCAGGGTCTGGTGGGGACCCTGTTTTGAAGAGGGGAGGTGTGACGGCTCAAGGCTTTTTCTCTTTTCCTTTGGGTTTTAGCATCCCTGCTCCAGATCTTCTGATTGGAAGTGGAGGCAGCTGGCCAGTGTCTCCATGAATGACATCAGATCAGCTTAAAATGAACCACCTTTTTCTTTCTATCTGCCAGTCCCTCTTTTTTCCCTTTCCTCTCCAAACAGTTATGACTTTTGTTAAATAAATACCATTTTAAGTTATCCCACATGTCGCTTCCCTTTAATTTGTTATGGTACTAGAGCCAGACCAAAACACCCTAAACACAAATCAAGGACTACAATAGAATGGTTTAAAATAATATATATTCATGTGTTAGACTGGCCCAGTCCAAACCTAAACCCAGTCAAGAATTTTGTGGCAAGATCTGAAAACTTCCATTCATTTAATCTGACTGAGCTTGAGCTGTTTTGTAAAAAAGGGGAAATATTCACCAAATGTGAAAAGCTGGTAGAGATATACCTTCAAAGACTTGCAGTTTTACTGCAGCCAATTGTGGTTCCACAAAACATTGACTCAGCGGGGCTGAATACTTTTGCACATCTCACTTTTCAGTTTTTGATTTGTAAAATTTTTGAATTGTATATAATTTCATTTCTACTTCACAGCTGTATACAACTTTGTTCTCTTTCACATAAAATTCCAATTATGGTAAATGTATGTTTTTGGTTGTATTATGAAAAAATATAGAAAAGATCAAGGGGCATGAATACTTTTGCAAACCACCTTTGATTAAGATTACAACACTAATCTTCAATGTCTCTGAAAGACTTGACTTGGTGTAGTGAACTCTATTCAACATATTAAACTGAATTATTCTGACTCTGCTTTGAGCTCCCTAGCTCCCACCATTCCTCATTAAACAAATGCACATGTATGTTTATTGAATATGTCTATATTCAATAAGCATTAAAGTTTATACACCTTGGAGTTGGAAAAAATTCATAAAATTGAATGCTGACCAGACAAGATTACCTGCTCCACAATACACCCCAGACAAAAGGTTTAGCTCTTTGCATGAGACATACCATTGAAATTCATGTCCAAGAAACTGTCTCCCAACTTATTGGTCCATATAAAATAGAATCAGTCATCGGCCCTCTACAGTCCATCTTCATCTTCCATCCTCTCTCCATATCCACCCCACTTTTCACATGTCCCAGATGAACCCTTTACAGACCAGTACATTGTGCTCTCCTTCCAAGCCCCCTCCTCCTGCCCGAGACATTGATGGGCACCCAACCTTCTCCGGATCGTGGACTCCCGTCTGCGAGGTAGAGGCTGACGGTTCCGGGTCAACTGGGAGGGATACCTAAGGAATGGTCTTGGGTGCCCGGCTCATTCATTCTGCACCTACTAGTGATGTTACGGAATGTGCCGAGGCTTCGAAGCGTGTGTCGAGTAAAGATGGGGACGTTTCCGTAAAGCGCGTATCCAGGCTTGCTTCATTTAGGGGAGGAGCCGAAAACGATGACGTCCGAGGCCTCGCTGCCCGGCTGTACCACGTGATTGCTTCAGGAAGTGGTTCAGATTTTGGCGCGGGGGTTTGACAGCTTTATAAACCCCACAGGCTCCATTCAAAATGTGGGTTGTTGTAGGCGAGTTGCGGTCAGTTGAGAGAGTGGATAGAGGTTTGATAGTTTGGATAGCAGAGTTTGGAGAGTGGTTATTTAGTTTGGGACAGTTAGTTTGGTGTTTGGAGAGTTTAGGAGAGAGAGAGATAGAAAGATTTAGGAGCGTGATAGGACAGGATAGGAATAGGATGGAGCCGGCGAGAAAGAGGAGGATTTCCCCTATGTGGAAACATTTTGATTCGATAAGCCCTAGCAAGGTAAGGTGAACTGAACATTTGCAGATGCATTAGGTTTGCTTATGATGAACTGTATTCTTCACTGTTTCTTATTTTATTTAAAGGTAGGTAGCAGACTTTGGTAAAGATTGGACACTAGTGTCATGGAGGCAAAGAGGACTCAAATTTGTCAGTAGATGCCACCGTAGAGGTCCAGTGCTACCTGTCAGAGGCCAATATAAGCAGGCTGGAGAACCCCCTGGAGTACTGGGCTAATCATTGGTCAATGTACCCCAATCTGTACAAACTTGCACTTATTTATTTATGCACCCCAGCATCATCTGTGCCATGTGAGCGTGTCTTTTCAAAGGCTGGAGAAGTAGTGTCAAAAAAGAGGAATAGTTTGAAACCAAAAACTGGAGAAATTGTTTAATAAAAATGCATAAAATCATCCAAGTTACGCAAGCATTAGCCTATTCACTGCCCCCTCCCTAGTTCCACAAGCACTTTCACTGTCCTCTGCCTGATTAAGCCCATGCCATTTTTTCTAGAGTCACAGAAAAACATTATTACACATGCCATATCACATGACACTACTATTTTGGGAAAAATTACACAGAGAATACATTCAAAAATATATTTTATTTCATACATATGTATATACATAATTTAGACAAATGATTTCATCCTACACCTTTTGTGAAGTCATTCCCATGAGCAATAATAGACAAAAAATCAATGCATCACACGTGTTAAGATACAGCTGGCTGTGATTATACACCTGGCCAGTAGGCGGTTTCGTGTGCACATGAAGCGTCAAGAAATGAACCCTTTCTCAAACCATTTGGCTCAAGTGGTTCAATGCCTCATGAGGCTTCATCTCACCATCACTAGTGACTACCATTCTTCCCTCTCTTCTGAATCTTCTGGGCTACAAAGTGGTGGCCGTTGAGGGGATGGGGGTTACTGTTGGGAACTGGGATTTTGGGTCTTTGTGGGGAGTTTTTGTCCTCTCTGCTGCTTCCAACAGTCATCCACTTGATGGAGCCAAGAGATTGCCATCATGGTGATGGTGATTGGATTCTAAACACCTGCTAGGAATTAACCTTCATCAGCCTGCTCCTAAGAGGAGCAGGTCGTCAACATTTCAGCACCTGAGTGTTTGCCTGTTTTTGGTACTCTGATATTCTCTAGTCACTGAACTGAGCGGAAAAAGTTGTTTTCCCAAATTGTTTTTGTCAGTTTATTCATGGCTTCTACTTGTTTGAGTTGAGCTAATTTATCTGTGAACATAGCACACCTGGTTAGGGCTCATAGGTGGTGGTATTTAGAGAAGCCTGAAACAGCTAGCTTAGAAACCGACCACTTCTTGCCTTCCTGTGTTAATCACATTACTGACTTTGCCTGCATTCATACCACATGATTTATGTCACTGTGTCATAAAGGGCATGTCCCCTTAAGCCGGAGCAGCCTTAAAAACGTACAGAAGATGAGATGCTTAGCATTTTTTTCCATCCATGCTAGACTATATAACAGCGTGGCATTGTTCCAGGATTACTGATGGTTAGACTTGTAGCTTCTTACAATGTGATATTTGATATCCTAATCATACTTATTTATAAGGTATATGAAAGTTAATCTTTCCTTATCTAAAGTGTTTGCCGCAAATCCATGGTTGCACCGAGAGCAATTAAATTGTCAGTCTTTATGATTCATGACTGCATTTTAAAGTAAAACGACAAGCTTGATTCTGATCCTTGTCTGTTTGCTAGCCAACTACCAATGACAGCAGATAAACATTTTTCCTGTAATAAGTTGTTTTTCCACCGTTAGCACATTTAGCAGTGAATGAATGAGGTTGATTGACAGCCCTTCTCCTGGTTCTGATTGGTTGTTTTGGTCAGAACGTTGCCTTACTTTAGCTAGCAGTAGCAGCTCAGGGAGGAGTGGAGGAGATTGATTGTTTTCACAGATTATCTGTCTCATAGCAAACTGTCATGACATGGTGACAGTTTATAACAAATATGGAGGAAATATATTTTTTTATTAAAGTTACATACTGCAGCTTCAATAAAATGCAACTACATAGCATTTTTTGAGAAGTCTGGATTGCATCATTTATATTTTGCACGTTGCCTGTGACTTGCTCGTGGGTTGAGACATTTCAGTAATCTACAACTAATAGAAAAAAATTAAGCAACCTACTTGCATATTTACTTGCATATTATATGCAGACTGTTGCATGTAATATTTATAAGCAGTAGATATTGTGCTAGTATCAGTATTGGACCAAAGAGAGCAAGGCAGTTGTAAGCCTTCAAAATGGTAATGCTTTTGATGGGTTAATGACATGTTTGGTGGGGAGTGAAAGGGTGCTGAGAGAAAAGCATTGAGAGCAATATATACTGGTTTAATAAGGTCTGTTTTTTATTATGACAGTATAGCTTTTGGATCAGGATCTGCAGCCCTACTCAAAAAATTAGATCAAATTCAGTATCAAGCCTTGAGGTTATGTACAGGAGCCATCAGAACAACTTCAGTGTCGGCTTTACTAGTAGAAATGGGAGAGATATCACTTTATCTCAGAAGGTTACAGTTAAAGTCATTTTATTGTTGTCATTTAAAGGGTCATAATGGAAATCATCCATGTCAAGAAATATTAAAACCTAGTTGGGAAAAGAAAAAAAATATATATTTAAATTATTTTGGCTGGGATATAGAAAATATTATCAAAGACTTTGATTTAGATTTAGATTTTAGTCAAACAGTTCCTCTTTCACCAGTTCATGAGTATCAGTTTATATAAGAGAGTTAACGGGAATCATTTTAGCTTTAGGATGGATTGAGGAAGTTTGTCCACTGAGAAGTATAATATGTTCTGATTCAAGTTTATCATTATGTTCATTAAAAAAAAAATCATTCTATTAGTAGACCAGACCTTTTAATAGAGATTCAGTTATTAATTTATAGAATTCAGGCAATGGGTTTATTAATTATTTTTACATGATACCGTCACATGTGGGAATAAAAGGAAATTAGTTGGCAGACAAATGTGCAAAACAAACTACAAAAAATAGCGATATTGATATATTGGTATTATCAAACAAAAGATAAGGAAAGATGGCAGAAACAGTGATACAAAGATAGAACTGATATGTGCGCAGTATTCAAAGAAAAGTTGATGTAATGAAGAGAACGGGACGAAATAAAAAAGAGGAAACCTTTATCCAGATTGTGTTTTGGTCATATAGGGTTAAATAGTACATTATTTAAATTGGGAAAACATCCAAAAGAACATTGTAATTATTGTTTTCAAGAAGAGACAGTTTTGTTCTAAATATTCTGTTAAAAGAAGGGAATTAGCATGTCAATTATGTAGCGCTTTCTGGTATCTAGGCTAGATTTAGCGCTCTGGGTTCTAATTATTTAATGTTACACCCCATGAAACGGGTTTCACTACATTTCCCATGAACCACCAGGAACTGTTTTGTCATTCAACTTAGTTGAACTGCCTATGTCTGACCCATAAATGATGAGACTTTATTCAGGTAAAGTATTTATTTACCAAACTTCAGAACGAAATAAAGTAAACCACATGTGAAAATATATCCTCACACTGAATATGGTCACCAGCAGACCTTATGTCTGTAAAGGGAATATACTTCAAAACAACACCTTTTGGTGGTTCTTAACCATCAAATAACTAAAAATATCAAAACAAATAACAACCACCTGGTTTATAAATAGGGACTTTTCCTTTTAAATGTTCGCGTAGTCCCAAACTACCTTATGTTGAACAGTCCCGAACACATTAGAGTCCTTTAGTTTGAACACCAAAAACATAAAACAATTGACAGTCTTTAATGAGTGGGCCCACCAAAAATAAAACAAATTAAAGCCGGCAAAATAGTCTATAAACCCCCGTTGCAGGCCTGATACTGAAGACACTCACCCTTGGTCCTCAATTCACGGTGACGGGTGTACATAGTTCCTGACGGCTCATCTCACCAGACCTCCGTCTGTTAATCCGCGCCTTTTGGGTAGAGGCGGAGGAAACCGCAGCCAACTCCAACACAGCAGGCCCGACGCAGGTGTAGTGGGTCTCGACAGCTCCGATGCAGACCTCCGCATCCAGCTCACCGCTCGCTTCTTCCTTGGTCCGTCAGCTGTCCCTTGGTGCTAGTCCACAGCCAAGTTGGGGCACTTTGGTAGCCGGTATTCCACCGAAACGGCTCACCAAAAGTTCCAGCTAACTCCACCGAGTACCCGCGTCGTCTCTCCCCTTCTCTTGTTCTGCTCTCCTCTCCCGCGGTACTCTCTTTTGTCCCGCCCCCCAGTCAATCAGAACTCAGGAAAAGTGCAATCACCCAATAGTAACTGACCTTAGGCAGAACAACAAAACACACAGCATTCTAGTGTGTCACACCTCGTGTTGAGCTGTACTTTACATACAAACTATACAATAATTGTTCGTTCTTAAAGTAACAGAACACAATATTTTATTTTTACTTCAACTGTTTTTTCTTTTTAATGAACTCTTGCTCATTTCAAACTCCTACTAAAAGACTTTGACATTGTTATATCTTACTTTAAGATATTAAGTTTGTTATTTTTCAAAACAACAATATTTCTGGGAACCCAGGGGGTTACAATTACAAGAAAATAAGTTACAATTAAATATATTAGATGTTTAGAATAATATTTGTATTTTTGAATATTTCTGTTCTTTAATGAAATACCTTAAGAAAACGAAATTGATAGAACGGATATAAGTTTTATCTATGTATTTTTTGCTAGGAGAAATCTACGTAGCATCCCGATCCACACTCCATTCCAGTAGATGGCGGTAATGCACATCAGCAACTGCTTGCCAACCACCATAAAAAAGAAGAAGAAGAAAAAATGTCATGTCACGTGACGGCCATCACATGATGAAGTCCTGCGATCGCTAGCTGGCTAACATTACGATAATGGCAGCATTTCTACAGTGGAGAAAATTTGTCTTCTTTGATAAGGACACGGTGAAGGATCCTGCAGATAGCGGGAAAACCTTTATTCTTCCTAAAGGAATCTCGGCGAGTGACTCCGGACGGGGTCATGTTGTTCTGGGAGATATCCTTGTTTGGCCGGACGATGCTACTCCAGTGTTAAGTTCAGTCACAGAAATCGGTTGTAGTTAATTTAACAGGAAATCGGGGCTGTAATTTTCTGACTGAATGGTGCAGGCCAACAAAGGATCAGCCCGGCCGGCTGCTGATGAGTATTGTTTCTACAGGGAGAATGAGTGAATTGGTTTGTGAGGCAGAATTTTTTTTCCACACGATGCTCCTCTGCTGATATGTAAATTCCTTCTTTCAGGTAAAAAAAAAATGACTTGGCCTGGTGATGAGTGAACAAAACTTACCTTACTTGGATTAAATTTCAGAACTGAATGTCAATGTCAATTTCAATGAATATTTGTAATACTAAGCATTGGAGAGTAATTCTCCAGCTTTTTGAGGCCACAAAAATAGGAAAAGACTGTTTGAGACTGGATACCTTTAATGGAGGGGTCCGCATTTTCTCCAGACTCGAATCCTACACAACTGCTCTGGGATTAGCTGAGTCACAGTGTGTTAGGGCTCGTAACTCTGGACCCCACAATCTCAATGACCTGAGGGCCGAGGGATGCTACAAATCAGCAGACGATAAGTCGACTTGTGAACAGCATGAGGCATTATCTAGTTCAACTGAAAGTTAAATATGCCTAACGTTAGGAATACGCGAGGAGGATGTAGGCCACCTCTTACTAAAGGGTTTATTTAGTAAGAGTTCTGAAAGTCTGGAATCTTACCCACTATTAAATATGTCTAAATAAATCAGTTAACTTCTGACACTTTAGTTCTCTCCTAACATATCTAGGCATAAAAATTCTTAATTCTATATCACATATGGAAGGACAGATCTGGCTGATGACACGCTCTCTGCAGTTGACGTCATTCCAGGCATACAAGCTGCGGGTGACTCACTTGTTCCAGCTGAAACAGCACAGTATCATGGTATCAGTGGGACAGGATGAACATGGCATTAATCCTCTGGTACGTGTGGCCTTTTACAATCATAACAATAATTTGGATGGTTTCTCAGTTACAATATATTTGAGATACTATTTTTTTTCTTTTTTATAATTTATTGGCTTTCAATGTTTTGACAAATAAACAAATACAATACATGAACAAAAGAACAATCCAGCTCTTATAGTTACATACAAACAACAAAAAAAAGAAATAATAGTAATAATGGAAGACAAATGGTCTACACCAGTGCATTTCAGATGTTTGCAATTCGGTCCTCCTCCAATAACAAATCCTCTCCAAAAAAGTGCAGAAATTTCAAATCCTACATAAGACATAAAAGGTTCCCAAACTTTATGAAAGTTATCTTCTTTATCGTGCAATTTGAGATACTATATTGTAACCGTTGTACACTTTGCCAGGATACAAAAATAAGGTAGTATTTTCCTTAGTGAACCAACAGATGTGTAGCATAGGTACATAATGACAGCTTACAAGACTAATAATGTCTTACTTTTCAGGTGAAGGTCTGGAACCTTGACAAGAGAGACAGTGGAAATCCACTCTGCACCAGAATCTTTCCTGCAGTTCCCGGCAATAAACCAGCTGAAGTGTCTTGTCTCAGTGTCCACGAGAACCTGAACTTCATGGCTATAGGTAAGACAGCTATTCCTCTGCCTTTGACTTGTGGAAGTCACATGTTCCACTCTCTCCGCTCAGTAACAGTGTTTCTTGGCAGGCTTCACAGATGGCAGTGTGGTTTTAACCAAAGGGGACATCACCAGAGACCGTCACAGTAAAACTCTGACTCTGCATGAGGGGAGCTGCCCTGTCACAGGCCTGGCCTTCCGCCAAATGGCAAAAGTTACACATTTGTTTGTTGCCACTCTGGAACAAGTCTTTGTAAGTCAGCATTCCCCTAAAGCATTCCAGACACCTTGTATCTGCCAGTTGATCCAACAAGTTCTGAACAAATCGGTTGTGTTCCTGTTTTCTATTGCTTAGTGCTACACTCTGTCTAACAAGGAATATCCGAAAGTAGAGCTGGACACCCATGGCTGCGCCCTGTACTGCTCATCCCTGGCAGATCCGTCCCAGGATTCCCAGTTCATTGTGGCTGGGGATGAATGTGTTTACCTGTACCAGCCTGATGAGCGAGGGCCCTGCTTTGCTTTCGATGGCCACAAGCTGTTGACCCATTGGCACCGGGGATACTTGTTCCTGCTGATCAAAGATGTGAAGTCACCCAATAAGTAAGAACCAAAATCTGACTGATTTCTCCAATGTAACGGTACTCTTGATGCATTCAAAGGTTCTTATGATAGAATTGATTCATTTATAGGTTTCTAGGTAGGGGGTAGTAGGGTGATCTGGAGCCTAGCTCCAGTGGTCATTGGGAGAGAGGCGGGGCAGGGTCTACCCTTCACAGGTTGCATTCATTCATCAATTTATCAGCAAAGACGTTTGCCAGAAACATATGACAAGCAACCAGACACACACACTCATATCAGAGGGTTAGAGTTAGATTAGGGTGTGGAGTTTGAAATACAAACCTCAGTAAGAAATACTCCAAGTTGGAATTTAAACCCAGAAAATTCTATGAAACAACTGTACTGTCAAGTTTTTACCAGCTACAAGATTGTTAGACTGATGTGTCAACTAGTAACGCACTCCAGAAGAGACGGTTCAGTGTGCTTTGCCAGGAGTTATTTTATTGATTTAATTTTACTCAAATGTAAGACGGCATAAATGTCTACAATATTTGGTGTAACATATTTAAAAGTGTTAGGAGACATGCCTTAATACCAGACTTTTATGATTAATGAGCAGTGCACATGAAGGAAGCTGCTGACTTTCTGTTTTTATCCCCAGATCAGGGTTTGGCAGGGGCGAGAACTCACTGTCAGAAAAGCAAGTTTTAACAATCTATGACCTGGACAACAAATTCATCGCCTACAGCGCCTCATTCGATGATGTCATTGATGTGTTGGCAGAATGGGGATTCTTCTACATTCTGACCCGAGACGGGAAAATGTTTGTTCTGCAAGAGAAGGACACACAGACAAAACTGGAGGTCATTAATTGCTGATCTTTAACTTCCTTTGAGAAGTTCAATAAGCTCCTCAAACTTTTTTAACACTGATCATGTCTCGTTGTCTGTCAAGATGCTGTTCAAGAAGAACTTGTTTGTTATGGCTATAAACTTGGCTAAAAGCCAGCATCTGGACAGTGACGGTTTGTCAGAGATCTTTCGACAGTATGGCGATCATCTGTACCTGAAGGGAGATCATGATGGTGCCATCCAGCAGTATATTCGGTAGTTCAACATTAAATCTGTTTCCAGAGCAAATGCATGTGTTGCTTTTTGTTGTTTGATGTTTCTTTCAGTCAAGATCTAACTATCTTCTTGGTTTGCCATGTTTCCAATCAGCACCACTGGGAAGTTGGAGCCTTCGTATGTCATTAGAAAATTCCTGGATGCCCAAAGGATCCACAACCTGACGGCATACCTGCAGGCCCTTCATCGCCAGTCTCTGGCCAATGCAGACCACACTACACTGCTCCTCAACTGCTACACCAAACTCAAAGACAGCTCCAAGCTGGAAGAGTTCATCAAGGTGATTAGTGAGAATTTAATGTCAATAGTGAAAAATAAAGGAAAGAGAGGTCTTACTTGTGTCATTGTTGCTTTGTGTGACTTTTGTGGTAAACAGATTAGTCTTTGAGTAATATTTGTATGTCTGTATTTTGACAGAGCAGCGAGAGTGAGGTCCACTTTGATGTTGAGATTGCCATCAAGGTTCTTCGCCAAGCTGGATACCACAGTCATGCTGTGTTCCTGGCTGAACGCCACCAGCATCATGAGTGGTACCTGAAGATCCAGCTGGAGGACCTGAAGGTGGTGTGTGTGTGTGTGTGTGTGTGTGTGTGTGTGTGTGTGTGTGTGTGTGTGCGTGCGTGCGTGCGTGCGTGCGTGCGTGCGTGCGTGTGTGTGTGCGTGTGTCAGTTGACCTGATCTTCTGGGGAACAAATGTATTGTTATGAATTGATTCAAAGAATCTGCAAAAGTAGCTTCCTAATGTGGGAAAGTTTTTTTACTCAGATTTTTTTTTATCAGTTTCTTTAGGAGCATGTTAAACATGCATGTCACGGTTGCTTTTGTAGCAGCTCAATCTATACTTATGGTTTCCCGTTGATGAAATATAGACAATTTCTTGCTCGCTCATAACACTATCTCTTTCTGTTCCCACTGCAGAACTATCAGGAAGGTTTGCGGTACATTGGTCGTCTGCCTTTTGAACAAACTGAAAGCAACATGAAGCGCTATGGCAAGACGCTCATGCACCATGTTCCTGAAGGCACCACATTGCTCCTGAAGCGCTTATGCACCAACTATCATCCAAGTGAAAACTCAATGGAAAAAGTCAGCCTGGACAGTAGTCTGCTTAACAAGGTCCAGGTATGTTATTTATTTATTTACTTTTTTGTCTCCATTGTAAACCAGTCTGGCTAGTCACCAACATCTATCAATAATACTCTCATGTGTGACTTTTATCATTTTAATTCAAGGCAAATTCTGAAGAATTCATTCCAGTTTTTGCCAATAATCCTCGTGAGCTGAAAGCCTTCCTGGAACATATGATTGAGGTGGACCCTCGTTCATCCCAGGGTGTGTATGACACACTGCTGGAGCTCCGACTGCAAGACTGGGCACACGAACAAGACCCCGAGGTTACCACCACATTTTCAAGTTTATTCTTTAGAAATAGGACAATATGTATTAATGGACCCGACCCCACTAAGGAAAAGGGTGAAAGAAAATGGATGGATGGATGTATTAATGGTGATTTACATGCAAATACATACATGAGATTGTAGCCAAGTTGCTGATTACCATCTCGAGTCCCATTGGCAGTTTGATGTTAAAGCACAATTATATAGGGATAAAACAAAAAAAAAAAACAGACTTTGGAATAAGAAAAGTATAAAACAACCTTAAAATCTATACATTTTTATTCAATGTTGACATTTTTGGTTTTCCTAATGCCAGTTTTTAAGATGTTCTTAAATGACAACACATGAACTGTTACATAGCATAGATATTTGTATCTTTAAACATTTTGTTAGCTTTGCTATTGCTGATTAGGTTTTCTGATCCACACATATTTGACAGAAAAAAAAGGTCTGCCAAGGAGAAGCCCTTTCGCTGCTCAGAAGTGACAATACTGTGTTTGATAAGGCCTTGGTCCTTTGCCAGATGCACAACTTTAAAGAAGGTGTCCTCTACCTGTACGAGAAAGGCAAACTGTAAGTAGTTTACTGCAAGTCTTTCTTGAGAGCTCATCAATTAGCCATGTGTGCTCAAACCAAAAGACGGAATTTAAATTTAAATATTACAAATAACTCAAATTTTTTTTAGGAATGCATGTTTATATCTGGTAAGCAATAGAAATGATAATAATTTAGCCTGCAGTAGAGATCTGCAGTCTTGCTGCCAACCATGGTAATACTTGTTGATGATATAATCAGACAGCATCAAAACAGAGAAAGTGGGAAGCAGCATGACTGAAAGTGCAAGGGAAGAGCCTGTTTAAAAGGCAGATGCAAAAATGGAAATAATCTGGAGCTGGTTCAGGTTTAACCTCTTGCGTTCTTAGCGTGATGCTCCAGAGGAGCATGACAGATGTAATGGCTGGACAGCAGGGAAGGGGTAAAAGTGCTAATTTGGATGAACATGTGACTTTAGAATGTTTTGTTCTAAACGTTTGAAGGCCAGATGAAGTATTTTTCGCATTTTTGTAAATAAGCCTCCCACACTTCAACCAACCATGACCATATTAATATAATGAGGCTTACCTGGGCAACAAATTTTGCAATTTTCTGATGCCACCTACAGTTGGGCAAAAAAATAAATAAAATCAAACATCTGGTTTTATTGTTTGATTGTTTTGGCTAATGCAATTTTCATGGCTCTCTGGGAAATTATATGCTAGTCCAACAACTTTTGCACAGTGGTTAGCTGTCAACCATGGTGATATGTTGGATAATCTTTCTAAGAGACTTTGCCCACATCATTTTTTGCTCATGTGACTTGTAGTTGTGGAGTTATAAGCTGAAACCATATTTTCGACTATAGCACCACCTAGAGGTGAATGTGGCTGAATATTTGTATCAGAGTAGATGTCCATTGGAAGACTTCTGCAGCATTACCACTTGGCTATGGGGTGTGAAAGCAGGAATGCCTGTGTGAAGTCAACATTCTTTAATACTCCACAAATTAGCTATAGCCCACCTTTGCTGGGCGACAGGTGTGGCTATGTGGCACCATTTCCTAAATATTTTGTACTTGCCCTGCCTTATCAAATTTTCAAAGGTCTTTCACACCCTGAATATGGCTGCTGATTTGTGTAATGAGTGAAAGTGACCCTTCACTTGTTACTTGCTCTTCATGGTACAGTGGCTGTCATTTAAAGAGTCCATTACTGTGTAATAATGAGTTGTGGTCTGAATGAGCAGGTGTTTATTACAAAGAACATCTTGATTGTGTTTTCATTTCATAACTTAATGGTGTATGTGTATGTACAGTTACCAGCAAATCATGCATTACCACATGCAGAATGAGGAGTATGGAAAAGTTGTAGATGCCTGCAAACGTTATGGTGACCAGGAGGGCTGCCTTTGGGAGCAAGCTCTCGGATACTTTGCCAGAAAAGAGGAGGACTGTAAGGCCTATGTCAGTGAGGTCCTCCATCATATTGACCAGAAGAACCTCATGCCTCCATTACTTGGTGAGCTGCTTGATGTATTGTTTCATAGGCTAAAAGATTTTCGACTTTGTTTGTGCTTAAAACCTTTCTGTCTCTGTCTGATTTTGTTGCCATGGTAATTTTATGTGGTATGTGGCTTTATTTTCTCTGAGGGTCGATGCTCAGCAGCGAATAACTAGTTATTGTCTAATCAGTCGTGCAGACACTGGCACACAACTCAACGGCCACTCTGTCGGTAATCAAAGACTACCTCATTAATAAGCTGCAGAGAGAGAGCCAGCAAATAGAAGATGACGAGCGTAAAATTTGCCAGTACCGTGAGGAAACTTTTCATCTTCGCTCTGAAATCCAGGAACTGAAGGCAAGGTGAGTCAAGTAAAGGTAAAAAACTGCAGCTCTCGTGGGTCCTTTAACAGAAAAAACCTGACACGTTTCCACACAGTGCCAAGATATTCCAGAAGACAAAGTGCAACATGTGTAACAGCCCCTTGGAGCTTCCATCTGTACACTTCCTGTGTAGCCACTCCTTTCACCAGCACTGCTTTGAAAGTTATGCAGAGAGCGATGCAGAGTGTCCAACCTGCACTCCAGAAAACCGCAAAGTCATGGATCTGCTGCGCGCTCAAGACCAGAAACGGGATCTCCATGACCATTTTAATCGACAGGTAACAACAAGGAAAACATATTCTACTCACTTATTTCTCTGGTGTCGTGTTTGACTTTTTTTGCCTTTAACTTATTTCTAAAGGTACTTTCCTCAGACTTTGAATATTTAATATTCTACGTTGTCTTCTGCATGTGTTCTAAAAACTTCTTTTTTTTTAAGCTCCGAAGCTCCAATGATGGTTTCTCTGTGGTGGCTGATTATTTTGGTCGAGGAGTGTTTAACAAACTGACGCTGGTCACTGACCCTCCAGGGAGCAAAACTGTTGGAAGTCTAGAAGTCAACCTGCAGCGAGACCTGCTGATCCACACAAAGAGAAACTGCTAGACGTCTCATTCTTTAATTGTGTTCTCAATGCTCAGATCAACTACTCAGTCTTGCGGCTGCATTGGATACTCACTCATTTATCAGCGAAGACACATGCCTGCTTATGGAAACTGCTCTATGAATGCATTATCTTTCAATAAATTTCCTGAATCACATTTTTAAAGTGCTTCATATGTACTTTGTGCTTGCTTGTAATTCTTGCACAAAGTGATTTAACACTTTCATCAATATGATGCTCTTCATAAACTGTATAGTTAATATTGTGAAAGTCATTAGGTTTTTTTTTTTTTGTCATTTCATTCAAACCATTTGTCAGTAGTAAAATTAAGAGTATCTGTGATACTCTTAATCACTAATAAGGAAATGGATGTAAAGGTCGTTGACATGTCTATAGTTTTATTTGTCACAATTTCTCATTGTCATTAACTGGGTCCTACTGCTTTATTGTATTTCAACTGGACACAGTTTCTGTTACTTCACAAATAAACCTAATTTGTTTATCTCTTTACATAGCCAATGTGATTTTTTCTTTTTTTTTCTTCTTTTTTGGGTTTTAGAGGAATTGGAGGGACTTTTTATGAAAACATTGTGTTGCTTTAAAGTTTAAAGAGTGATGCATATAGGGTGTAGAGGAGGCACCACATGTACATTTTCCATGTGTTTAGTTCTCACTGCAGATGGTTTTATTTCTTGAACTCAGTAATGGGATAGTTACTGTGGTTGCTAGATGTTTTCTCCTTCCCCCTCTGCCCATATCATTCTGAAACACTGTAAATGCACTACAAACCATTAGACCTAAAAATTGACTATTGAACCATAGTTAGTCTACAGGTAAGCACAATGTTGTTCCTAACCCTGGTTGATTTAATGTGTGTGTGTATACATATATAAAAATTGTAAACATGTTTACTCTGACAGAAAGTGATATTTGCATTTTGGAGTGGGCCATTTTGAATTCATAGTCCAAACTGACAGAAATTAGGGTGATGGCATAAGGACATAATTTTCAACGTTACGTGTTTTTATAATATTTTTTATCAGATGTGATTTTTTTTTTCCAAAGTGATTTTTCTTTTAATTCTATAAGGGGAGTAAAATGAGATTCAACTGTCACTCCTTTGTGACATTATTTCATGAGAGAACATTCGGTTTGTCAAATTGTCACCTGAAAATATGGTCACTTGAACGTGGACCAATGGGGTTTAGTGAGATTATTTGTTTTTTATTTTTTTAGCTTCGCTCACGTTTCGTGGACCAATCTTTCAACAGTGCGTGGAATAAAGTAGGCGGGGCTAGACCTGTAGAAACAATGCCGGTTACAACAAAACTGCAGAATTTACGAACCGGAAATATAGACTTCTCCTTACACAATAAGGGTACAGTATTTATTTTTGTCCTTAGACGAAAGCACTGTGATATTCATTTACAAAGTCACCACGCTTCTCACAAGAGGTCACAGCTGCTACCATCTCAAAAAACGTTGCCAGGTAAAATATACCACAGAGTCATCCTACTCGCTGTGTATTTTAGGGCTAGCCGGAAACGGCGCGTCTGAATATTTTTGGCATGACAGCAGTTTTTCACCGGCTACATCTTCGGTGGATCCAATGAGGTAACGCCGCGTTCTGGGCCCGACTGCAACCAGTAAACCGGTGATAAGGGAAACTCAAATTCCCAACTGGGACAGCAGAGAGACTCCAAATCAAGGTAGTCCTTAGTGAACTAGTTTTAGAATCTCCCGCTGGAAGTGCACTGTGTGGAATCTCCTGTACATCTTCATTTGATCATCTGAAGAACGTAAGTTCCTGCTCCCCTTCCGAGTAGCTAGCTGCTCGTGCGTTTTTACTTTGCTCCTTGTTTCCGCTTCATACCGTTACTGTATTACTTGTGGAGGATGAGTTTATCTCCATACATATAGTACGACCTAAAGGTTACTTGTTCTCTGCTTCAAAGATAAACCTGACCGGTACGGTTAAACTTAACTTCACCATAAACTTGCCTTTACTTCAGCAGCACATGCATCTGCTTTCTGAAAGCCAGACTCCATGAAAAAGTCAAGTGACCATTTCTAAAAGGATGGCTTAAAAGCTTCACTCTCGTCGTGTGTGATCAGAAGTTATGTGTAGGCTATGAATTCGGATATAAAACTGAATCTCTCTGGTAAAGGGGGCACTGACATTTGACCTCATTCTCTTAGTGCGTTCATTGTTTATTGCTGAAATCCGAGGTTCAGTCAGAACACATCCTGGTGGTGTCTAACGCCACGTGTTTTTTACAGCTGTGTTCAGCTGGGTGGATGCAGGTGAACTGAGTCAAGTGCCTGATGTGATAAAAGTGATGTCATCTTACTAAAGCCATATTAGTAATATTCAAGTGACTGGACTAAATGTGATTCGAGATATAAAATCAGAACAGCAGTGTCTGTTTCTCTGAAATAAACCCGTGCATGATCCTAACATTCTGTTTACTCCTTTTGTCCTACTGGTCAAAAATGACCCACCCTAACAAAAGCCCCAAAATAAAGCACATTAATTTAATTTAAAATCCAAAATCTATTTTGCAATATTAAAACAATCTTAATTTATAAATTCAACTCAATTTAATTAACTTTTTATTATGTATTTTTGTTATACAGTACAAAAACAGGATTACACTCTTTTTTTCTTTTTACCACAAACCAAAAGAAAATGTTTATTATTGTAATTACATAAATGTGACGATCTTACTTCTGAATTAATTATGCTGAAAGGAAACAAAAAGTCAAAACTTTTTAACTTTTCAGTTCAAAATTTTTTAGTAGGAAGTGAATTATAAATGTACCTCTCGTAACACAACAAAACAAAATGTAACCTGATTTTGGTAACAATTTAACATCAGCTCTTATGTTGTCTCATAATTATGAGATTTTCAACAGAAGATGAACATCTGCTCAATATAAGGTGTCGAACATAAGATATGATAATATGCTATGCCACATTATAATTATCATGTATGCAATGTAATTCCAACTAATTTACTTTTCCAACTAACTATATTTTAGTTAGTTTTATGTTCCAAATGCAAACTAATGAAATTGTATTAGTCATTTTCAACTGGAATCTTTTTGTGTCTCTACAGCTGTCATGGGAGTAAGGATCCAGATGTTGGTTGCTCTCACCTCTCTTCTTGCCCTGTTCCCTTCTCTCACAGGTAATCATCCCTCAGCATGAAAAGAAAAAGAAAATCAATTCCTGGTAGAGTTGATGAGGATTAATCACAAAATGTGTGATTTGTCATATATGGAATTATTTGACTAAACTGTTTCACTGATTAAAGCCCTCCCAGCTGAATGAAGGCTGCTCTTTGTGTTTCCAGTGACTGTAGCTGTGATGTCAGTTGACCTTGGGAGTGAGTGGATGAAGATGGCAATAGTAAAACCTGGTGTGCCAATGGAGATTGTTCTCAACAGGTGAGTAGAAACTAATTGATTAATTTTATTCCATTATGATCAGATGTCTCTGGTGAAATATTTAGAAATGTTTGGCAGACTTTAAACATGTACTTAGCAATATGAAATCCTTCTTTCCCAGGGAGTCGAGAAGGAAAACACCCACAGTGGTCTGCCTAAAGGAAAACGAGAGATTGTTTGGAGACAGTGCATTAGGAGTGGTATGATGTTCCTTTGGGTTTCAGACAGAGTCAAGCCATCATCTCAATTACAGCATTATTGTATACTGTCCTTTGTTTGTTTATTTTTCAGTCTGTTAAAAATCCCAAAACAGTTTATAGACATCTGCAAAGCCTTCTGGGTAAGAAGCATGACAACCTGCAGGTGAAGGTCTATCAGAGATGTTTCCCTGAGCATCAGTTACAGGGTCACCCGGTGAGAGGAACAGTTTACTTCAACAGCTCCCTGTAAGTTTTCACTTCTCTGTTCTTTTCGGTATCCACACTTATCTATTCCTGCTTCTATTTAATATTGAAAATAGAAGCTTTATCAGAAGAGTTGATGGAAACCAGCAAGAGAAACAAATGTTGAGTTTCCAATCCAAGGTTCCATGCATGTTTCAAACCTTGATATAAAGTGTGGTAAAAAACTTAAAAGTGCTTTAATTTTGAATAAGTATTTCAAGAAGTTTTGTTTCCATCAGGGCCTGCTTATATGTACTTACTTTAATAAGCAGACTCATAGTTCGACATTGATGCATTAGGTTCTCTGAAATACAAAGATTGATGTGGAATGTGGCTGATTCTGAGTCTTTTTATTTTTGGTGCGATGTAATATTCTAATTTTAAATGTTGTTGTTTTTTATCAGTTTTAAGGAGAAAATGGTCATAAGTAACCAAAATGCTGTATAGTTAGAAAATTGCTATAGAGTGAATTTCCTTAAACTACTGAAATAAATTCACTTTTTAAAACATTAATACAGAACAGCCTGTTTTGTTTTAACAGACTGTTAATACAGAACAGACTGTGGTTCATTTGATAAACATGACTGAGGCATCATGTCAGGACATTATTAACAACTTTACTCCCATACGATATTTGAAGCACTTGCCTGTTTTTTTTTCTCATAAATATTTGGCATGTCTCTATATTAATTCTAAACTTGAACCTATCTGAAAAATGTGTCCTTATGTGTCAATATGCAGCAGGGGTATTTTTCACAGGGCCTGACTAAGTTATCACTTTGATTTTCTTTTCAACTTAATGTCATAAAATCAGACTCAGGATGCTGTGTAGTTGCCATGGAGACATCAGATATGTTTTTTGTTTTTTTAGTAGGGTGTGTTACTAATTTCTGTCTGGCCTGTCTCTTTTGCTGGCAGAGAAACTCATTACTCACCTGAGGAGCTGCTAGGGATGATGTTGAATTATTCACGTGGGTTGGCTCAGGACTTTGCAGGTCAGTTTGTTTGAAAAAGTTGATTGGTTGTTATCTAACACATGAGAGTAGATCAAGGACACTCTTCCTCTTTCTGTGAAATTTTCAGAACAGCCAATCAAAGACACTGTCATCACCGTACCAGCTTTTTTTAACCAGGCAGAGCGAAGGGCAGTCTTGCATGCTGCACAGATGGCAGGTCTAAAGGTTCTTCAGCTCATCAATGACAATACAGCAGTGGCCTTGAATTATGGTGTTTTCAGAAGGAAAGACATAGGCAGCACAGCCCAGGTGACTCCAGCAGAATCTGTTGGTTTATGCCAGAGTCCCCAAAGTCGGTCCTCGAGGACCGGCACCCTGCATGTTTTAGTTCTCTCCCTGATTTAACACACCTGGATCAAATGGTGGCTCGTTAGATGCCTAAGAAGAACATTGTCATTCTGTAAAGGTTGTCACTACCACCAAGAAGAGAACAAAAACATGCAGGATGCCGGCCCTCGAGGACCGACTTTGGGAACCCCTGGTTTATGCCATCTGTATGGCTCAGAGTGGAGTGGTAATGCTTTACCTGTTTCATTACAGACAGTCATGTTTTATGATATGGGCTCAGGCAGCACGACGGCCACCATAGTCTCATATCAGACGGTAAAAACTAAAGAGTCTGGTACCCAGCCACAGCTACAGATCCAGGGAGTTGGGTGAGTGCAGTGATCCCTGATGAATATGGGTGCTGATGGCTTCACTATGTAGACCAAGCTATGCTTCATGTCATCTGGCTGTAGGTTTGATCGAGGTCTGGGGGGCTTTGAGATGGACCTGCGGCTGCGGGACCACCTGGCCAAGCTGTTCAACGACCAGAAGAAGAGTCCGAAGGACGTGAGACAGAACCATCGAGCTATGGCAAAGCTCCTTAAAGAGTCGCAGAGGCTGAAGACGGTGCTGAGTGCAAATGTTGACTTCATGGCTCAGGTGAACACTCATGGGCTGTGTGAAATCGTATTACAAATGTAACTCTGCTGAGGTTTAACTGGTTATCACGGTACCCTCATTCTACAGGTGGAAGGCTTGATAGATGATATCGATTTCAAAGCAAAGGTGACCAGAGTGGAGTTTGAAGAACTGTGTTCTGATCTGTTTGAAAGGGTCCCTGGGCCAGTGCAGGAGGCCCTCACAGCAGCAGACATGAAGCTGGTCAGTATGTCCTTTGCTGCTTCCTTCATTTACATCCCACTCAGCTGCTGCTACAGGCAGCTTGATCTAACCTGTTAGCACCAATAGAAATTCTAAGCTATTTTCTGTTTGACATAAGTCAATATGCCTAAAAGATGTTTTTTACAAATTGTAAATGGTAGACACACAGTGATTAGTTTCGGCAGCTTGACAGCTGTGACTGTAAGGTGTCTTTCTGTCAACAGGAAGATATTGAGCAAGTAATTTTAGTAGGAGGTGCCACTCGTGTCCCCAAGGTTCAGGAAGTGCTGCTCAAAGCTGTAGGGAAGTAAGTATAACAAAGTTTCTGTGATTTCCTGAAGTTCTCTGCTTCTGTGGAGGTTTCATTAGAAGGACTGAGTGTGTCTGTGTTACAGAATGGAGCTGGGGAAAAACATCAATGCAGACGAGGCGGCGGCAATGGGAGCTGTGTACCAGGCAGCTGCTCTCAGTAAAGCCTTCAAGGTCAAACCCTTCCTGGTCCGAGATGCAGCCATCTACCCCATTCAGGTCAGAGCTGCTCTGACAGGGGTTCAACCTCGGCTTAGAGACTTTATATTCAGACAGCAGACTTTATCAAAATAGTCCCTGTATACTTTTACTGCTTCAGGTGGAGTTCAACCGGGAGGTGGAGGAAGAGGAGGGAATCAAAACCCTGAAACACAACAAGCGCATCCTGTTCCAGAGGATGGCGCCCTACCCGCAGCGGAAAGTTATAACCTTCAATCGCTATACTGATGATTTCGCCTTCAATATCAACTATGGAGACCTCAGCTTTCTAAGTCAGGGGGACCTCAGGTTTGCTTCAACAACTTCTGCTCTTGGAACCTCCAAAACTTCAAAATAATTTTTTTTTCTCATCATGTAGTTTGAGATATGTTCATTCTTCTGCTTTATTCCTTTGGGGTTAATATTAGCTATTTCTCGTCATGGTTGTGTTTGGCAGTCTGTTCGGCTCTCTGAACCTGACGACGGTCAAGCTGTCTGGAGTAGGCCAAAGCTTTCAGAAGCACGGCGATGCAGAGTCCAAGGGGATCAAAGCTCATTTCAACATGGATGAAAGTGGAGTTCTGCTGCTGGACCGGGTGAGGTCCTCCACAGTCACCAGTCTAAGCTCCAATCGGAAGCATCCTTTTAGTCAACTTTGTGCATTTACAGGCAATAATTCTGTAGGGCTTTTCAACTTCCTGGTTGGAAGCAGTGTTTTTTTTCCCCTCATTGTTCTTCAGTTGTGAAAGGTGAGGAGAAGGTCTCATTCAATTCATTAAAATAAATTTTAATATTCCTTCTGCAGGTGGAGTCGGTCTTTGAGACAATTGTGGAAGAGAAGGAAGAGGAATCTACTTTGACTAGTAAGCAGTGCTGCTGCAGCAGCAACAGACATGAAGCACTGGAACGGCATCAGAAACGCACAACACTGTGAAGTCACAAACATGCAGATATTGAACATTTTTTGATTGACATTGTTTCTTTCAACAGAAACGCATGATTATTATAAAAGTTAATTTAACCAGTAATTTGTCGGTTTAACCAATAATCTGTATTCCACCCATGGTTGGTTGACTGAGAAAACATTAAGACAATCCAGCCTTGCATTAGATGTTAATCTTTGAACTAGGGCTGAACGATATGGCTAAAAAAATTATCATGATATAAGCATTTCATATCGGTCATTAATAGTTATTGTCTATCAATAACTATTAATGTTTTTTGTTTTAAATATCTAAAATATTGCCAAACTGGTGGTGTGACCTTTCCCGTTTTAGCCATGGTTTACTCTTATGTTTTTTTTTTGTTGTTTTTTTTTTATTATTATTATTATTTAAGCCGTTATGAGGCACAGTGGCAAAAACTGAAACTGCTGATGCTTCTCAAGTTACTCAGTAAGTTGTTGTCAGGTTAACCTAAAGTGAGTGAGTGAGTTAGTTGATGCCACCAGCTTTACTTAGCTGATGCCTTGAGAGAAGCTAAAGCAGGGGTGTCAACATCCAGTCCTCAAGGGCCGCTGTCCTGCAGGTTTTAGATGTGGCACAGGTACAAAACACTGGAATGAAATGGATTAATTACCTCCTCCTTGTTCTCCAGAGCCTTGCTAATGACCTATTATTTTATTCAGGTGTGGTGCAGCAGAGGCACATCTAAAAGTTGCAGGACACCGGCCCTCGAGGACTGCAGTTTGACACCCCTGAGCTAAAGCCTTTCCTCTGTCTACATCCCCAGAACTCTGTATTATTCTGGATTGCATATATCTTATAAATAACAATATCCAGCCCTACTGTGAACATTATGAGAACTGTTCCAGAGTGAGCTGAAGTCCTACTGTTAGGTTCATTATCAACTAAATCACATGTACAAACTGAACTGCTATCATCATGATGACAAATGACTTCTAATTAAAACTAAAGTTTTGCTTTTTGTCAGAACTAGGCAATACCATTTCCACGCTGTTTGGAGGAGGGTCCTCTGAGCCAACTCCAAATGTAACCGAACCCGTCCAGGTAAGTGTCCCTCAGTGATTTGGTCAATCCAAGGCAACAAACATCATAATGTGAGGTCTGGGGATGAACATGAGCATCTGTCTCTCATCAGGACGTTCCTCCTGAGGAAGAGGAAGTTCCTCCTGAGTCTAGGAAGGAGATCAATGAGGCCCAGAACAATGAGGACAAGGACAATGAAACAAAAAACGATTCAGGGAAAAGTCCAACGGAAGAGAAAAACGAGGAGAAATCAGAGGACACAGCCAGTAAAACAGAGACTCTGGTAAAATGAGTCACTTTTCACAGTCTTAACCAATTACCTGTGACCTCATATTTTTTTGGATGTCTGCAACAGCTGTTATAAAAACTTTTGTCGTCATTCAACAGGAAAAAGGTGACCAGAAATCAGAAAATGTCGAGATGGAGAAAAAGACAAAACCTCAGAAAAGAACAAAGATATCCGAAGATGTTCCCATGGAACTTATCATCAATGATATTATGGATCCCACCGCTGAGGACCTCATTTCCTCAAAAAAGAAGTAAGTGTTAAACTACTTATTCCTACGTTGCAATATTGTGGGTGCAATCAGAGAAGGCAAAGTTTTGGCTCTCTCCAGGCTTCAGGACTTGACAGACAGAGATCTAGCAAAGCAGGAAAGGGAGAAGATCCTGAACAGTCTGGAAGCATTTATCTTTGAGACACAGGTTAGTGACTCCAGCTCAATGCCGGCTGTCGCTGAAGCTTTTCTCCTTTCTGAACCAGAGCTTAGTGTGCCACCTGATGTCTGCAGGACAAGCTTTATCAGGAGGACCACCAGCAGGTGGCGACAAAGGAGGAGCAGGAGCAGATTTTGAGCAAGCTGAAGGAGACTTCTGACTGGTTAGACGAGGAGGGCTATGGTGCCACCACCAGGCAGCTGAAGGAGAAACTGTCTCAGCTCAAAGGGTTGTGTAAGGACATGTTCTTCAGGGTGGCGGAACGAAGGAAGTGGCCGGAACTGCTGACAGACCTCGACAACACACTCAACACATCCAATTTCTTCCTCAGGTCAGTCCAACACCACTAACCGTGCCAGTCACTGTGGGTGCAATGTAACCCATAGCAATTGTAGAAGATAGAAAAACTATTTGAAACCAGTTTAGCAGAGGCCCAAAATGCTTGAGTTTAGTTCACTGTGAATCTATCCGCTTTATGATGTTAATGTCACAGACAAACATGAACCTCATGGAGTGAAATCTCCAGACCTCAAGCTTGCAGAGAACTTGTCTCTGAAGGCAAAGCCCAGAAATGTTGGAAAATTGTAGAAAGTACTTTGCTCATCCTTTGCTGGAATACTTTTTAGTGGTTGCGGTGCTTATACACTTGAAAACTAAATATTCAAGCATTTTTCACTTCTCTCAGTAAAAAGACTAGAGCTTGTCAATTTTGAAACGGCTATTTTCCTCACATGTGCCTTGTTCTCAATGCATCCGTCTCTACAGAAATACATACTTGCTTAAAGCACTATTTTGAACTCAGCTGTGTGAAAACATTTCTGTGGTTTTTGATTGACGTCTCTGCTTTACAGGGGGGCCAAACTGATTCCAGGGGATGACCAAATATTTACAGAAGTTGAGCTAAATATGTTGGAAAAAGTTATCAATGAAACTACGGTAGGTGGTTCATGTCAGTCTGTGTTGTTATTGTGACAGATTGAAGGCGTTGTGCTGCTGATCATCAAGAATTCTCCAGTTTCTACAGTTTTCTCTGCTGGTTTATTTCTGGAAAAGGCCACATCAATTTGAACTGTCTTACCCCACTGCGGGTTTCATCTCTTTTTGTTGTTCTATGTATTCTATTATTGTCTTAGTTGCAAAGCTAAAATATGTGTTCTATTTAGTTCTGGTAAACTGACCTTCATGTTGGTATTTTTGTGCTGCAGGTTTGGAAAAACGAAACGGTGGCAGTGCAGGAGAAGCGATCTCCGCATGAACGGCCAGTCCTGCTGTCCAGAGACATCGAGTCTAAGCTGCTTCTGCTGCAGCGGGAAATGAATTACTTGCTGAACAAAGCCAAGTTCGCAAAGCCAAAGCCTAAACCTAAAGCCAAGAATGAAACAAGCACCGATGCAGGCTACAAAGTCAATGCCACAACAGAAGACGAAAGCAAGAACCTAAAGACTGGTGGGTTTTTAGCTGAGCAGGTCCCACTATTAGTTGTACTTATTGTGTGGTAGACTTTATAGAATGATTTTATCTCACAGCAGAAAGCTTAGAAGAACAGGAGCCAGGTGAATCTCCCCCTACTGAAGAGAGCACTTCACATACAGCTACTGATAGCCAATCACAACCCACAGAAGAGAGCCTGAGCAAAGGTTAGTCTATCGCAATTACCTTGGTTATCCAAAATAACCAAGGTAACATGGAAATGCAAAGTAAAATTTACCGGATCACAAAATAATAGAAACTTTTTGTTTATTGAACGTTTTTCTGAGCATGTGGCCAAATGTACTTTTTAGGTGTTCCTCAACTTTTAAGAAAATTACATTAAGAATTTTGAAACATGACATTTTCAAGACTAGGACATGGGTCTGCAACTTTTAGAAAGAGACATTTTTGTCCAACCTCATTAAAACCAGTTTAGAGGCACAAATGCTATGACTTACTGAAAAGCAGAAAACTTGTTTTACAAAAATATCAGAATATAGAAAAATTATTTTCAAATGGCTACAAATTTTTTATTATTATTGTCATTATTTATAGGTTTAAAATAAAGATTAGGGATTCTGGAAAAATGATTTTTCTCTAATCTTTTAATCATTTTGTATAAAACTAAAATAGTTGCTTGTGACAGCAGGGGGCACATTTGAGTAAGTTCTTGATTAAAGTCAAGCATTTGCCACTGGATTGTGTACAGCAGTACTTTCTCCAGTCAGCAACAGCAGTAAGTAGTTGGTCTTGAGGGGCCTCTAAAATCAGAATTGCCATCTAACCAGCTGAGATAACTGACTGCTCTGAGTGAAAATAAGTAAATATAAAGAGCAGCGTTCCTCGAAAGCCAGGCCTAACTCTCTCCTCCTGTTTGTTCCTGTTTAGAGTCTGCAGAGAGTGCTGCGCATGGAAACCATGTTGAAGATGAATTATAACAACTGGACCTGAGGCAGGAAAAGAAAATCGCTATTTATTGACACATTTTCAACTTTGTTTGCCTTTTTTAATTTTCCCTTTTTTTTATAGCCCTGTTTGTTCAGTTGCTGGGCGGAAGGAATATAGACTGGAGAATATTCCTTCCGCTTCTTCCCTCCCTACCACTTTGTCCCTTCATACCTTCTGGTCTCTTTGGAGTTTGTGAACATTGGACATTTTAAAGAAGTAGGTTATGAATAAATACAGCCTCAGAGACCACTGGTGCCCTGAAATACTGCACAAAATATGTCAAGCTTAAAGTCTTGGTCTCTGTTTTTCAAAACTGTTAGATATGTAAATAATTTTGAAATGTTTGAATAATTTGACCTTGGCTGACCAGTTGGTCTGGAATGGTTTAAAATTCCTCCGGCTTCATCCACAGCAGCTGTTGTGAAGAGACTAGAGACTGGCACTTAATAAAATAACCTTTTCATTTTGTTTTATTTGGCAAAAAATTTAAAATGGAAAAGCTCTAGAGTTATATTTGCAAAAAAAAATGAACAGAGATGAAGCAATCTTTATATACAAGTATATCAGCAGTAATTACCATGTTTGTTATTATAAATGATATTTGCAGAGACCAGCTTGAATGAACAGGGCAAGTTTTAATGCATCAACAAACTGGAATACTTGAAGCAACATCTCCAGACGTCCAGCAGCATTTTCACTGAATCATTTGAATATTGGAGATATTGCTGCCTAGTGGACTCTACATTAGCAGAGCTCGGTCGGTGTGCTAGCATTCGTTTTTTTGGTTCTAGTTACCAGCACAGATGCGATTGAGCTTTATTAAAAGAAAAATATTTGACCAGGCGTGGTCTGTCACGTAGCTATGAAACTATAAGTATTGCAAATGATTAGTCCAGTCACTAGGTCTGCTCATCAGTCAGTCTTTCTCTTACTTAAAGGCAATGGTAAATATATGTGTGAAGTGTCATTGGTTTTCACTGTTATACACCTAGAGTGGGGTTTTTTGTTGTTTTCATTTCTCTTTAAACTTGTTCTTGTGCTAAATTGGAGCTGTTGCCAGTTGTCTCATGAACTGAAAAGATCAATCTCTGTACTGTAAAACTGGTTCTGTCTAAGTCTGGTCAGAGAAAGAAGAGATTCTCATATAGAACCCACTAACCAATAAAATTTGAGTTTTACGTTTAAAATTCTGGAGTTAGTGTCAGTTGTAGGCTAATCAAAACACTGATGTAACATCAGGCCCCTCCTGTAATGTTGAGAATTTGACTGATGTGTCACATTGAGTTTCTACAGTCCCATTTTTCACTTCATAGCTGTAGATTCATTTGGACTCACTGTTGGTGCACAATAGAAATAATGGGATCTGTTAAGATAAAATGTCTCAGCAAGAAGTGAAAAAATGATTAAAAGTAGGTTGAAACAGTTGTTAGAAATGATGATGTGGCAAACTAAATAATTCAACCGGCTGTAGTTTTATAGTACCTGGTTGGTGTTGGTCTGTCTTTACCACTTTAGTTCAAGAAACACACTTGTGATGCAGATTGTTACCACATTGGCTTAACCAGAACAGCCTTGAGGGGAGAGGGGCCTTTAGGTTTAATTTGTGATTCTTTGAAGGGAATAACTAAATGCAGTAAAAAGAGATGAAATATTTGTTTCTAAACCACAAATTTATTATTTTTTTTTTTTAGTATGAACTCATTTTTGATTTTACTTTGGAGTGACTGTAAAAGTTGAACGTGTCCCTGAGTTCATTGCAACATCTGATTAGATTCAGTTCTAAGATATTTTTAAAAGCCTAGCAACTTTCTAATGCCATCTGTGGTGTAGGTAGTCAACACAGCTGTACCTATGCTATATTTTGGGAGGGAACATATCGGATTTATTGCATGATGAATTACTTCCTTAGACCATCTCATTTCTTAGTTGGGAAATACAACTATATTTTTAAATGTACCTTTTAAATATCGGAAATTTTTTTATTAGGACAACCTTATGGAAGAGTGTTCTGTTTATTGGCACATACACACCTACCTCCATCACTGCTTTTTTTTTTTTTTCTTCCCCCCAACTGGCAATATCCTTCATGAAAAAAATAAATGACAGATTTCAAGGGAAAAGGAAGTGGTATGGATTGCTTGAAAGTTTTCCTGAAGCTCCATATTTTTAAACATGTAGTTCTGCTAATGGTATTTTATAGAAGAGTAGGTTGACATCTAAATCATGCAGCAAAAGCCCTGAGATCAGTTCAGCCACATGGGATCCTAACCGCCCTTCGCACCGAGCCGTATGGCTTTGCACATGACGCAAACAAATAAATGGAACATTCAGACATTCTGATGGTAAAATAGTATTTAGCAGGTTGAAATGTTTTCTGGATATTTCAAATTCTTGGAGGATCAGCAAAGACTGTGGAGCTGGGAGTTCAGTAATAGTGCTGAAAATCCAGATAAAGTTAATAATGTAATGAACAGATTTGACCTTCCAGTTCACATCTGTCTGCAAGTCACTAGAAATTATTTATACTTCATGGTTGCCATGGCACAGTAAGACCAGATAAAGTGCTGAATGTCTGCAACAGCTGTTATAACAACAGATTAGCTGTTAGCACAGATGCTATTAGCACAGATGGAGCTGTCTGAGAATCCAGCCAAAATCATTTGATCATTCAATTCTAGGTTCCTGGAGCTGGGCTCCAGAAGAGGACAGTTTTAAATATTTAAATGTAGAATTGAAGAAAAAAGCTGTTTTAGTCTAGGTAGCTACTGTGATCTACTAGTTATAACTGTGGAGTGAATTGATACTGTCGACTCGATGAGATTTATCTTTAAAAGATCTTGGTAAGGCACTTATTTTTTTTAGGGTTAGTTTAGAAGTAAACCATGTGAATACTACAGCTCCTCGCTCACAAGACCGCCTTGTGTTCCTCTCCCAATATGGCGGAGGGGTTAACGTATTGCTTCAACGGATTTGGGAGGATTTGCAACGTATTGCTGCGTCTCACTGATACGTGAGGAACATCGGGACAGGAGCCATCATCGGTCACCAAGCTTCGCCACATAAAGGTTGAGGCGTTGCCCCGCACCGCTCTGGGATAAATCACCATCTGTAGCCATGTCTGGCAGAGGGAAGACCGGAGGCAAAGCCAGGGCCAAGGCCAAGTCTCGTTCCTCTCGAGCCGGACTCCAGTTCCCGGTTGGTCGAGTCCACAGACTTCTGCGCAAAGGGAACTACGCGGAGCGCGTTGGCGCCGGAGCCCCGGTGTATCTGGCGGCGGTGCTGGAGTATTTGACCGCCGAGATCCTGGAGCTGGCAGGCAACGCGGCGAGGGACAACAAGAAGACCCGGATCATCCCCCGCCACCTGCAGCTTGCCGTGCGCAACGACGAGGAGCTCAACAAACTGCTGGGAGGTGTGACCATCGCTCAAGGGGGGGTCCTGCCCAACATCCAGGCTGTCCTCCTCCCGAAAAAAACCGAGAAACCGGTCAAGAGCAAGTGACCGATTTCTCGGTCTCGATGTACTGGAGCTACCGCTTTTATATAACTGTCTTTCGAATTAGAGGCGACGCTTCGGTTTCTGCTGTTTTCTCTAATAAACTGCTTCTTGCTTGAGATGCTGTGGAACAAACCTTTCTTTTTAAGCAGTCTTGAACGGTGATTTTGAACAGCTCTGATGTAAGCTCATTTTGGATGTCTTGTTTATTTGTGGTGCTTTCATTAAAAAGTGTTTGAACTAATTTTTTATTCTATTTATTTTTTTTGGCTGTTTTTGTCTTACGGCTATTTACAGATTGAGGCCGCAGACTCCCATAAATCCATACGCAGTGTTCGCTCCCTTTTTTCCACCCTGACACATTTCCAGAAGCCTTGTCAGTTCTGCCATTTCATCTGTATGCCTCTCAGCTTCTGTTTCAAAATAAAAACATAAATACCAACTGTATCATGCTCACCAATTTTGTTTATGTATTTCAATTGTTCTTTAAAAACAATTATAAGGTATTTGGTTGTTCTAAAGTAGCAGACCAATATAAATACACGGAGATCGAAGAATGTCACTGCAAATATACTTGTCTAAACATTTTATAGTTAGCATAGCTGTTTTATGAAGTTCACACATCACCATAATTTACAATAATAAACAGTAAAATCTGACTACTTCCTGGTGTATAGTGCCATTAAACACATTTACATGAAGGTTTTACCCTTTTGTCTCCAAATCCAGCCAGCCCATTTGTCACTGCAGGGTTGCGGGGAGGCTGCTGGTACATCTCCATCAGAAACTGAAACAACTGGCTGACAACCCAAGGGACAATGGTGAAATTTGATGTTTCTGATTTAGCATTATTATAATACCTGTATATTACTGTAAATTAAATTACAGCAAATTAACGGTAGAAGTAAATGTTAGGCAAGACATTTATTATTACAGTTCATGGTATGGCCTGTCTGCTTGCTCTGTTTCCCTCCTCACCAGTTCTTTTGATTTTTATTGGCGGATGGCAACCAACTTAAGGTGCATTTACTGCCACCTAACAGAGTGGAGTGTGGTCATTAATGATCTCAGAGGGAATAAATTAATACACACCTCAATGGTATGCACAAATGTACAAATTCACATCCATACACACTCGTATATGAATGTGTGTGTATAAGCATATGCATACACACATACATACATACTTTAAATACAATTAAACAACCCAGTGTTTTTTAAAAATCTAATTGATTCCTAACAGAATTTGATTTATTTCTTAAAAGATTTATCATAGAAAATCCTTTTTTCTTTCTATTTAGCATTGACTTTAAGTGCTGACGTTCCTTTGAATACTTATTACATTCTAATAAAACATGTTCCACTGTTTCCATTTGATTACAATAATTACAAATCCCTGTTTTATGTTTCCCTATTCTAAAAAGAGAACTATTAAGTCCAGTATGACTAATTCTAAGTTGAGATATTTCTTCTTTCCCCCTTCCATTCATGCAACTATTACCACCCACAGTCTTTTGAATTTTATATAAATCTCTATCAGTCATGATTATCCCATTATTCCTACCAACCCTTAAGGATTTTACTTTGAATAATAGATTACCCCTCACTTTTGCTTGCCCTGGTAGAATGCTGTTGACTGCTCAAGGAGGAACAGCTCATCCTGCTCTCTTTTGTCCTTACTGATAAATCTGCCTGTGGATTATTTTTAAAGTGACAGTTTTTATAGTTATATTTACATTATTGATATCTTAACTGGATGAGCTGCACCGAGCAGCTCACCCTGGAACGCTCTGGGTGCCAAGCCGAAACGGGAATCTCGCACTGCGGATTCGATGAGACGACTATCAGGTAGAACCGTCCAGGTGGACGAATCAGCGTGGCCGGCTCTGAGCCGAAACCCACCTTCAACTTCAACACCTGCTCCGCCAAAGAAAGACAAACAAGCAGCTGCAACCAAAACGCCTCCACCGACCCCGCTGACCCCGCTGACCCCGCTGACCCAGCTCCCAGGGACAAAGCAACCAGCAAGAGCCTCAAAACATTCTGACTCTGTGGGAATCCCACTGAAAAACTGATTTTCTGCACTCCAGCCTGAGCCTCTGAGTGAAACTTTGCCTTCAAACATCAACAATGAGGCAAGACCAACACATCCATCCCCCAAAGCTCCAAAGGACAAAGTGACCACCAGGAAAACAAAAGGCGTCCCAAAAGTGCTTATTGTTGGACATGAGTCAGTAAAGGGAATCAGTGATGTTTGCAATCCAAGGAAAACAAGAGTGATGTATTTTCCTGGTGACACTGTATTTGATTTAACCAACAAACTGCTTTCTCTAACCACTGATCAGCCAGATATTAAGACTTTAGTTGTGCATGTTGGAGCCAACAATCTGGCAAAGCAAAAGTCTGAGATTCTGAAAAAGGACTTTAATATTCTTCTGAACACTATGGGAAAATTAAAAATGAAGTTATTTCTCAGTGGTCCATTCCATCACCTCAATAGGGAGACGAAAAACACTCCAGGCTGCTCACGATCAACAAATGGCTGATTAAAAGCTGCTCTACCAGTTCAGTGACCTTCATGATAACCTCTGGATCTATTGGCAGCGCTTTCTCCTTTTTGGAAGAGGAGGATGCAATCTTAATAAACATGGGATAAAGCTACTCACTGCAAACCTTTTTTGTTTTATCAACAAGGACAGCAACAGGATCATCGCGTCAGAAGAACAGGCTCACGGATGTCTGACTAGGATGGAGCCCGCCGCATATCAGGAGGATAATATTCCAAAACAAGCTGATAAATCGACTGGAGATGGAGCGACTGCTTCCCTTGCTCCTCCCCCCTCCCTCTCTGCTCCTCCAATCATTCACAGGATTCATTAGATACCAATGAAGAAATCTCTTCTAGACCAGAGTTTCTTAAATTTACAGATGGAATGAATCAACAGGTTCGCCTCGGTACGTCTCTTCTTAGCGCTCAGTAGCAGACCTCACTACATTTAAGCCGCCTGCTCCTGACTTTCCAGAGGATCCATCACTTTGCATTTCTGAGGTCTGAGGCCGGGGACCAGATATTATTTTTATACCTGTCTCCATCCAGAATGTGTCTGGCCCCCGGGTTCTGCAGAACAGGACATTACCTGTCCAGATCACTTCAAGAAAATTTACAAAAACCAGAAATATGAAACACAGCGGTCCTAATTTACAATATGAAACAAAAGAGTGCCTAAAGGAAAGAATACAAGTCACAAGTAGTTCTTTTAAATACCGGATCACTCTGTGCTAAAGCTCTATTGATTAATGATTTCATCACTGAGTATAATGTTGATGTCTCTGACAGAAACATGGTTGAATGACGATAATGACCAAATTGTACTAATTGAATCAGCGCCTCCTAACTAAGTTTTTTTAAGTGAGAATAGAAAACATAAAAAGAAGGAGGCGTGGCTTCAATATTTAAGAAAACCATAAATTGTAGTAAAATGTCTTTGGGTCATTTCACCTCTTTTGAGTATCTTGGAATTCAGGTTAAAGGCTACTGTTGGAGAAATTGTGATATTATTAGTCAATATTTGTTATTCTCATATAATCTTACAGTAGTATCTTCTTTTATGCTTTTATTGTTTAAGCTCCTTATAGGATTAAGAATGTTTCTATATTGTTGATTTGCTCTGATTCCTTTCTTAGAAGGCCTCACTGATGGAAAGCAGAGACAATGTTTTCCTGAAGGGTTATCTCTTGACCAGGAGCTCTGCTTCGTTGAGTTGCTGGATTGCAATAAAACTGTCACTGTGAAGATTCACTACATATTCTGCTAGACTTTGTGTCTGGAACGAGATTACCTAGTGCAAGATAATTTGTGTATTAGTTAGTAAATGACAACTGACGCAGTAGCTATGTGATGAGTTGGTTTCCGCTCCCTTTAGAGTTACAGCGTCCTTGTGATTAGGGATCCTGAAACAATAAAAGGAGAGGAGCCGACAAATATGCTTCAGAGCAGTAGGAGATTGTAACTAAACAAAACATGGGTTAAAGCTGGACCATCAAGAGACCGTTCTGTTTCACATCCTTCTTAAATTCTCATACATGTTTATAATTGTTATGTTGTGAAATATACCTTGCTCATTTTTAACTTAAAAACTTTGTCTGTAAAAACAGAAGTCTGTCTTCAGATGTCATCTAGACCATGGACAGAATTTGTTGGCAGTGATACTGAGGTGAGACGTTATGATGGGACACTTGTGGTTCTTCAGAGCTACAAGACTGCTTATTTCCAACCATTTCTGCTTTAAATGTTAATAATCAACACTGCAGGTAGGCTGTTGTCCTTTACCTGAATTTTGTTGTTAAAGTAATGACACATTATTTTTCTTCCCCCTTTTTGAATTTTCTCGTAAAAACCACAGGGATTGCCGAAAAAAGGACTGTCCAACAACTGTGGAATGTTTGTAGTGATGGTAACATCTGCTTCCACCCACCATATTGTTGTATGGTTTGTATAGACATAATAATACAATTTTTCTGAACAGTATCCAGTGTACTTTGTGATGGGAGCATCATTAGATGTCAGCAAGGTAAGAAAACAGATGAGAGTCGATGCTTTCTGTTGGAGATTTCATTAAATGTGAACCTGTGATGTCCACAGAATGATATAATGACAATACGAAGATGGTGGTTTCTCACTCTCTTGACAAAATTCCCTATGAATTAAGAACAATAATGGTGCACTGTACCACATCATGTTACATATATGTCAGTTGTTTTTTTTAAGAAAACCTTCAATTTGTCCTTTTTAAAAGGTCCAGAGAAGAACTACTAAAGGAGAGAAAGCGGAAAAAAGTTGATGAGAGGGCAAAAGGTAAGCTGAAGCTAAAATTCATCACTTTGTAGTTTCGAATCATGTAACTTGTAATATGTCCATCCTCAGTGCACTTCTGTAAGTCTGAAAGAAAATCAGGATATAACAATTGAAAGGGTTGAAGCTGTTTTGATGTTATTTTAACTTGCATTCATCTTTCATTTAGAAAATATCTATATTTTTACTGTATTATCTAAATATTACTGTATTAATATTTTGATGACCACACCTATGCCAAAGCAACCGAGCCACAAATTGAGGTTAACTTTTCAAATTTACACATAACTAGTCATTTTGATTTGTATCTTTTTGTGTAAGTGACACTAAAACCCTAAATTGTTATTTTTTTGGACAGCATTTTAATACCATCAGAGATGGAAAGGATAAGATACTAAGTCTTAATTATTGTTTAATGCTCTTCACCATGCAGGTTCAAAGGATACCGCCAAACTTGCAGGTAAGATTCATTCATAATTATGTGTCATAGCCATTCTTCCGGGATGACAGTATTGCAATGCACCTGTTTTTTTAAAAAAATATTATTTTCAGAAGCCTTTGAATATACTTGAAGCTGTTCTTCAGAAGGTGATGCTGGCACAGGGAAACACAGCTTACCTCACATTGGAATTGACCTGCAAGTGCTTTGAAGCCATTGTGTCTGACCCAGTATTCAGGAAGAAAGTCTTCTGTGCTTGGCTGGATGGTAAGGACCATCCAGTCATGTTTTAGTTTTCAACTAAAACGTGTGAAATTAGATTTCAACTACATGAAATTGTTTTTTTTTATTAACGGTAAATTTTCGGAGTCATTCAAGGCAGAGAACCGGATTCCTTTTGCGATTGTAACGTGTTCTTTCTGCAACCGGCAATATAAAGAGAGTGTGAGCTTCAAATGGAAGATGAGGAGAGTACCCTCGTTACTACTCTGATGGCATACCTGGACACTGCCCTGAATGCCTGTACTGAATGCTAGGAGAATATTAGTTGTTTTGTACAGTCTTTCATACATTTCAGTTGTCACACATTGTTGTTGTTTTATTTTTGTTTTTTTTTGTGACATGCCATTTTAAATCATTTCTACTGAAGCACATTTGCCGTTTGACTTGTTCAGTCATCCTTTTTCATAATGTTTTCTTTCAATATTATATACATTTTTTGAATGTTTCTTTAGTTGTAGCTCAGTTGATTTACATTATTTAGTTTTCATAGAAAGTTACATTCTGGCTGTAGAACCAATAAAGTAGTCGTAGTTGTTTAGCAATTGGATAACTTTGTTTTAAAAATTTTAAATGCAAGCTAAGTTAATAACTTGCAATATTTTATATGTGTAAATTCAATGTTTCCTATACCTTTTGAACAATGACTGGAATAAATACAAATTTTCTTTACAAACTTGCCATACGGCTAAGTTGTTTGTGTTTTAACAGAATCAACTGTTACTGTTTTGTAATAAAGCAAGCAATTACAGAAACATTGTTTGGTTCCAAAGTCTTAATACAAACATAAGATTAAAGGTAAGCTCAGCGAAGGTGGAGACCAGGTGGAGGTGATGGAGGCTCAGGTGAGGAGCAGTTGCTCACATCAAGCCGGAGTTTATGAAGGGTGGCACTGGCGCTGCAAGGCTGGACAGAGGCACATGATCAGGTGAAATGAAGAATTTACACATAGGTTTAATTTATATATCCAGTGACTTTATTCAAATAGGTTTTTATATAGAAAAAAAAAACTGAACACTGGATCATTCTCTGGCAGTTAGTACAGTGTCTACTGCCGGAGTCCGAGCGCCGAAGATTATTTCTTCTCAAATGAACTTTCTAAAACCTACTTTCTGTGTGAGTCCAGGTTGAAGCTACATTTAAAGTTTTAAATGAATCACTTTGGGTTTTGCAATAATTGCATATATAAGGTCTTTGTAGCGCAGTTTACGAATCGATTGCAATTGGTAGAATAGATTTGGAATTTCTAAACGGAACAGTGGGACACCAATCAGTTTACTGGTTAAGACATTATGGTAAACAATGATAATAGTTGAGTCAGGTCAACTGGCTTGTTAGAAGTTCAAAAGTCATTTAATTTGTTTGTGAATTATATTAACAATGTGAATAATAAGAAAAACATTTGGCAAATAAACAACAAAAGTGCACTGTGAATGGACGGACCACGTTGGCCAATATTGTTGACTAAATATGTTACCGACCAAACCTCTTTTCCATCTAGTCCTTATTAAATAAGGCAAAGGCTATTATATTTTAGATTTTATTTATTTTAGGTGTACCATTCACAGCATCAAAGTCTATTATTTGAATTTCAACACCAGCAAGTATTTGTTTATATCTGTTTTCTTAATCTGCGACCGACTGGCGATCTGTCCAGGGTCCCTGCAGCAGCCCTCACGAATCCACTACACGGGTAAGCGTGCGTGTATTAATGGATGGATAAATGTGTTCTTAATGTAGTGTACATTTGTGTGTAAAATATTAATTTGATTTATGTTTTATGACTTTTGTTTGGGATAGTTAGGGTGTAAGGATAGATAAGAATTCTATAAAGTCATTACTGATGAGAGCTACGGAATTGGATGGCTCAACAGAACCATGACTGTTTAAGTTTAGTCGCTGTACTGAAGAGTAACCTAGGATTGTTCTTATTTTCCTCTTTCAATGATGAGAAACATGCTGTTCTACTCAGCAAAGGGTCTTTTTTATATAGCAGCAGGCTTTATTTCCAGGTCAAGTAGAACTCCTCTAGATGTGTAAAGCTCTTTTTCCTTCCGATTTTCTAGTATTGTGCTTTAAATACATAGTTTTTAATTAAAGCAGGGAGTCCAATGCCTTCTTACTTTCTTTTTAAGGGGGCTACATTGTCTAATGCAACATGCAATGTGGAAGTAACATTACATATTTTGTGAAAGACCAAAAAGGAGATGGCTGTACTCTACTATGGTTTTCTGTGATACAGAGGGAAGTAACAATGGAAAAGATTCATTTAAAGTTGTAACAGAATTGTCAGAAAATGTAATTTTGGCTCATTAAACTCAAAGATAATCTAAGAAATAGTCAAACAGGAAAAGGTTCCATTATTCACACTTTATATTATATGTCAGCACAAAGTCCAGACTATGAAAAGAGGAGTGAATGTGTCTGTGGATATTTTGAGCACAGTCAAACAAACCTCAGCTAGCATTGAAGTCTACATTTAGACTATCTCTTTAAGTGTTAACATGGATGATAAAATCCCCCATAACTTTATCAGTATTTAACACTTTGTCAGCAAAAAAATATGATAATTTCTCTACAATTTAAAAGTAAGGGCCTGGTGTATTACTACAAACAGAAGTGGTTTGTAGTAACTATTAAATGACCCAATAAGATGGTGGTTGCTCTTCATCCTCATCCAGTATTTTGAGGAATGTGGACATTAAAATAATTAGGTCCCAGTGAATCAATCTGACTATCATTAATTAGGTTATTCACTTGAAAAGAGAGATTAAGGAAATCACCCTTAATTGTTTTTTTCATTTGTGGTACTTAATTGTATAAGATTTACATGATTTGCTCTTTTTAGATCATTTTTGTGTTTATTTGAAGCAAAATCTCTGCTTTGCAGGGATAATAATAGAAATTGGTACTACATTAACTTAATGTATACCCTGCCTCACGCCCCATGACTACTGGAGACAGGCACCAGTCCCCCTGCAATTCTGCGAGGATAAGATATGAGCAACGAATAGATGTCCATTGGATGAATGTCTATAATCTTGTTCGACACACAATTAAGTTTTTTTTTTAATTACTACCAAACTGAAGGCAGTTATTGTCTGAATTGATCTTCTACCATCTTATTAACTCCTTACAGTGCATATTGGGTTTTCTCTAAATAGGTTTACCCCAGATTTAAGAATAATAAATTAAATAACGTAACAGTTTGCTAGTTGACTGACAAATGACAAAGTAAGTAAAATAAACAATGTATTTCTGTCACGGATCAATACAAGAAAATCTAAATATTAACTAGCTACAAAATAAAAACTATGTATGATTCCTAAACTATTGACCTGGACTTTTCATCTTAGAATCACGTGAAAATCTCTTGAAATAAAAAGTCAGGGGAAAGCACAGTTGTGTGATGTCATGGAAGATCCCTGTGTGAAGTACATATAGAGCGAGTGCAGAGGAAGCGCAGTCAAGTGGAAGAACGAAAGAGTGAAAATGAAGCTCCAGCTTATTGTCTTCTTAGTGCTTATTCCAGGTGAGTTTACTTTCAGTACTTTTTCACCACTAAAGTTGGTCCTGAAAATTATTTGTTCAATCTATTTCTTTTTAGTACTTGCGAGAGAAATCTTCTGTAAACTTATATATTTGGATTTGTGGTAAAATGTTTTTTGGTTTCACTTTTACTTATTTTGAGGCAATCAGTATGGCCTCCTATGTAACACGATTTTCTTATAAAATGTTCTTGTTAAAGAACATAAAGAAGCTGCTGTGACTGTTTTGTGCTTGCAGAACAGGAACATGTGTACTTCTTCACAACAGATACTCTCCTATAGAGAAACTGAGTGCACAAACAGTTTGCAGGATACAATTGTGCATATACAAATTTGGTGCTGGCATTAACAAATTGTTTTAATCAGTTACATTGTACTTAAGTTTGCTAAAAAGTTGTCAGTTGATTCACAGGCAAGATGAAGCACAAAATGATCATTAAGACATAATCAAACATTAGATGTTTATCAAATTAAACTCCGTATCAAAAATCAGTTCAAGTTTCCTGGAAAAAGGTCAGTAAATATTTAGGCCAGAAATCCTGACATACTCATTTAAAGAAATAGACTCTAAAAATAAAATGAATCATCCCCTATTGCTGTTCAGGTTGAAGGAATTTTCTATGAAGATTTGTTAATGTTCAGTTTGTCAAATGATTCAGTAGATGGTCCAGTTGTGACTGCTGGCTTGAGTAGGGAGATAAATTGCAAGATTGCAAACAAATCAACAATCTGTCTAAAAAATTAACTACAAGACAAGCCTAAAAAGCAAGAATGCAATTAACCCAAATACAGTGCCATGAGGTTTCTCACTAGTAACATATGCTTTGCAAAATGGAAAGAAAATAATACATTTGCCATGTATGACTGGAATCATGCAAGAGCTGTATCTCTAATCAAATTAAAAAAAATTCACTTATACAACTGCACTCTGTAAAACATTCATCAGCAACAAATAAAACTGAAAATTAACCATAGCCTTTGAAGCCCACTGTCTTGAGAAACGGTGTCAGTATGTCCCCACAAATTTATTTTCCAAATGTGTGTTTTAGCCTATAGGAAAGAAAAAAACACTCAAAGCTCCCTTCAGCAGCCTACATCTAATCTATATTTTCTCTCACACCCGGCCCACTTTCTGTCTCAGCTAAGAGACTTCACCACATTACTTCCTGTCACAGCAGAAAAGCATCAGGGGGCCTGCTTGTTTATAGTGTTTAATTTAAGGTCACACCACCTCCACACACACATATGCAGAGGCAGAGCAATGACAGACAGCGGAACAGTTGAGTCAAGGTGTTAAAAGTAGATTTAGCTTCGGACAGCTGTGAGAAGGAAAGATTATTTTGTTGTTCCACGCTTTTATTGAAATTGTTCCAGTGGATAGGTGTATGTTTTTTCTCCTGGTTCAAACTTCTCTGTCAGAAGTGCTGTAGCCACAGTTACAAGTTTAGACTTTCAAGGAACTCTAACTTCTCCTTTATTTTGTCGCAGTTTCACTTGCAGAAAAGATGCAAAATATGACTGCACTTAAGGGCTCCACTGTGGATCTACACTGTTCTATTAGTAAATCTGATAAAGGCATCGTTGAGTGGAAAGATCCAGACAACAATATTATGTTCTTCAACAATGTTTCAGGTGAATATTGTACGGAATATGTGTTAGTGAAACCATTTTAGAAAATGACAATATGTCACAATGATGACTAAGAGGCATGAAACTGTTGGATTTTTTCTAGCAATAAAGGACAAACGATACAGCATCACCAAGTTGACCAACTCACAGTTCTCCATCAGTATCGCCAATGTCACCTTTACAGATGGGGGTGTTTACACATGCACACAATATAAACCCAAACTGTCAGTGAAGACTGTAAGGGTGACAGTATTGGGTGAGTTGAATAATGTAATCCAATAACAAAATATTTCTTGCAGCCACCTTTTAATCCACAGTTGTACAACAGCATTTGAATTAATGTTTTTTTTCTTTCTTGTTTTTCCATTCATTTAAAGATCTTCCAAGAATGTCAGTGACAAGGGAAGGAGAGAAGTCTGCTATAAAATGCACCGCTAAAGGAAACAACCAACATCCCAAGATCACATGGAAATTTAAAAATGGACCTGAATTTCAATGTATGTAGAAAAAAAAAATGCAAACTTCAATATGAAAAAGTAGTTTTGAATTGAGATTTAAAAACGACAAACATAGAAGGAAAAGCACAAGAGGAGTTGATGGAGTTTTTGAAATCTGCCAGGAAAATGTCTCTAAGGGAACAATGATAAAGTGATACTAATACTAATCTTTACCCACAATAAATAAATATTTTCTGTTGTAAGTTATATTGTCTGCACAGTGGCTGTTGTTAATGAACACTGTTTTTTTGTTCTCACAGTTCAAGGAACTACATATGAAGAACCCAAAACCTTTGTCACAGCAGCAATCTTATTTGTTTATCCTGAGAATAGCAGAGTCACTGTGAAGTGCCTTGTTCACCACCCAGATCTGCATGCCGGGCCTTTGATGCAGTTTAAGAAAGTTGGGAAACAGAGTGAGTTCCTGACATCTTTTACCATCTTTGTCAATTATCTCCCAGCAGAAAAAATATTCCCACTGACAGGATGTTTTATTGAAACCTGTTTACAGGAAAGTACTTCTCCAATAAATTGGGATATTTGTGGAACAGTGATAGTGTGGTTGCATCTCATCGGTTACTCCTTTGTCAGCTTAAGCTCTGAACTTCTGACAAAATAACAGACCAAAATCATTTCCCCTTTCTGTGGACCCGAAATAGTTTGGTTTCCTCTATTAAGTTGGACAACATACATCATTTGAAAATTGTCCAGATGACAACGCATATCTTCCTCTCACTTGTTTCTGATATTTGTGATGTAAATGTTTTTTTTCTCTCACAGGAACAAAACTCATCCATGCATTCACCTCCAGTCCTTCCACAGCACAGCCTCAGAGTTCTGTGAGGGTGCTAAGAACAACTTCAAGATCGTTTATAAGCAATAACCCAGCAGTCCGCTTTTCAACTACAAACACAAATGATCCCCCATTAGAATGGTCATCTGTGCCCAATGAGATGCTTACTGCCAGTGACCCCAAGACTTTCACCGTGACCCCTGCACCTTCTGTGGAGCCAGCTACATCTGTTCACTCACATTTCAACACCATTGGTAGGTGAAATTGCTGTCATTTTAGAGCTTTCATACCGCAAGTGTTCTGAATAATATTTCCATTATTTATGAGTGTGTAGAGCTGAGAGACAAAGAGGAAATAGTAACAGCAGAAAAAGAAACCAGATCTCAGAAGCTACTGCAGATAAAGTGTTAATATATTAACACAAGTTTTATATCAGTAGAAGTGAATTTCCACTCATGTTATGAGAGCGAGAATGTTCTTTTATAGTGAAGTGGAGTTGTTCAAGTCTTACCTGGAAAAACTCCTCAAAACCAACTGACATTTTTAGTGTTTTGAGATAAGTCAGTGCTGTTTTGGGCTACCAGTAGCCAATGGCGTTCTAGCCAGCAAAGATAGGTTTAGTGTTCTTTGACAGCCCTCACCCAACTGTTGAAATATGCTGTTAACCAGTGCTTCCTCCTGTGAGTTGGCTGCTGATGGATAAAATCCAACTATTTGTCTCCATACACTGTGAAAAAAGAAAGAAAAATAAGAAAGACAATTAAGGAAATACTTTAAATAATGGATAGAGTGAAGCCTGCTTGTAGCTACCATTCATTGACTCAGCCAAAAAGAGCATTGGTTTCAAGACCAGTGAAACCAGTTTGAGATAGCACTATCCCTAAACAAATTATAACATAGGAAGTAGTGTAGTATGTTATTTAACCTGTTCCTGACGACCCACATCCTGAGTTATTTCTGTCTGTCTAAATTTATGTAAATACTGTCTGGTCTGCTTTGCTAAGCTCAATTAATCTAAATTTTTATCAAATGGTTCTTAAAAAGAAACTTTGCACATGAAGGTCAATAGAGAAAAAGAGGCCTAAATGGTGCATGTACAACATGTGGTGGGTTTTTGAGATGGAAAGTACAGATATCTCTCTTTTTAATGCAGACTGTCATCTAACCTTTGCTGTAGGTTGTGATATCACACAATCTGTTTCAGATGAGGAGAGCTCAGAATGTGTGGTTTGTGTGGTTAGCACTATTTGTGCAGATCTTCTCAGTGCAATGGTGGAACACTGAGTTTCAGCATAGGTTTTATGTGATAATCTGATACCTGCACATGTTCATTATTTTTTCCTAATATCTCCAAACAATATTTCTGTAACTTTGCCTACAATAAGTTAGTTTGAATGTCAATGTTGAACCATTTATATGGTTTCTTACAGTACTATCTACAGAGGGGTCCCACAGCTCTATAACACCAGAACTAATTTGGAATGACACCACCTCTGAAACAACAAACACTACAGGTACCTTCGTCATTTTAATACTGTAGTTAGTGTAAAAGATGAGATGAGGAAAATGCATTTGCTGACATCTAGTGGTGAAACCGGATATCCTAATTTAACACACTGTGGCTGCATTAGCCAAATTATTCATTCTCGCTTTACATTATTTAGTCTTTCAGTGTGTCACACTGAAACACACAAACATACACACACTCTACATAAGACATGCCATAGATGCCATAGATGGCATATCTATCTTCCAACAAAACCTCTCATTGGAAAACGTATTAACTTCCAATAATTAAAAGGAGGAACAACTAATCTGCCACTAACTAAATGTTTCTTATGGCTTTAAAGGTGATTTACAAGAGGACATAAACCTGCATAATACTACAAAGATAAACATGACAGGTAAATACCATATGCTGTTAAATGTAGGGTCTTGACATGGCTGAATCATTGGTGGGCTTTTAGTGAGCTGTGCTATATCTCTTTCCTAGACCCTGATATGAGAACAGAAAGGAAACAAAGCTCTTCCTTATTAGTACTTCTGGTGACATGCCTCATCTTTGCCCTTCTGGTTGTGGTCATTTTCTTTGCTACCAAGCTGAGGAGAGCACACATTGCCTGGAAGAAAGGTGAGCATCTTAAGTCCTTATTTTCTGTGCAGAAATACATTATCAGATTTCTGCTGGAGTTGCTTCAAATGCTGTGAACAATGGTGCTTTCATTTGAATGTGCTTATCATTCAAAAACATCTTACAGTTTTCATTGTTACAGAGAATGAAGACTGTGACCCATCAGAAACTAGCAGTAAGTCAAAATCGAGCCAAGAAGAAAAGAACTCCCAAGGGCAAAGACGAAGAGGTATGGCAGTGAATTGTGATTCCTTTCATTTGTAGTCAAACTTTGACAGCAGAGATCATAATCTCATTCATCAAATAGAGTTGGAACCCAATCACTAAATATTTTATTATATTTATAAATGAGGGCTGATTTTTTTTTTCTGAGAATGATACTGAGTCCCATTTGAAGAAAATTACTAGCGTAGGGATGTTGTGTAGCAGAAACAATCTGCTTACTAGCCAGCCAGGAAATATTTTAAACATAATTCATGCCCAGATTTAGCTATATGGAGAGAAAATGAGACAAACATTTAGATTATATTGTTCCTGTAAGTTTATGATATATTTCGTATTCCTTACAATTTCCGTTTCCACTCTCTCTTAGAAGCATGGTTTGAGTTTGTCTTTGTTTTTAATTTTAAAAAATTGTAAAATTCTCTGTTTATTTCACAGGACTCTTCAACACGGTATTCGCACAGTATGTTGTTGAGGATCCAGCAGCAATAACTTCAGTAACAAACCCAAATGCAATGTCTCAAAAAGAAAGCGCCACTATAGAGCAGACCTTGCAAAGTCAGATGCAAGCCACAGTAAGAAGCAACATAAAGGAGACTTCACTTTAATAGCTTCAGATGATGGAACCTCATGGTCAAGTTCATTGTCAAATGAGGTACCTAACCAATAAAATAAGATTCCCTGACTTCACTAAACCTGTAATTGTGTTTCCAGAGTCAATAGCAATTACAAGGAGCAGTACAATAAAAGGAGGCATGACCCTGCCTTTACACTCAGAAACTTTACTATTATAGTTATGAACCATCCTGGGATAGTCATTAAAAGATTATAAACTACTGATATACATGTGTGTTAACCTCAAATACTCAAATGCAAGCAGTTTTGGTGTGTTTTTGGTGAATGCAATGTATAAAAGTGCCAAAATTTGAAAATTACAACAAATCATGATACAGTACGAACAGCCTGTATCTGTTAGGAAATTGTCCTTTCTTAGGTTTTAAATGTTTTTTAGATTTTTAACTGAAGACCAACTGTCATGCTATGGAAATTTTATATTTTACTTTCCTATGAAATATGTGAAAATGAAGTGACGCGAAAGAGTCTGCTGGTTTTTATGACTAATAACTACACAACTGCATGTATTCTTGATAAAATGCCTTTTTACACTGATAAAGAATGTTTAAAAAAAACAAAAACAAAAAAAACCAAGTGTAAATATATGTATGCGTTTTGTACCAATAAATATATGTATGCATTTTCTACCAATAAATATTTTTTTGCAACAAAATATTGTATGAGCAAGAATGAGTATCAATATGCATAAATTATATTTATCAGTTTTTATCATCCTTATTATAAAAACTGTCTCTTAACAAGGTGAATAACTAACTACAGACATGTCCTCCCTAAAGGCTAACATTATGAAACAGACTTTCTGACTCACCAGTCAAAGTCTGAAGGTTGATGAGAGTCTCTCATCAAGGCAATAATGAACTGGAAGGTTACAAACACTTGAACCAAACAATAATCAGGGCAATAAGTGAATAAGTAGAATTATCAACAATATTGAAGGAAAGATATGTTTTCACTCAGCTGTTTTCATCTAAGGAACTTTTAAGAGTTCCTTTTGTAATGTTGTTAGACTCATACAGTATGAGCTGAACTTTCATAGTATGAGCTTCCGCCAGTGACCTTTTGTTTCAATAAAGGATGCCATGCTCACGCACGTGTTCTCCCTCAAAGTGATTATGAAAGGCTTCAGCCGAAAGAACGGGAAGTGATGAGCATCGTCATTAGCGTCATCAGATATCACCAATGTCATTGGTGCTGTCACAACGACTGGACACTGATTGGCCGGCATGCCGGCGATATATAACGTTCCGAGAAACAGAACGTTCCTTATCCTTCACATCCCAGAGAGGTCTGTCTCTGTTTCCCCATTGCATTCTAGCACATTCTGTCAACCCCAGCCGGACGATTTGGTAAGATTCTTTTTGTTACTTGTTTTGTTAGCAAGTCGATCTTCTTGTTTGGGTGTGTGATTACTGTTTTTGTTAATGTTTTATTTTATATCAAAATCTCTAAAATAAGACTTGAGCTCTAATAGAATTTAATATTCATTATTTAAGCGTGGGTGACGACTCTAAAACTAAACGGCTTATATGCCAGGATTATGACTATACGTTTGTGTTAGCAGCGTGTTCTCACTGCGGTAGGGGGAGGGGTTTCTGGAACATTCTCGAATGTTCTCTAATGGCGGTTAAGCTTCCGCAGTCTTTCCGGGTATTTGTTCTTGGGGTGAAGGGATATTATACAATTGTCTGTATTCCTACATATGTATATTTTAAATATGTACTTGTGTTTTTTTTTGTTTTTTGTTTTTATATTTTTTTTATTTGTTTCTGTTAAGAATTAAAAAGATGAAGAACTTGATCTTAGCTCGTTAATTAATTCTTAGTCCCGAATTCCTGTGTCTGTGTAAGTGTGCAGAGAGAAAAGAGCAATCGTACGACGTCAGACTTCAGATATTCAGAGTTTTATCCAGAGAAAATCAATGCAAGAAGAATGTTACAATAATCATCTCACCTAGAACATCAAAAGTCCAAGACATTACAGAACAGAGACAAAGAACTGAGTAAAAAAGACAGAAGATGCATCCTCCGGGAAACTCTCACCCAGCACAAAGAGATTCCAACTTCTGCTGTAAACCAAATCATTTTATAGAATGCGTAATCTCATCATTTAAATATATGCATTAGGAGGTGTGTTCTTTTCCTTTTTGTGGGCTGTCTTAATGTTAATTTATTACCTCCTGCTAAAGAGCCCCAAAAGCAGATATACGGCAACCCTTCTCGTATCAGCCGCTGTCCAGTTTGATATATGAGTGCAGCTGCAGTGTTATCTCTGCCTCAAACTGTTTTCACAAGAAAGTAGTTTGTATTTTTAACCAAGCTTGCACACAATGTAATGCTAAATAATGACTATAGTTTGGATCTAATAAGTAACTAATTAAAAACATGCTTAAAGAAATATAGTTAATTCTAATATAGATATTATAAAAGGTTTTAAGATCCTAGTGAACTTTTGAACCATGCTCAGGAATTTGTTAATTGCCTGGCAGACAGACTCCCTATCTCAAGAGATCCAAGGAGTCTAGGCCTATGTTTTCTGTTTCTTCTGTCTGATCCTCCTTTTAAGAATTTATCTGCGTTTCAGAGATTGAGCCGTTGTTTTTAGTTTCATCTAAATTTATATGAACCTAGAGTGTACTTTAACTTTCTATGTTATATTTTATATGTGTCAAAGCTATCCTGTGCAGTATTGTGCTAACTTAAAATTCTATGTCAACATTTCCCATCTCAGTAAACATGTCGAAGGGTCCAGCAGTTGGAATCGATCTGGGAACCACCTACTCCTGTGTTGGTGTGTTCCAGCATGGCAAAGTTGAAATCATTGCCAATGATCAAGGCAACAGGACCACACCCAGCTATGTGGCTTTCACAGATACTGAGAGGCTGATTGGAGATGCAGCCAAGAATCAGGTTGCCATGAACCCTACCAATACAGTGTTTGGTATGAAAGTCTATATTAATTCTAAATTTCCCATTTTGCCTGTTTTCATTACTTTAAAAAAAAGTACATTTGAACACATTTCACTCAAGTGGTTCACCTTTAAGGTGCAGATTCCTGCTATTTACATTTTCTACTTTCCAGAAAGGCGAGGCTGTTCCCTTTCTCTTGTTACATTATTCGCTTTTTTTTCTTTACAGATGCCAAACGATTGATTGGCCGGAGGTTTGATGATGGTGTTGTACAGTCAGACATGAAACACTGGCCATTTAATGTAATCAATGATAGCAGCCGCCCCAAGGTTCAGGTTGAATACAAGGGTGAAACTAAATCCTTCTACCCAGAGGAAATCTCCTCCATGGTATTGACAAAGATGAAGGAAATTGCAGAGGCCTACCTTGGAAAAGTAAGGCTTAATTTTTATTTTATTTTTTTTACATGTTTTTTCTGATTTTATAAATTAAATGCCAACAACTACCTTTTATTCTTTCAGACTGTCAACAATGCTGTGATCACAGTACCTGCTTACTTCAATGACTCCCAGCGTCAGGCCACCAAGGATGCTGGCACCATCTCTGGCCTCAATGTTTTGCGTATAATCAATGAACCGACTGCAGCTGCCATCGCCTATGGGCTGGACAAGAAGGTAGGCAGAAATCAGTTTCACATTTTAGTGTGAAACTGAATCACTGCAGTTCACTAATTAGCTTTACCTGCTGAACATTTAGGTTGGGTCAGAGAGGAACGTGCTCATCTTTGATCTTGGTGGCGGCACTTTTGATGTTTCCATCTTGACCATCGAGGATGGAATATTTGAAGTGAAGTCCACTGCTGGAGATACTCATCTTGGTGGGGAAGACTTTGACAACCGCATGGTTAACCACTTCATTGCTGAGTTCAAACGAAAGTACAAGAAGGACATCAGTGACAACAAGAGAGCAGTCCGCCGTCTGCGTACTGCTTGTGAGCGAGCAAAGCGCACCCTGTCTTCCAGTACCCAGGCGAGCATTGAGATCGACTCTCTCTATGAGGGAGTTGATTTCTACACCTCTATCACCAGAGCTCGTTTTGAGGAGCTCAATGCTGATCTCTTCCGTGGAACCCTCGACCCGGTGGAGAAGTCTCTCCGTGATGCCAAGATGGATAAAGGCCAGATCCATGACATTGTCTTGGTAGGTGGCTCCACCCGTATCCCCAAGATCCAGAAGCTGCTTCAGGATTTCTTTAATGGAAAAGAGCTGAACAAGAGCATCAACCCAGACGAAGCTGTGGCTTACGGAGCTGGTAAGAACACAAAACAGGTCATTTACCATGGCGATCCTCATCCTAAATACTGAGTCCAGTGTGCTAACAGATTTGAGATGTTCCTTTTGTCTCTACAGCTGTCCAGGCTGCCATTCTGTCTGGAGACAAGTCTGAGAATGTACAGGACCTGCTCCTTCTGGATGTTACTCCTCTGTCCCTGGGTATTGAGACAGCTGGAGGCGTCATGACTGTCCTGATTAAACGCAACACCACCATTCCAACAAAGCAGACCCAGACCTTCACCACATACTCTGACAACCAGCCTGGTGTGCTTATCCAGGTCAGAATGTTCTAGTCATCTTCTCGAAAGGAGCTTGGTCTGACCTTGCCATGTTGAGGTGAACATACCAATCTTGTCTTAACAGGTTTATGAGGGAGAGCGTGCTATGACAAAGGACAACAACCTTCTGGGGAAGTTCGAATTGACAGGAATTCCTCCTGCTCCTCGTGGCGTTCCACAGATTGAGGTGACATTCGATATAGATGCTAATGGCATCATGAATGTCTCTGCTGTCGACAAAAGCACTGGCAAGGAGAACAAGATCACCATCACAAACGACAAAGGTAGGTTTTGGGCTGTCCTTGGCCAGTTTCCAAGCATTTGTTAATTCCCTCTGCTTACAGGTCGCCTCAGTAAGGAGGACATCGAGCGCATGGTTCAGGAAGCTGAGAAATACAAGGCAGAGGATGATGTGCAGCGCGACAAGGTGGCTGCAAAGAATGGCCTGGAGTCTTATGCTTTTAACATGAAGTCAACTGTGGAGGACGAGAAGCTTGCTGGAAAGATCAGCGACGATGACAAGCAGAAGATCTTGGATAAGTGCAACGAAGTTATCAGCTGGCTAGATAAGAACCAGGTAAATGAGGGGGACGGAAGCCTCCTGCTGTGCACCCCTAAACTGCCCTAATGCCAAATTTTATTTTCATTTCAGACTGCTGAAAAAGATGAGTATGAACACCAACAGAAAGAGCTGGAGAAGGTGTGCAACCCTATCATCACAAAGCTGTACCAGAGTGCTGGTGGGATGCCAGAAGGCATGCCTGGTGGCTTCCCAGGAGCAGGTGGTGCTGCTCCTGGTGGCGGATCCTCTGGCCCAACCATTGAGGAGGTCGACTAAACATTCCAGCCCCTCAAACCTACCTCCTGGGATGTTAAGACCGAAGCCCTCTTACAGCAAAAGTTACAAAAAGCTTAAGAGTGTATTACATGGGTCCATAAATGCATTGACACATGGGAAAAACTTGTCTTGCATAGCAAACACTGATTTGACATGTCTTGTTTTATAGATTGTCACTTCCTTAAAAATAAAATTGGCAACTGTTGACTCTTGTTTGGTGTAAGTTTCTGCAAATAATTCAGCGTTCTACTACTGCCAAAGAAAACAAAACTGGAAGATCTTAGAAATATGAAATTATAATTATACCTGGTGCTTAAACTCAATTGAGTGCTACACTTTTTTTCTACACATTAAAAATTGTTAGGGTTGGGCTCAAATGGCCAATATTTAAAAGAAATAGTACTTTTTACATTTGATATTTTATTAATAAAGGATTCTTGGTTGGATTCAAGTTGCCTTTTCATACTCAAATTCTCAACTATACATCAAACTCAGGAAAATGTGAGTAAAAATCCAAGTGTTTTAAAAGTGGGTTCCAAGATTTAGTGTCCTGCTTACAGTAAAATCCCACTGTTGTCCCACTGTGGAGACATGCAGGTCTATGCAGTGTTAAAATTTAAACCAGCCTAATTTTTAACATGTTCTGTAATTGCAGCCCTGGCACCTTATAGGACAAGTGTACATTTGCAGGAATGTACACAATTCTTGAGTTCCTTCGGTTCTGGTGATTGGCATCTTAAATGTCACAAATGGATTGAAAGCCTAAATACTGAACAGTTAAAACTTGGCCAGAGCAACGAACACCATCTAGTTTGAACTGAAGTCACTCAATCTTTGTTTCCAAATGAATATTATCTACGTTTATGTTAAATCATGTAAAGAAAACTGATTACATCAGATTTGGAACAGCACCTTTCTTTAAAAAGTGACTTGATGACTAGCCACATTTAAAGGCTACTGAGACGATTGGTTTAACATAAGCTCGTCCATGACCTGACGAGCTTAGATATTTTGATCAGCTGGCACAGCTGATCAAAATATCTGCTACTTCAAACCAGCTCATAAGTATGAGTCGAGTGAAGAGATCTGAAAATATTTGAGGTAAAGACAACTAACAGCATCAAAGCTATCAATTCAGTTTCATTAAATTCAAATCAGGTTATTTGGTACCAAATGGCAACAAATGGCTTTTAAGGCCATTTAGAAATGAGCCACCCATAATCCAAATTATTAGTACAACAGATGGCAACAAATCTTTGTATAGAGCTCAGGGATTTAAAACTGTAACTACCATTATTAACATTAATTCAGATATTCGTTATACAGGAAACATGATCAGAATGAAGATTGTGTTAGTGGTTTTCAGCCATTGAATTTGTTTTTAAAGTCACAAGTCCAGAATATCAAGGCTGCTTACTGCTATTTTGAACATCATAAATGTTCTCACGTTTGCAAGTTAGCTTTTAGATGAATGAAAGAATATCAGAATATTCTCCAGCTTTTGCCTGAGTCAGTTTGCAAATCTTTTACTCGACGGTTACACCATTTGGCCAGTAGGTGGCAGTATTTGTATTATGATCAAGAGTGAGAATATTAAAGCAAACGTAGCAACAATAAAATTCGTGAAAGCCAGAGAGGCGTGTCCGGTAATTTGGACTCCAATATTGATGCCTTTTATTTAGTTTAGTTTATTAGTTATTTAATGAACCAGTTAAGAATGTGGCTTTGCTGAAATACAGTCAGGCTGACAAGATAGTTAATATTCTGGTTTTGAAAGAATATGTACTGTCTACATTATTCAATTTAACGAGAACAGATGTGCAACGAAAAGAAGGAATTACTGTTGAAACCGAACTTTTACATTGAAGTTACAAATGTCTTCTATCTGCATTGATGTGTTACTGTGTTTTTTGTGGCACACAAAGATAATGTTACTTTTGCTGTTATTATTATTAACATATATTTAGTGACAATGATCAGATGTAAGATATTAAGGTTCAACCTAATGCCATTCATTCTGGTTTGTTGTTTACTAATTTTACTTCAGACTCTAATGGTCTTTAATCCCCAATTAAAGAAGCACATTCTCAACTTCTTTGTCATTAACTCAAAATTAATTATTTAGTGTAAAGTGAAAGTTAACTTTTAAAGTATATTGGTTTAGATGAAAATTGTCTTCATTTTTTCCATCAAAAGACTCATTTGGTTCAGTGAGACAGCAGACATAATTCTCTTCCCATACGCCTTCTCAATCAATGGCACTACATAGTTTTTCAATCTACTGGAGATCCCTCATCCCTGCCAGAAAAAAAAAATCTGTTTAAGCAACTGTATTCTGTTGCTACAATTTCATTCAAACCTATCTCACTAGAAATGTTGCAGTAGGACCATAGAGTATGAACACTTTTTTCGTTTCCCATTCATTGTTGGTCTTGATATTTTTCTAGCTTTGTATTTAGGCACGTGCATCTTTGTAAGAAATAATAGGCTGTGGTGCTTTGCCAGTGTTTGGGGTATCACACCTTGCTGCATGTTGTCTATAATGCATTCTCCTACTTGTTTGAGGCTGAGTCATTAGAGAAACATCCCTTACCCTTTTAGCCTCATTGGAGTGAAGGGCCCTACAACACAGCAACTCTACCCCTAACGCACAACAACATGGCAGGAGAATTAGGCTCCCCTCGTCAGCACAGTAAGCACAACAAAGAGGCTCTCTGCTTTTTATTTTAATGAGATCTTTTCATCGCCATCAGAAAGAGCATTTTAGTCTGCAATTTTCAAGCCATTTCATAAAAAGAAAATTGCCATTTGTGAACCATTCCCTCGATAGTAGCTCTCAAATACTCTGTCATTAGTAAGCCTGAGGTGAAAATAGAAAAAAATTATCTGTAAATACAGGCTCATAATCCCCTTCATGTGTTTCAATTTCAGAAGTCTCTGCTCTTTGTTTGAGCACATTATTATTTTAATAATTGTTTAATGCCCCTTGCTCCTTTGACCTTCCCCTCTAGACCTATGTGGCATTCAGCTCTGTGGAAAGGTTCATTTGGACTTGAAATGTCGTTAAAATGTCAATTACCAACCACAAACTATGCTTAATGTAGTCATGGACAAACTGAAATGTCCCCAACTCAGACTGCTGGACCACTGACAGAAAACAGAGGTAGGGAGGGAAGACAAAAAACATCTTATTACATTCAAATATCTAAGTAGCAGCAAGGCTCTATTTTCAAAATTCACTGATTGTCAGCAAGTGTATGCAGATCTACAAAATTAGATAGCTCTGGCAGTATGCTGGTCTGTAGCATTTAGATATGCAATGACAATATCGTGGAGGAAAAACATCAGCAATAACTTTAGAGAAATAATTGTTGCTGGACATCAGTCTGGGAAAGTGTTAGGGGACCATTTTTAAACGTTATAGTTTAACTGACAAAAAATAATAATGTGGGAATCTTACAAGCCCTCTGTAGAGTTATAATGAAGTCTAAAATCCAAATACGAGGTGATCAGTTTATTATTCCCATAATTATTCATGTTAAACATAAAAAAAAAGAAACCAAAGAAGATAGATGTACTTTTTCAGTTCTATAGATCTTTATAATTGTCATAACATAATAATGCAATGGTTCAATGATTGCATCAGTTTCATTTAACATATGCACTTTCTGAAATTATTTGCAGGGCGTATTGCTTTCTGAAACTGCTTCCTTTGATTTCAGATACAAAAACAAAAGATAAACTTGTAGTATGTTGACTGCTTCAGTGAAAATCCAAAGATTTCAGAACCTTACTAAATTCTTCAAAAGCCATTTAGTACAGCTGGAAGCAAAAAGGTGGCTGGGGCACAAAGTTGGTGCAGGGTCAAGACATGCAACCATGTACTTGAAGAGTCACAGGTTTGAGTCTCAGCACCTTCATCCTTTTCGCACAATCCGCTTTATTAGCTAACAAATAAGGGTCTCTACAGCCAAAAATCCTTTAAAATAAAAATAAATGGAGACTTCAGATCCAAGACACAAACTGACTGCACTATCAATTTCAATTCAGCTTGAACAACCAGGCAATGTCTCCAGGCAGTGACTGTTTTTGTCATGTTGCTGAAAAATAATTTACTAATTTAACGACAGTTACAATTCAGTTTGTGAAGTTGGTTTACATTGAAAAGGGAATTATTGATGGGCAAAGGGCAACAAAGACTATCTAAGCGGTGCACATCAAAAACTGTAGCCCCAGAAGGAAATGAAAAATAACAGGAAGACTCATTTAAAGCATGGAAAAGGGAAAATGAGAAATATATAAGTGCAAGTGTTTCCAAATCTAGACCATCAAAGTGATTTTTTTACTCAATCTTCTTTTTGTGTCACCTTCCTCAAATAAATGCCTATGTAATGTTTTTTTTTTTTTGTTGCTGCCAAAAGCAATTTTGACAACAAAAAAAGAAACTACTTCTTTTTTGTAAAAATATAATTGAAACAAAAAAAAAAAAATCACTTTTGACAAAAAATATTTTGGGCCAATATTTTAATGGTTGCTTCATAATTGGAAAAATATGTGTGTATCTTTCTGTTTCCGCATTCCCATAAACAGCAGTATTTAGAGAAGTTGCAGTAATATAAAACAGACAGCAGGAGCTGCACTATCAATGTCAATTCAGCTTGCAAAACCAAGCTATTGTTACTATTACTATAAATTTGTTACGGATTAGGTATTCAACAGGCTTCTAAATTTTGAAAAATAAAATAACCATGACAAAATATCAATTAAATACAAAATCTTAAACACAATATAAAACCATAGTCTCCTATGTAGTGAATTTGTATGAATGGCTACATTGTTTCCAGATGCATTACAGATCAATTTATAAGATAGTCAGAGTGGAGGACTAAATACAACCCAGACTAAATTTCAATTTTAACTTTTTAACTGTCTGTATTCTTCAGTAAGAGCTGAAGGATCTTTACATTAAAATCTAGTTCTAAATTGAGGGAACCATTAAAGTGCAGCCATTCGTCAGGCAGAATACAAGTCTAAATTGCTTCCTGCTGACTTTCTTTCCCCCTTTGCATCCACAATCAGTCTGCTCATTTAGTCATATTTCTTGTGTTCCTGCAGTTTATAGTTTTTGTTGTTGTCTCAGACGATTGCCTCTAAAATATTTCTATGTATGACTGACCTTGTCTTGAAAATTAGTCTGGCCAAAGAGACTAGCTGTTCTTCTCTGCATTCTCTTCCATTACATAAAAAGAGCCATGTCTGGTTATGCAGTGCCTATTAGGAATTGATGTGTACAACAAGAACATCAGAGACACGTGGTTACCAATGGGCTCTTAGCTGTCCCTGCACCTGGCACAGTGGCATAATTGGTCAGGATGGGCTACATGGCCCATTTGTGGGGCCACAGTATTGTTTGTTGGATATAATACCCCGAGCCTTGTTCACCCATCTGAGCCCCAGCACTCTACAATGTCTCATATCATCACCATTTACATAGTCAAGAGCCGTTAGCCGTCTGCAGTAGTAAACAGAGCTAGAGCCTGTTTCTGTCTTTAACCCGTGTTTTTTTTCAACTTCCCTCTGAATTTGCCCGTCAGCTCACAATTGCCTTATCTACCCATAGGCATGTTTTATTTAGTGGAGCACCTAGGGAATAAAAACAGGAGCAGTCATTTGGGTGTAGCCTATTCTAGTCTAAGTGTATTCTTTCATTGAAATAGTCTTTCAATTGGCTGTGTTATAAGTAGGCTTGAATGGATCAAAATTAATCTGAATTAGTAATATTGTGTTTGTTAGTTCATGCAATTTTGTAAGTTTATTCAAAACAAATGTGATTTTTCTTGAGTTTTTTTATTTTTTGATTTTCCAAATCTATATATTTCTGACAGTAAGTGCTTTGACTGAATATGGCACATTAATAGAGCATCTAGCTATCAATTTTTTAGGGTCAAATCTGAGCTCATCCTATGGATTAAGAGTTTGATTTAACATAATGTATCATAAAAGATATCATGACAGATCTAAAAATGATCCATCTTACTTGAACCCACATTTTTCCTCTTATTTCCCCCAGTGTTCATCAGAATTTTATGAATAAGACTGCAGTGTTAACTGCACAAATAGCACCAGTTTTCTAAATCAGTAGAAGTATAGAGAAGCTTACTGTTGTTAGACCTTTGTAAAGCACCCCATTTAGTCTTTGACGAGAATTTCAATTTGAAGGCAACTTGTGACAATTAGACGTGTCATTAAATGTACACAATTTTCTTATGCTACAAATGTTTAGCCCAGCTAAGTGGGAGACTAGCAGTAGAAATTATTGGCTTCCAAAGCCTGGGCCTCCTTTGATATAAGACACAAGTAGCAGATCAATCTTCTGCTATTGCACTCGGCCCTCAGAGTCCCTTCTTCTCTTGCAGGCCCTTACTTCAAAGCCAGGGGAACATAATGTACAATCTTTTAATAGCTTTAGACCAAAGCTCTTGGAAGCTCTCTGACACTGTATACCCTGCCTCAGTCTAAACACCTAATCAAGATTACCTGAGCTGGCCACAATAGCAGCTAAATGCAATTCAAGATCCACAGTTCCTTTGAAGTCTTCGTTGCAAAAAGCAGATGTTTTCTGGGTACAGGAGGTAATACAGCTCGCTGAAATTGGCAGACTTTGTTGTGATATCCTCCTGCAGAAAAGCAATTATTGGCCTATTTTACGAAAGAAGATATTACACAACTTACAGTGCTCATTATGCTTTTCGTACTGGACAACTTCTTCCAGCTGATTGAGATTTTTGTAATGGCTGTTAAACAACAGTGGTCTGGATAATAGGTCAGGAGAGAGGAGTGTTTGTGTATTTTTTGTGTGAGAAAGTTTGAATTCGGCTAACTTGTATTCTAGTCAGATCTACTTAGCTCTGATGTACTTTGCACTGAAGAAGTATACCTCATTACACAAATGTTTTTTTTTTTTTCCCCCTTAAATATTTCAGATGATAACCAAATTTTAATATTAGACAAAAACAACCTGAATAACCCCCACCACCACTGTTGATTTAAGAATTTATGAATTGTGGAGAACAAAAATTTTCAATAGATTTTGCAGTCAAATTCAGATCTGACTAATAACACACTTGTAGAGCCAATTCATTTCTTTTGCAGAACTTGTCGGACAACATATGTAAGTCATAAAGCAATATATTTTGGTCTTATCTAAATAAAATTTAGGAACCAATGACTGTAAATGATGTCTATTAATCTTTGAAAGGTTACCCACAAAAGTTCAGGGAAACCAATTGAACCTTCCTAGATCTGACAGGCCTTCCAGAATTACTTCAGGGTGTTATTTAAACAACTCATCCATGAGGATGAAAGCAGGTCTCTTTTAGCTAAGTCAAGATCAGGGTCTATAAACATTTCATGTAAGATGTCGACCATAACATAGCATTATTTCCAACAATAAAGATGCTTTTGTATTCTTAGATGTTAAGAAAAAAATGTTATGTTTTTACTTTATTGTTTCAGTAGAAGTAAAATAAATCTTTTTTTTTATTCATTAGACTAGAAATTACTTAAATATGAAAAAACTAATTTCATGTCTGACACTTTTAGTTTGAATAACATCGTAACTTTTACTTCTATGCCGAACAGAGCATTGTTGGCTCCTCTCATTCACATTGACCTTCACCTTTTCAGTCTCAGAGAATCAGTGACATTGAGCGAAAAAGTCTTCAGTCTGTCAATGCCATCGATCTACTCAGATGGTCCTTTGCCACTGAGGGGAGCCTTAAAGTTGACTAAATGATTTTCATTACACTGTTAACAGACCATTTTCATTTCTCTGCTGTAAACGGAAACATCAGTAACAACTGAAAGGGTAAATTGATGTAATCTGATGTGGTGGAAAAAGGCAGACATGGGTGGAAGTGCTTCAGTATTGATACTTCTCAAGTGGTGCTAGTTTTAATGTGTTGCAGAGTTCCTATGGTTAAGAAAACATAAAATATGTTTGTGTTTGTTCTTTTCTTCATCTGGACGTTGGTTTTTCTGTGTATTTTTTCTCTATATGTTTTAATAGGATCGCAACCTTATATAGCCATGAGTTCAGGAACAGCAGTTTTGAGGACAAGGTCTGTTTTTTCTTTGTAGTTTTTTGCTTAGTTGCTGAAAGTGTCCAAATGAAGCAAATCCAGTTTTTATCCAAGGGCTGTGCATATGCAAGCCTAATCTCATCTGTATCAGAGCTACCAGACTGTTGCCAAATAGAGATCCTATCCCCATGCATTAAATTACCTTCTTGGAATGTAGAGGTAATCAATGATAGAATTGTTCCAGTGGTGCTTGCCAGGTGTTATTTAAATAAATAAAAGGTGGTGTTGGGAATGAAAATGGAGTGGACTGGAAAAAACATTATTACCTTGAGCTCTTGAGCAGCTCCCTTAATGTTGCCAACAGGAGCGGAATAAATATTTTCTCTCTGAAATGGGCAAAGATGGTTCTTTCTAAATCAGTGACATTAGATGCATGAGAAACACACTCACAGTCCCCCAGCTAAATAATTTGGTCAGATCATGCAAAGAAGCACCTCAGCCCTTCTTACCCTTGGGAAAGAATTGTGCCTCTTGGTGTATTTATTTTATTGTGGCCTAAATGGCTAATTAAGAGCTGAAGCTCAATTCTCTACATCCCCATTTTTGTAGGACTCCATCCAACTGCTCCTTAACAATCTTGCATGTCTTTCTGATACATTGAGGTACAGAACTGTGCAACATGTTTCTGAAAATATTTTTAATATATTTATCTGCATCCGTTGTTACAAAAAAAAGTAGATGAATCCAAATGTTTTAATTCTGCATTTATTATTGGCTATGCTGGGTTTTGGTTTTTGCCTGTGTGTGTGTGTCCGTGTGTGTGTGTGTGCATACTTCACAAGACACCATGTGGGCAGCTGTTTGCTTTTATGTGCCAGGGCAGTGTTGCATTAGAAGGATTTGATGCTCTTATATAGCTGTTTCTGTTTTGAAGTTGTTTATTGTTCTACTTACTGAAACTGTGAGGGACCAGATTCAAATGGGGACAAAAAAGTGTTCAAAGTAGAAAAGGTTTAAATGTAATTCTTCCAAAAATAATTAACAAAGTATAAAGATTTAATACAAGAATAAGTCAACGGATAAGTAACAAATTTGGGTCCAATTTAACTGAGGTGAACTGAACACAAACTGAACACAAACAAAACTGACCTGCTAACAAAAACAACATAAATAGGGGTGGAGTAACCTACATCTACCACTTGAAGGAGATACAAAATAACAAAAAAACAAACAAATGCAAAATGCACTAAAGCATCCTATGAAACAAATAAAGCAAAACCATCTGTAATGAGTGTATATTTAAGTGGCAAAATTAACAAATTAAATTCAAGTTGAAATAATAAAGTCTACCCCCTTCAGTCTTTCAGCAAGCAAAACAAAATGGTTTCCTTCTCCAGCAGGTTTGTAATTGCAGCACCTCATACAAAAAAAAACAAGTGTAAGTAAACCATCCAAACAGACATTAACTAAAGTATGCACCCATTAGAAAATATATGTCTAAATGAAAAAACTAACTTAACAGACTACAAGCTAAATCTAATATAAAAACAAAATAAATACTAACATGATGTGGTGGTGGTAGGAGCATCCACTATAGAAACCCATTTTGTTTTGATTTTGTTCAATTTGTCCTTGGATCTTTCTGCATATAGCATCAATTTGTGGGCATGTTTAAAAGCTATTTTTTAAGCATTTTAGACCTGTTTAAATTTTCTTCAGCAGGAAAGCATAAGTACTGTGGAATTTGTTTTTGAACAAAGTTAAAATAGGGAAAGTTGGGTCTTTGTCTTTGGGAGGAAAGTCAGAACTTGATCTTGAGTCAGTCACACTATTTCCCTCATCACAAGCATGTTTTAGTGGTCCAGCATTTATAAAGACATCAGACAGTACATCCAAACCTGTTCCACCTGTGGGAGAAACAAGATTAACATCCCGTCGGTTTGCTTCAGTCACCTGTGAGTCTCTCCAGACCTTTGCCATACATTGCTATAGTCTTTAGATTATACCTTTGGAGGCCCCATCTCCAAAGATATAACTGCCATTTCCACCATCATTGACCATACTCTAAACATTTCCTCTCAGATGAATGTGCCCAATATCCTTTCAGTCTATCCAACTCCTCATCAAACATGTTTCTGTCTGCTTGGCAAAACCTCAAGAGATCCTTTGAGACTGTAGTCCACAATTTACTCCTCAGGTTTAGAACATAACATAACATCTGTCCCAAATGGTGTCCAACCCACACTTGGAGTAACTCTGACTGTGTTCTGAGAAGGCAGGCAGTGGTTTGGCTTTGTCTATTCTACAAAGGACATGGTGAGTCAATTAAAAGAATACACAAAAAGCTACTTCTACCACCCAATGGAAGACCACCCCCACCCAGAATCTGTCATAGCTTGTGATGATCCCTCTACTATGAGGCAGATTAGCTAGTTTTGACATTTTGATTATTTCAGCAGATATGTTGAATGAAGAGGTCAGCAAAGGTAAAATCTCAATATTCTAGAGTAAAAATATGTTTTCAAAAGATTTTTTTTTTTTGCTCCTAGAAAAGTTTTGGATTATGTCTACACAATTTGTTTCTGCCCAGAGAAGAGTAAATAACCTGAATGAAACAGAGCACTCAGAAATTGGTTATTATTAATTGGTGAAGCAGTTGAGTAATGTCTGCAAGAAAAGGACATGTCCATCAAGTTATAAGAGAGGTTACACAAATAACTGGTCCTTTGAAATCCTAAATCCTCCTTTCAGCTGTCTCCATATGGGGACTTCTTAATCCAGTCAGAGAGTTCTGATCACTGAGGGCACACAACATCAAGTTAATTGTCTAGCTCCCAAAAATGCCTAATCACTATAAGATACTCAGTGTATAAATCTACAAGTTGCAGAGTTTGAAAAGCCAATTGAAGTTGTGTTAGAAGATGAAGTGATTAGGAAAGATGTAGCCAGAGAAGCCTGGGGCCACAAAAGATTACAGATTTGCATCTAATGATTTAGAATTACTCCTTGCCCTGGTTTAGCTGAGCCGTTCAGGTGTCTTCACAAGAAAGTGTCTCAGCAATGTTGCTATCAGTTAGCATTAACAACGTTCTTCATTCAAAGGAATTTTATATCAGCACTGAAACAATATAACAGACACAATACACATAAAGAGGCTGTGCTCTATGTTTAAACCTTTAGGCTCATTATCTGGTGAAAGCTTCTGGTAGAAAAAGAGAAAATAATTGATCTAGAAAATAAATTCTAAAAGTATGGCTCTCTGCTTGGTGTTAGAGGCATTCCATAGCCTCTCATTCATCAACCTTAACCTCTCACGTTTCCTACCCTGCTAGCAACGTGTCTGACAAGATTATAGGCTCAGTTTGAAAAGCAATCTACTTGCGGTGCCTAAGAATAAAAGCAGATGAGAATGACTTGATGGAGATGGGAAAGCTTTGAAAGAAAGGCATCCCATTGTGCCAATTTCCAATGCCTGGTGGAAACTACAATCCTCCCTCTGAAGAGCATCCAGTTCAGTCTAGAGTGATTAGCTCCCCTTTGTCTGGGACAACTTGTTTAATTTGTGCACCCATATATCTAGAGTCTTACACACAGACAAAAGCACAAACACAATGTGGTGCTCATATTATTCACTCCTAGTGTGTTTCAATGTAGCTATTTGCTCAGATGTTGTGTCATAAAATTGTGAATTTTGTAACTATGTAAGGAGCATTGGACTGAGTATGAACATCTGCTAAGCCACATCAACAGCACCATAGCTGGATAACAGAAGAAATGTTGTGCCACTTTGTGGTATGTAAACTCAGAGATGTGCTGCTTAGAGAGTTAGGCAGCTGCTGGAAGGAAGGAATTGGACGCTGGGGCCTTTTACTCAGGGTGTAGCAGACTGAAACTGGGAGACAAGGCCTGCAGGTATAACATGTGAACCTGCCTGTGTGTGAGTAAGGACACAGCATGAGTGGAAGCAGCATGACATGAGCAAAGCAAAAAAGGCAAGGGATTTTTCTGTACTGACATTGTATACATAAAATGTTGCTAAACAAAAAACAATAGACTAATGAAGTCTTTTCCCAAATTTTCATTTTTTCACTTTGACTGGGCCCTCCAAGCACATGAATATACTTTAATATAAACCAATATATTATTGTTGTATGTTGAGTGTTGTCCTGATGGAAGGTGAGCATCTGCCCCAATCTCGAGTTATTCATCTTTTATATGTTCTTCTTCCCATCAGCTCTGATCAGCTGCCCTGCCCTCTGGTGAAGGGAAGCATGCTCTCAGTCACGTTTCACACAGCATGGTGGTTTTCTGTCCCACATGTTTTTTACACATTCTTCAAACTGAATGTTATGATCCTTTCTTCAATTAATTAGTTTTTTCTTTCAACCTTCCATACAGTCAGATTTGTGGATTTTCAAGTCTAATACATGATAATCGACAGATTCCTTCACCTGCCAGAGTTGTGGACTCAAGTTACAACTTAATTTTTAAATTCCATATGTTTGCAGCATTTTTCTACAGTGAGTGTCTAACAAAGTCTATTATGTGCTGAGTGGAGAAAAACAGAAAAACTGCTGCATACAAGGACTGTAGATTTTGCTTTTCTGACTAATGCTACCAGATTTGAACAAAACTGCCAGTAATGGAAAGGAGTAGCTTAAATAGCAGCATTGCTCTTTCCATACATCCATCATAATGTATAATGTTGTATGACTAACCTTGTTGGTGTGGTTGGTACACATCTGTTTAGTGAGTCCCCAGATGGCATTCCAATGCCACATGAAAATAAAAAAAAATCTTCAGGAAGGCTGTTCAAGACCTCACTCTCCTTTGCAGGAAGTGTTTACTTCAATGCTGCCTGTAAAACACAAGTTATTGAAAAAGTGTAGGTTTAAAAAAATAATTTCCTTTGTGTCCATGGACTGGAGTATGTTCAAGAGCAGACAAGTTTGAAGAGAAGCAGATAAAATGTGCACTCACCAGGACCAGCGCTTTTGCTTACAGCGGAATAATATCTCAGTAATAAAGGAGAGAAAATTTGTTATAGACCCATGTAGTCATTATCACAGACTTAGCTTTTATAAAACAGCTTTTCAAAACTTTGTAGCTCAAATTTATAACATGTTGTATCTTTGAATCAGAATTACTTTATTTCACTGCATTACTGTATTCAGTTTCCTCCCTCGTTCTTAGCCGCAGTCACAATTGTTAATGTTCAGGGACACAATTAAAAAAGGAAGGAGCTGTGCTGGCAAATCAGATCACAAATCAAAACATTCAATTCCTCAATGACTTCTGATGTCTAGTTTGGAGTGTTCCACTGCATTTGACATGACTGTTTAATATTATAACTAATATGCAGAAAAATAACTTTTACTAACTAACTAATCTCAACAAATATAATCACCAGTTTTATAAATACAACGTCTTTATTGTATAATTCTTAAATCTTTTCAAACATAAAAGTGTATAATACAGTTCATATTCTTAAATACACTGGGATTTGCTTGACGTAATGTATCTGTTCTTCCCGAAGAAGCAGAAAATAATGAACATTAGTGCTCATTTCAGCACAGTAACAAACATATGTTGCTGGGATCAGGCATAGGTGATGTCTGGAGTTATCTCTAAGAAGAAAAAAGTTTTTATATTTGTATGTTATTTACCTTAACACAAAAACTCATCTTGTCACACTTGGTGCTAACTCTCCTCAGCAGAACAAAGCAGTGCACTGACTGGCAAAAAGGCACGTTTGAGTAACACATGTAAACAGTAAAACACAATGACGTATAGGAAATATCAGTACTAAGGATCAAGACAGGAAGACAGAAACAAAACCAAGTTCTGAAGGAATAAACAAACTGTGTTATAACTACTCAAACTTTTGTTGAAATGACTGAAAAGACTTAAATTACACCAATAAGGACCAAATAGACTCGGCATAGTGTTGATTTAACTCTGCAGAATTTACTGTGAATGAAGAATGAATGCATTATATTAAACAAAACAAACTGGGTCGATACCTATGAACTATAATACATATAAACAGTAAAAGCATGTTTAAAAGTATTGTGACTAATAAATTTGGTGCCTCTCACACATAGACTGTTCTTAATGCTTTTGTGCTAATGCACAAAAGCATTGATTGCTATGGTTAACTTGCTCAGTCACAGTGCAGTAATTAAATATCCTGACCAACAAGTCTTTTTTTCACAGATTGTAGAATGATGCGTGTGACAAGTGCTAGTAACAGCACACACAATAGCATACACTGGATTTATGGTGTCACAATCCAAGTGACTGTCTACTGTTGCTGCATCATCCAGAAGGAGTGAATGCTGCAAGTCCATGACTCCATGCAATCTGACAGGTTTTCTTAGAAAGAGATATTTTTGACTTATTGAAATCAAAAACTTAACTTGACTGCCTTGTTTGACAAATGGGATTAATTGAAATGTATACATGAATGGATTGAATTTACTTTCTTGTAAATTATCTTAAAATGACAAGTGTTGTAAATTGGTGCTATATGAATAAACTAAGTTGAGCTGAATGTTTGAAAAGAAAGAAAAATAAGACTACAGACTTTATTTGCAAGAAAACTAGCTCAGAAGAAGAATGCAGTGCACTAGTTCTCAACAAACGTTATCTTTTTTCAAATTTGCTCCAGAAACCTGATGGTGATGATTGTGTTCTGGTTTACTTGAGGGACAGTACAAATCAACCAGAACTGAAAAAACATGCTTGTCCCTTATTTGTGTTTTTAAATAAGAACATTCAATTTTAAAAAGCATTAGTCACTTATGGGAGGTGGAGTAAAAGCTACTGAGGAAGGTTGTTCAGTTTGATTGTTTTACATCTAAAAACAGAGAAATGAAGAGATGTTGAGGAACATTTATCAAAATGGTTTTCTTTCATCTAAATCTAAATTTGTATTCATCGAATAATATCCAGGCTCCACATTGGATGAGCATAAAGAAACTGTGAGACTATTGTGTTGGCAATGAAAACTTATTAAAGATAATACTTTTCATAAAGAAACATTCTCAAAGCCATGTCTAGTCTTGGTTTTATTAATTTCTTGTAGAATAAAAAGGATTTAACCAAAATTAAACACCAAAATGCCTTACTGTTTTTCTTACAAAAATATATTATTGCACATGTAGTGGCCATCATTATCCCCTTCTACTTATCATACTTCTGTTAGCATTAGACGTCAGTATGAGCTGCTTCTCCTTTGAGAAATTTGAGGTCTGTTAAGCATCCGCTTAGCCCAATACACTTGCACGCAAATGACTGATTTCAAATTCTTTCCAATCAACATAAAATTTATGACACCCCGCTTTAAACAGTGAGTATATTTGACCAATTTAGTCTTGACTGAACTGGGAATCATGCTGATGTGCTAACGGCAGGCAGCAGATTTGTTTAACTTGGTTTAGAAGCTCTGCTGAATAGAATGACAAGAGAAAACTCAAGTCTTCTAATTAAAACCTCTTTTTATAATCGGCTCCCATAGCTCTTTCATCAGCATCATACTGTGGAAATGAAACCACAAAGATCACAAAGGTGATCAGAAAGATGAAAATAAGATGAGTGTGTTTTTCCAGAAGGTAGAGACAGTAATGTTCCTAGCATGAACATCTGTTTGATTGTGTTTCTATATAAGCGATGTTTGTGTGTGCACTTAAGTATACAATCATATTCAATAAATTAGAATATTACTGAAAAGTCGATTTATTTCAGGAACTTTGTCACTGAGCAAAAGAATATTGGTGAGGCAAAACCTCACCTGTCATCACGGAAAAATAATGTAAGATAAGATATATTGCTATTTTCACCCTGTGGTTTGTACTATACAGTATTTTTCTTTTTCATTTAGCTTAAACAATTTTTATTATTTTTCCTTCAAAATTGCTGAATTTTCAATTTTCCATTCAAATGCTTGGAAGCCAAGCTGGCGAGGCAGCAGCGAGTTGAGTTTCACCTTCAATGGTGCAACCTTTCTGTAATTGCACTGGCTGCCATTCGATGGGAGCATGTTACTCCTGTCTGTACATCTCCAATAAACATTTAATAATCTTAACTGATTTTCCATAATTTAACTTATGTATATAATTGATAGTGTTTCTTTCAACAATTGTGTGTGTAACATGTTTCATGTGTTGACAAGTGATTATAAACAGCAGAGGACAGATTTGAGGTGAGGCAGGCAGAGTAAGAGACATTAAGTTAGCCATGCAGTAAATAAGTCAGTTGCAGCAATATATTTATTGTTTTCTCCTCTCTCCCGACGTCAATATCGATGACTACCTTTCTCCACTTAAACAGTTTTCTAAAGTGGATTTCCAATCGAAGCAGAAAATAATACTAAAGGATGACCAACACTGGAGATGCGTTTCCAATTGTAGCCTGAATCAGCTGATTGGGGTTGACTGTTAAAAGTTACATAAAAATTACATTTTTTCCACCAACAAATATTTTACATCAGATTATGAATACTCTGGAACAAAATTGGACAAAAAAAGCAACAGCATTAAAAATTTTCCCAGTAGAAATTTGCTGGAATTGGGGGTTTTAACTTAGCATAAAACATCTAAATCTTGTTTGTGAATTTCATGTATACATAAGATATACATACAGGCACTTCCTACAATGTAATAACTTTATAAAAGTTTGCTGAAGTTAGGTAACGTCTTCTGATACTTAAGTTGTTGCCACTTCTTCCAAAGGTAGGAGTGTCTCTGCAAGCCACTAAGTATATTTAGTCTCCAAGCAAACTAGTGACTAAGTTTACTTAGTCACTAGTGAAGAATACTACTTAACTAGTGTATAGTTTAGTATAAGTGCACTAAAGTAGTATACTTAAGTGTACTTAAGTAGATTTCAATATTGATGAACAGTTCTTTAAATCAAAGTGAAAAGTTTTCTGGAATTAATATTATAATTGTAGGTGTCAGAGGTTTCTGGATGTTTCAGAGGATAAAGTTTTTCATTGAGTGAATTTGATTTTAATGTCTTTGGTAATTTAACATTTTTAATTTAATATGCCAGTAACAAGCTGACAAAATGATGTTGGCATATAGTTAGATTGTAAACTCTGATCATCTTCAGAGAGCAGTTCAAAACAACTCTCCACTCATCCTTCCTTCCATGTTGCACTCTCTCCCCCCAACCAGTGATGGCATAGTTTGAAAAAGTAACTTGGTTAGATTACTGATTACTTGTTTTGGAATGTAACTAAGTTACATTAAAAGTAACTTTCTTAAGTTACTTTCAGCAGCTGCTAACAACAACGCTACTCCACCTGTGAAAATTACATTGAGCTTTGCCAATGCTTAATTGTAAGTTGTTTTGTAATGGTAACATCGACTATGTGTCTTTATAAATGTGTACTGAAGGGGAGACTGTTCAATGGTTATGTAGGCCAGTGGTTTAAATTTGTCAATGAATACCACCAAAATGTTAGATTTGTTCTTTGGGTTGTGGAAGTTGGTGTAGTGTGTCCTTTGAAGAACGCTGTACTAGGCTTCTGATACTGTGTGCTGGGAGTTAGTATTTGCTGTGAAGTCTGTAGGTAAGCAATACTGATTGCCAGCTCCACACTGTAGCCAAATGTTACTTTTAATGTCCAAGTAGTTAGTTCTGAATTATTTTGTCTTTTTCAGATACAAATAAACAAAAACAAAAAAATCCCTTAATAAAGAGACTTATGGTGACATGCAGAAAATTTGCTCTGAAATCTGAAGGCGAAAGAACAGCAATATCAAGTGATTTGAACCATGACCTTAGCCTCAAGCATCTTTCCGATAATAACCCTTAAAGAAACCTTCAGAAGCAGTGAGATGTCATCACACACAGAGAGGGTTACAGCTACAACAGTACAAAAAAAAACTTTAGTGATTTACTTTAGTAATTTATAGTAATTAATAAATTGCTAAAATGTTTTAACTACTAGTGTGTATTAATAGTGTGGTGCACTATTGTCTGGAGAACTCTAACAATAATCAATGTTGCTTTTGCAACATTGATCACAGCAACAGCGTCTTCACAGGTCTGCCTAACAAATCAAACAGCTGCAGCTTATCCTGAATGCTGCTGCTCGTGTTATCACTATAAAACCAGCTGTTTTAAAATCCCTACACTGGTTCCCTGCAGCTCAAAGAATAGACTTAAAAATACTGTTGTTAGGTCCTAAATTACTGAACGGTTTAGTACCACAATGCATTAAAGATCTGTTGTTGTATCAACCTTCCCGACCTCTCAAGGTCTTTTGGTCCTGGTCTGCTCTGCATCCCCAGAACCAGAACGAAATGAGGAGAAGCAGCATTCAGCTTCTATGCATCACAGATCTGGACAAACATCCAGAAAACTGTAAAACAGCTGAAACACTGACTTCCTTTAAATCTCGACTAAAAACCCACCTGTTTAGAATTGTATTTGAAATGTAATCAATTACGAATTTAATGATGGCACTTGACTTAATGTAATGTTTTGATTGTTGATTCCATGTTGCAAGACTTTGTGGTTTTGTGTTTGTTATGATGTAAATCACTTTGAAATGCTTTGCTGATGAAATGTGGTACAAAAATAAAATTTGATTGATTGATAGAGCCCCACTCTGTGCCCCGGCATCCAAGTTGTTTGTCATGGCCCTGTGTTTGCTGTCAAAGCCCAGTGTACAGCACTCCTCCTGCAGCTCAACAACTCAGATGGCCCGCTGCACAGATTTGCGACACTTAATATTAATGATTATAAAGGCGTTTAGTTGCGCAACTTTACGGACACGTTCATTCATGGCTGTTTTCACATTTATTGTGTTGTGAAAACTGCAAACAACAGAATTGCAGTTTTCTGGAGGGCAATACGAAGCTTGGCATCATTCACAGCAATAACATGTTTCATGTGTTGACGTTAACAAAAACACTGCGGGACAGATCATAAATGGACCTGGAAGGCCTGACTAAAACTAAATGGATGTCAGACAAATTCTGGGGCTTATTATGTCTTTTTGCTTATTTTCAAGCCCAAAAAAAGAACTTTACGTTCAAAAACAAGCCCAAAATATGCAACCCGTGACTCATCAAATTTGCAAGTGAATTTGGAAACCCCCTCACAAAAGACGGAAACTGCTTATAATAATCGGACTTGGCAACAAAAACTCAAAATAGATCCTGTTTTTCCAGCAAGAGAACGTGGATCTCTCACTTTTCTCCATTGTTTACATATTGTCGCTGTTGATAACTGCCGCATAGAAACGGCGGTTGCTCCCCAAGACGCACAATAAAATTAATAATTACTAAACAAAATAGTAATGCACAGTGATTTGAATAAGTAACTTTAATCTGTTTCCTGGATTTGAAATAGCAAAGATTAACTTGTTACTGAAAAAAGTGGATCACGTCACAAAGTTACTGATGTTAATTTCCTATACATTTTTTTTTTATGAGCCTTTGTACTGAATTCAATTGACCTTCTTTGGTCAATTTCTGACTGAAATTGAGTCAGCAATTTCACACTATATTATTTGTTTGATGAGACAAAAAAACATGGCAGTGATCTAAAAACATATTGGGGAGCATAGAACCACACAGAAAAACGGTTATGATTGTGAAATACCAAATATAGTATGTCAGAACAAGCAAAAATAAACATTACTGTGGCGACTTTTTGCACAGTAACTATTTTAACAAAGAAAACATTGAGTGGATGACCATTTTTAAGGTGTTTTGATCATCCTTCCCTGCTTCACACAAGCAGCACGCTGAAATGTAAAGGTATAAAGATTCGGGGGTAAAATAAAATTTTCAAACCACCACATGTCCTGTGGACATGTGGTCACCTGCTCATCAGTCGGAGTCTGGTTGGACTTTGACTGATGAGTCGGACACCCAGTTCAACCCCAGGCATTGTCACTGTGTGCTCATTTCGTGTTCTCGCTAAAACCAGGAAGATAGAGACATAACACCAGTTTTAAAGTCCCTCCACTGGCTCCCTGTAGCTCAAAGAATAGATTTTAAAATACTGTTGTTAGTTTACAAATCACTGAATGGTTTAGCACCACAATACATTAAAGATCTGCTGTTGTATCAACCTTCCAGACCTCTGATGTCTTCTGGTTCTGGTTCTGCTTTGCATCCCCAGAACCAGAACCAAGAGAGGAGAAGCAGCTTTCATCATCTATGCACCAAAAATTTGGAACAAACTTCCAGAAAACTGTAAAACAGCAGAAACCCTGACTTCCTTCAAATCTCAACTAAAAACACACCTGTTTAGAGTTGCATTTGAAATATGTAATATAATATAATATGTAATATGTAATATGTATATGTATTGTTTATGTATGTATGTTTATGTATGTATTGTTTATTCCATGATGCATGACTTTGTGTTTATGATGTAAAGCACTTTGAAATGCCTTGTTGCTGAAATGTCCTATACAAATAAAATTTGATTGATTGATTGATTTGACTCTTTACTCTCTATTTGTTTTCATTTCTTTATTACATGAAAACTCAAATACTGGATTAGGTCCCTAGATTTTGCAGCACTATAATAAGCAATAATTCACACAAAACACCTATTTTACTAATTGAACCCTCAGATCATTATCAAAGCACTTTTTACCTGTGTGCAATATTTTAATTAGATTATAGTCTCTATTTAACCCATCATGGACTCTTTGAAGTTCTGTGTTTTTAGTGTTAAGTCCTTAGATGCACAGTTGAAAACAAATGGTCTCAGCCTTTTTAATTTAATGAGGATTGCCTCCTATCCTAGCTGTGTCTCTTTGCATCTTTTTCCTCCCACCTACTCATTTTTTGCCATTGAAATCCAGTTAATTGAAGGAGTCTTTCACCACTAAACATGAAGGAGACCAAATTACCATCTCTCTCTGTTCATCAGGAAGCTAAAGCAGACATGGATGCTTTGAAGTGAGAAGTATGCTTTCATTTGGAGGCAGGACTCCTGAAAATGAGCTGATGGCCCTGCTGTTAGGCCCAAATGCAGATGAGTCCATGTGTTGCAAAACACTTAATCCTTTAATTGATCACCTTCTGCCTGGCCTATTCTGTATGTGTGCGTGTGTATATGTGTGTGGAGAGTTTGTTTCCTCCTCATCACCTGCTTATCAGAATCCCATTTTGTAGATGAGATGAATTGCTTTTCAAAAAGTAGAAAAATATAGTGAATGGTGCACAAAGACCAGTGAGGATTTACATGTTATCCTGAAGCCTTTTAAAAATCAGGTTTCCAGACTTAAGATCTGGTGGAGTTAATGGCTTATACACACATTACAGTCACATTAATAAATCATAGAAAGTACCTCTCACAGAAATGTGACTTTATTTTACTTGTTTATGTTTTGGAAATGCAAAAATGAAAACGTACTATAGCAAAACTACTTAGTGTACATAAACAGATCTGTGCAATAAACCCTGAAATCAAATTATATTTGAAGGACTAGTTTGAAGGTTAAAATGAAAACCATAAATCAAGCGAAAATTATGTTGGGATTTTTTGACTGAACTTTTCTAATGTAAATTAAAGTTTGTTATGAACTAAGTTAAACCTTGCTTCTTTGTTGTGGGACTTTTTTTCTCTTTTCTTTTTTACATTTTCACCATGGTTTCTGATCAAATAAACATGTAGATTTTCTGCTACTCTCTGGTTAGATCTTGTAAGAAAATGGCTTCATTAGCAAGAAACTTTTTACGAAATGTAATAAGGACTGTATGATAAATGTTTGTGTTTCATTGGACACTAAACTAAATAATTCTGCAATAATTACTAATGAGGATTCCTGATTTATCAGAAAACTTTTTCAGACACAAGAAGTGTTTTTGTTTTATTTCTTTTTTTGTCTGTTTCATACTTTTAGGACATTTTGTTTTCAGTTCACTCTTCTCAACCTTTGATGCCTTCCTTGGTCCACCTGATGGTTCTTTTACTACAAACCTGCTAAATGTTAAACCCAACTGTCTGGGCATAAATGTTGTCAAACTCTGTGTTGACTGTGCTTCTTGACAATTTTTTTTTTTTTTTTCACCTGACTGGATGTTTTCTACTTTTTTTGTTGCTTTTATTTTTGAACTTCTGGTCATTAGCATACTTGGCCTGGGCATGAATTGTTTTACACATGCATTTGATCAATCTCATTGGGTGCTCTGATCACTTTTTAATTTACTTGGTCTAAAGATGATTTGTAAATCTTGGAGTGCAGATATTTAAGTGAAATAATCCGTGAAAGACAATTTTTTTTAATGCGCAATTCCTTTTTTTAACAGCTGAATCAATCTTTAATCAATATTTTTTAAGCAGTTGTCCTTATATTATACTCCACTGCTGCTTTTAGAAGCTCTTTTGCTTGTGCTTACTATAATAATAATATGACTATGTGTGTAGTGTCTGAAAATGCATTGAGAAGCAACTGGCTTAGAATCAAGTAGCTAGACAAAATCTGTGTTGGGAATACACAGAAAACATGGTTGAAGTTTGTTACTGGACATTTAATCTGTATTAATCTATAATATCTATACAGCAAAATTGAAGATTTAATTGATACTGATGTCAATTTTATTTAGATAGCTCTATTAGTATAACTGAAATTTTGTCAGTCTTTATTTCCATATCTATATAAATATTTTTTTTATTCCCGTTTCATAAAATGCCTTCATTAGTCTAACAATAAAGTACAAAGCTTTGTAAGAAATTTGATTTCGGTCTGCGAATTAGTACTTGCAAAAGAGAACAGGAGTCAGCTGTTTAATGATAATATAAGGGCTGTAACTAAATTTACTATGTGAGATCAGAATCTTTCTGGTCCAGATACACCTTTTGGAATCATGACAGGTAAAGTGTCTTGATTGTACTCGTGGATTCATAAGAATTAAACATCGCTCCCTTTTGACTCTACCTTTTTCTCAAAAAACTATTAAAATTTATCAGGCAAAAAGTTTGCCTGATAAAGTATTGCTTCTTTGTGTGTTTTCAGAGGTAATTGCAATAATTCAAGAGTGAGAGAAATAAATAACTTAAAATTTTTAGGCTTGAAAAAAATTGATTTCAAATTCTTGCGTCCATTTACAAGTGTCCCAAGGTACTTTACAAAACAAGTGATCCAATGTTTACACGGATTTATATAATGAATCCTCTCATAAGGAAAAAAATCAAACTCAGTTGTATTCAATTCAATTCAGTGCATCAAGTTCAGTTTATTATCTTAATTGGTTAAATGGTACGTGTTTAAGGAAACCCAGCAGATTACGCTGGGTCACTGCCGCTGCAATCCCTCACAATGAACATGCAATGAAGACAACACGATGTCAACAACAACAAAAACAAAAAAACAAAACAGAAAACAATGAGCGTGAAGCTGGTGATCATTGAACAGAATTTTACCTCGTAACTGTGAGCACTGCTAATAAAAAAAAATCGTTGTGGTGATGCTTTGTTTAGAAACGCACAAATAACTTTGAAATGATATTCGATTTGTTTTTTTTCTGTCATTTGTTGCTGTCGTTCTTTAGGGTTTTTATCTTATTTTATTTCTTAACCTGAAACAGTGGCGCCCTCATCAATGGGATGGAGGGGAAACAATCAGCATCAAGCGACCTGAGCTAAAAGCGCGTGGGTGGATTTTTCATTGTCTAAAAACTTGATTGTTAAAAAAAAAAAAAACACGGATCGATATTGAAGTATACGCTAACGGTAAAAACAGAGATTCCACATTTGAAATAAAAACAGTCGAATAAAGGGAGCTCAGTGCTATTTCAATATATTTTGTATGTGTATATTTACGCAAATGTATGAGAGGGGCGAGGTTGCACAATGCGTTTATATTACAGAGCCATATTTATGTACAGGAATTTGCAGAAATACAAAATAACACGAATTTACCAAGTTTAGACTTTGTAGAATGAAATAATAATAATAATAATAATAATAATAATAATAATAATAATAATAATAATAATAATAATAATAATAATAATAATGAGCTCACATTGAACTCTTTTTCACAGGAGAAAAGTCAGAGTTTGTGTTTCATTAGCAGAGGCCAATGCTTACAAGTGTGCTCCTATAGTAGATTATCTGTGGAGCAAATATCGTCCTCGATGTCCACGTCGTCGTCGTTCTCTTCCAGCATATATGAGTCCGCCTCCAGGCCGTGTCTCAGCTCCTCCGCGCTCTTCTCGTTCAGGTCGCTTTCCGCGCTGGAGTTCTCTGCGCAGCGCTCCATCTCTGCAGGGGTCTTCCGCTCATCCTGCACCTTCCTCAGCTGCTTCTTGTGCTTCATTCGCCGGTTCTGGAACCACGTTTTTACCTGCAACGGAGAAAAGAGGGCGTTCAAATAAGAATCTCTGATACCGGAATTCATCCAAAAATAATAGTAATAATAAAGTAAAATAAAAGATGACAACTTTTTTAAAATTAAGGCTACATTTTAGCTCGCCACTTGCGCACCAATCATTTAAGCTTGTAAACCAATTCTCTTTTACGCATACAAATCTGGCTTTGGTCAAGCACCCAGTCTTAAAATTAAAAAGTCAAATAGACAAGATGCAAAATGTAGTTCTTGTATTATAACAAAAATTGAATTTGTTGTTCATATTTATATATATATATTTCTGGTGATTCAATAAAATCTAACGAATCATTGGTGAACGCTTGGTTTCTTGCTTACAGATTTTTCTGTTTTAGCAAATTAAAAATGAGACAGCAGTAAAATAAAAATGAAATTAAACAGTGAATAAATAAAATAAAATATTAATTGGCCACAGCAATCTCAACACTTTCCATAAATTGCACTGTTTTGCCTGAATGAACACATCGCAATTAAATGTAGTGTATTTCCATTGTCAGACAGTCAGTGTATTTAAAACTGTAAAATTTAAATGTTCTTAGGATTCCTACAGAGCTTTAATTCTTAGACAGGTTCACTATTGTATGTATATACATGAACGAGATCGGTTGAAAATGATTATCCTGCAATGTTTCGGTAAAAGTGTAAGGTGTGTTTGCGTGTACCTGTGTCTCGGAGAGGCTGAGCGCCGTGGCCAGCTCCACTCTCTCCGGTGTGGACAGGTACCGCTGAATCTCGAAGCGCTTCTCCAGTCCGGAGAGCTGGGAATCAGAAAACACGGTCCGGGCCTTCCTGCGCCGGCAGTGTTTCCCTGGTAACTCTGCGTGGTGCTGGAACAGAGCTGGCATCTGCATCCCTGTTGAACATCAAGAGCAGTCAGATCGATTTGCGGCGCATTTTAAGGTAAGCCCTGTTTCCGAGCTGTCGGACAAGACAATATTGTCAAATTGGAAAAAACAGTCCCAACATTGGAAAGAACATTCGCCCAAAAGAAAACTGGATTTGCGGTGCAAATGCAAACTATTCAAGACTAACAAGAATATTTTGTTTTATTTTTAAAGGAAAATAAAAAGAACCTAATCTGATGCAAAAAAACAAACTACATTGCACAGTTCTCTAATATTCTATATTCTTTTATTTTTTTAATAGTTGAGAAAACAATATTTATATTTCAGAAACGGTAATAAGTACTTATTCAAAATATGGTTAAATAATAATTGGAAAAATTGCTCGTGCTTTTTTTTAAGTTAATTTCCTATTTTCTCACTTTAGCAGCAGGAGAAAAAAAAATCTAAACTTTAAAACCCTGACATGAAAAGTAGCAGTCACAATTTCATCGGATAAAATATTTTGCTATTCCCTCATAGAAAAAAAAGTGTAACAGGCTCCAAAAGCGTTTTTATTCAGGAGTTTGTGAGAATTTTATCTTCCAGGGCTTAACTTGCACCTCCGGCGCCCTACTAGCTTACCAGGTGTGAAAAAGTACTGGTGATGCTCCGGCTTATGGAGTGGGTGAGGATGAGGAGCCAGAATTGGCGTCGGAATCAGAGGATATCCATACTCCAGGATGGGCATTCTAGAAGTCAGGGAGCTGCAAAAGGGCGCAGGAATAACTTCTCTCAGTGGCTTTGGTTTGTGCAACAGAATATCCTCAATGAAAAATGACGTGGATCTCTGCGTGGGTGCTGCGGACGCATAGTTCACACTCATGGTGACAGTGTTCCCCCCCTCTCCTTAAACCTGTACCAGCATCTGCCTGTCCCTTGCGAGCTTCCGTGGATCAAATGCACCCTCTGTGTGAAAACCGAGCGACTCGGTGCCGGGCATCACTCAGCTGTCGGTGGGAGGGGGCGTTAGTGGGATTTATTGAAGCAGAATGGCGGATTGGGGAAGCTGATTGGCCCATCAGCTAATTAGATTTGTAAATGGCGGAGAGGGCCGAGTGAGGGATGGGCTCTTCGTTCTGATTGGTTTTGGACGCATTCAAAGACTCTGGAAAAAAAAAAGTGAAATGATTTGAGATAAGCAGCGCACCTGTAACCATACAATAAATAATTTGAAAAGCAGCTAAAAATCTGATGGAGGTTCAGGCCGCAGGCGCCTTACTGCCCTCGGGCCCCACATGGATAGGTTCTACTACATTTCGACGTTAAGATATCTGAAAAATAATACAATCAGAACCTTGAGTGACTAATATATTATTCAATTAATTCCGACGAATAGAAGCCGATTGTGGCGTTTCTGTTGCTGAATTTATTTAAAAAATCGTTTTTCAGTCTCGAGGCAGGTCTGATACAAGTTATCAGAAGGAAGGCCTATGAGGTACAATGATAATAAACCCGTTTCTAAACCTGAAAATTAATTCCCGCGCTCCTACTTCAGGTTGGATATTTTTTTTCCCAATAGTTTTGCGGCTTTCCTCACAGGAGGATTAGGGGCCACAGGTCTGTCAAGTAATTTTGTCCAGATTGACTGTAATTGTCAGTATAAAATCTGTGGGAGTACAAGTGCCGCTCCTGTGCCCATTTATGAGAGAAAGCCTTATGCAGTAATTTGCTGATCCGGTGTTTTCATCACATATCCAATCAGTCCACTTAATACCAAAGTGCCTTAATATAGACAGAATTTGAGCTGCAATGGTATTAGGCAATTAGGGAGAGATTTTCGAGCGGAAGTTGTAATCCTTGGACTGGATTTCCGTTTGATGAGATGGAGACAGAACAAATTAATTACTGAGAGTAAGTTGCGCTCCAGTCCATTAGTTTGCTCAGTTGTTCCCTTCGCTGAAGCTAGAAGTATAAATTGTAATTGCTACAGAAATGTGTTCTGTTGGTGTTGATTCGGTTCATGCTGCATGCTTTTTTGTCTCACAAATAAAACACACAAGAAAGACAAGTTGCATTAAAAAGAAAAAAGGTAAACTGCTAACAGATAAAATCACCTGACGGATTTATTCTGCAGCGTTAATTGGTTTTTGTCATCTTTTTACTCACTGTTAGTGCGTCATTTTGTCAAGTCCTGCGTTCAGAGAAGTATTTTTGAAGAGCTGTTAAACGTTTGTCTTGCAGCTGTTTAAAGACATACTGAACAGTCCAAATCACAAGGATAAAAATCCACCCTCATTTTCAGATGTCACCTTTAAATAATAAGCAGAAAGAAACCTGAAGTAATTTATAGCTCTTTTGCACCAGACACAGAAGTTTATTAAAGCTTTATGATGTTTTAAGGCTTCTAATGGAAGTTTGTGCTACCAGAGCAGACAAAAGAAATGTCGACTGAGCTTGACATTGATATATCGCCATTGTTGTTAATCATTACTACTACTAATATTATTATAAAAATAAATAATAATGATGATGATGATCATGATGATCTGGTTATTTATTTATTAGTAACATTGATTTTTTAATCATAGCCAATTGACAAAGGTAATGCACTTCTCGTGATGGTAATACTCTCGTCATAAACCAACAACCAACCCTGATTCACGACTATCACACTTAACAGATCACCGTGTCTTCAGCTTTAAATGTTATAAATTATACCATATTTAATAAAACTCTACCTGCAGCATAGCACAAATGTGAAGCCTGATCAGAAAAAACACCACAAGCAATGAACTGAAAATTCTAACTGGTGAATATACATGAAATCAACATTTCTCTAGAGATCTACCAACAAAGAACACTTTTAGAAAAAAAATATCAAAACAGTTAATATAAGCATCCATACATTTAAACATCTCTATACACACATAGCACATACATATTTATTGATGGATGCATTTTAATGCCTGCACAGTTTTATTCAAAAAAGATCTTCACAGGTCAGTTCAGTTTTTTATGACCAGGAAAATTTCAAACACTTTCCAAGACAAACGGGTCTAATTCATCTAAGTTCAATCGTATGTGAACTAAATGTATTGATAAAATTCATTTTAATGCAATCAAATCCTTTAGTCAGATTGAGGCCAAGTTGAAGATGTAATATAAATTGATGAAATAAAAAACAAGTTTGTCTAAATGAGTCTTTCTCAAACTGTGGTCTCCGGGCGTCCCCTAGTGGTCCGCCAGGTACAGGATGAAACGAACATTTAGTTGCAGTGACTTGAGCTGTTGACGCTACAGCTAGCTAGGATTGTGTAAAAAATAATGATGGAGAACTGGCTCAAAACCAAGTGACTTAAAAGAAAGAGTGCAGATACTGGTGGAAAGAAAAAAACTCGAGGGCAATTTATATGCTGAGAGGAAGCTAAGTCACAGCTGCTGAGTGTTGACGTGTCGTTCACTAGCGATTGGATTTCTTGAACGGCTCTATGCGGTGAGCGGTAAGACTCGTCTCAGTGAGAACTGTTCTTTGCTTTTTTTAAATTAATTTGTTTGCCTGTTATGCTCTGCTTACACAGCTATTGATATTTTTTAAATTAAAAATTAAAGAACATTTTTTATTTTCTTTAATTCATGGGCGGATTATTTTTATATTTCATGGCTCTGAAAATGATTTTTTGTTTCCGTTAAAGCAACTCAGTCTATTTTTCTTTAATTGCGCTTGGAAATCACTAGCACAATTGTTGTTATGAATGCTGTTTCTCAGTCTTTATTATTACGATTTTAGTTGATTTTGGTTTGATTATTATTATTATTGCAGAATAATAATAAAAAGTATTATTATGTTGAGTTTGGCTATTTAATAAATAATAGCGTTAACTAAAATAAGTGGCCAGTTAAGGAACAAATCATACTAAAAAATTAACACTAAATACATAAATAAATATATTCTACATTACATTTCTTTCTGTGTGTTTTATTCACAAATTTATTCACAAAAAAATATAGTGTATTTTATGAATAGTTGTTCAGTGGTCATTTAATGTATTACTTCATTAATATTTGGGGCCTGCCTAGCAATGCATAAGGAGAGCAGTTACTGACTTGCAAAGCAAGTCAGTAACTGCCTCCATGCATTGCATGGCAGGCACCTATTAATCTACACCCAATAGAATGTCTCTGTGATGGCCAAATCCATGGCCACACCCTGATGTCAGCAAGAAGTGCTAATTGGATTACACCAATAGTTTCTGCTGGCAGGGGGATATAGTTTGTTTGGATAAGTTTCATATTTAAGAAAATATTAGTATTCAAAGTTTGTTTGTTTTTTCATTTTTGGATCTATAGTTTAGCCAAACTTAGCTGTATTATTTGTTTTGTGTTATTTGTATTTGTTTAGTTACCCCTATTGTGTCATGGTCTGATCAGCCAGTATATAAACCCCTGTGTGTCATTTCTTTGTTAGGTCAGTTATGTTTGTTGTGCAGTTAGTTTGGTTACACTTTGCCTGAGTTCAGTTTTGTTCCTTTGACCTCTTTTATGAGCTCAGTTTATTTTTTGTCATTTATGATTTTGGGTTAAAATAAAAACCCTATTTTTCTAAATACATCCTGTGACTCCTCCTGTTTAACTCGGTCCATCACATGTGGTGTCAGAAGTGGGATTTTGAGTTGAGGAGCCAGGATTTTTTTTTTTTTTTTTTGCTTTTTGGGAGGATTTTTTTTTACTACTCCTCCAATACATTTTTTTGAGCCATGCAGAATGGTGTGCGCCAAAGGAAAGCAAACAAGGATGAGACCAAAGAGGCTTCCCAGCAGTCAGACAGGGAGGAAATGGAAGGAGGAGCTTCAGCAGCAGCTGGAGACACTGAGCTTGGTGAGACCAGAGAGCCAACGCTGCATGATATTGCTGGAATTCTTCAGGCGTTCATGGGACAACAAGAAGTTCGGGATAAAAAGCAGAGAGAGGTTTCTGCACAACAAGAACAGCGCTTCAAGTGTCTGCAGCACCAGTTTCGGCTTTTACAGATGGAAATGCATGCCAGGACTACCCTGTCCACGGAGCCTATATCAAATGACCCACAGCTTGTTGGAAATCAAGCTGATCATCAAACTCAAGCAACATCTCAAGCTGAGGATTTAGATTAAGCTTCCAGCTCAATAGGTAAGGCTCGCAGTGCCTATATTAACATGGATGTGGATGATTCCCTTGAATTTGAGAAGGTAAAAGTTGCCATCTTACAAAAATATGATATAAATCCAGAAACTTATAGACAAAGATTTCGCTGCCTTGAAATTCTTGATGAGAGTCCAAAAGAACTGTATTCAAGGCTGAAAGAACTTTATGAGAAGTGGATTCAGCCTGAAGATAAAACTGTGAAACAAGTTGGTGAACTGATTATTCTGGAACAATTTTTGAGAATGCTGTGTCCTGAGCTTCAGGTTTGGATCGAGGAGCACAATCCAAAGTCTGCTGCAGAAGCTGCTACTCTGGCTGATATGTTTGTAGCTGCCAGAAGTAGGAGTCAGCCATGGAGCAACAGTGCATGGAGAGCTGCCAAAGACTCACATCGGTCACAACCCTCTCAGCCTCATCAAAAGCTAGCAACGGGTGTGGGTAAGCCTTTTTTAAGAGAAAATCAGCCTTCCAAGATATGGAAAGGACCACCAGTGTTACCTCTGTGGACAAGAAGGTCACACCAAGCCCATGTGCCCCAAGAATCAAAGTAAGCTAACTCAACTGTGTTTTGTGCCTCAAGAGAAGATGGATATTAAACTTGAAGTAAAGCAGTCAATAAAATCATTCAAGTGAAGATTGCTGGACATAAAATGAATGCTTTAATAGATACTGGCAGCACACAGACTCTAGTACACAAGAATCATGTACCAACTAATTGGGGCCTGCCCATAGCAATGCATAAGGAGAGCAGTGGACTGACTTGCGAAGCAAGTCAGTCACTGCCTCCATGCATTGCATGGCAGGCACCTATTAATCTTCACCTAATAGAATGCCTCTTTATTGGGGCCTGCCCATAGCAATGCATAAGGAGAGCAGTGACTGACTTGCGAAGCAAGTCAGTCACTGCCTCCATGCATGCATGGCAGGCACCTATTAATCTTCACCCAATAGAACGCCTCTTTATTATTATTGGGGCCCTGCCCATAGCAATGCATAAGGAGAGCATGACTGACTTGCGAAGCAAGTCAGTCACTGCCTCCATGCATTGCATGGCAGGCACCTATTAATCTTCACCCAATAGAACGCCTCTTTATTATTATTATTATTGGGGCCTGCCCATAGCAATGCATAAGGAGAGCAGTGACTGACTTGCGAAGCAGTCAGTCACTGCCCCATGCATTGCATGGCAGGCACCTATTAATCTACACCTAATAGAATGGCCTCTTTATTATTGGGGCCTGCCCATAGCAATGCATAAGGAGAGCAGTTACTGACTTGCGAAGCAAGTCAGTAACTGCCTCCATGCATTGCATGGCAGGCACCTATTATTCTACACCCAATAGAATGTCTCTGTCTTTATTGGGGCCTGCCATGCAATGCATGGAGGCAGTGACTGACTTGCTTCGCAAGTCAGTCACTGCCTCCATGCATTGCATGGCAGGCACCTATTAATCTACACCAATAGAACGCCTCTTTATTATTATTGGGGCCTGCCCATAGCAATGCATAAGGAGAGCAGTGACTGACTGCGAAGCAAGTCAGTCACTGCCTCCATGCATTGCATGGCAGGCACCTATTATTCTACACCCAATAGAATATCTCTTTATTGGGGCCTGCCCATAGCAATGCATAAGGAGAGCAGTGACTGACTTGCGAAGCAAGTCAGTCACTGCCTCCATGCATTGCATGGCAGGCACCTATTAATCTACACCCAATAGAATGCCTCTTTATTATTGGGGCCTGCCCATAGCAATGCATAAGGAGAGCAGTGACTGACTTGCGAAGCAAGTCAGTAACTGCCTCCATGCATTGCATGGCAGGCACCTATTAATCTTCACCAATAGAACGCCTCTTTATTATTATTATTATTATAGAACTTTATTTTTCTTCCGTAGACCGGAATGCGGCTCGCACCGCTGCGAGCCCACCCACAAAAGTGGTATCAAAACGTGCGGCTCGTTCCCGGCATTGGAGCTATTACTTTTTGGTGGGATTCGGAGTTACGATGAAAAAGTAAAAAGCGAAAACCATCAAAAATTTTTGTCAGTTAGAAACTGCCCAAACTAGAGTGTAACTGACGTTTCGTTAGAGTGTGGGAAGCAGTGCGATTCTGACCCCAAATAAATTTTGAAATTGCCATCACGCCCACAAATATCGCCCTATCGGTATCAAACTCGGTCATGACATAGATACGCATGCCTGCTCCGGTAAAATGTTTTCCAAATTTTTCTAGGGCTTATGGTTTTCTGTCTAGGGGCTTCAGAGCAAAGTGATGCGACAGGATTTCGACTCGCTCAGCCAGGTTCACTTCCATGTATTTCTGAAAAATGTCAGACCTCAGCGCACACCATTTTTATCTTGTCGCTGTTATTAATGTGAGTGATGTACAGATATGAATAGCGGGACTATCAGAGACGAAGATAGCCCTCTTATACGCTTCAAACGGTTTTCCGATACGTATCCACGGTTTCCGAACGGGAAGGAGTTGTTTGGACCGCTTTTTTCAGTCAAAACTGACTGGGTGTCTCACAAAGATAGAATTCTTTCTGTCTCACACACATGACAGTTGCAGAGGATTAATTACCATAGCAACGAAGCACAGCAGGGCCAAGCAGCTAATTAGAACTACAAAAACGCATCACTGTAGTTTTTACTGTGGCAGAGCTCTGAGGAAGGAGCTGGCCTGTAGAACTACTTGTGTTTTGGGCATTTATAACTGATTTTTACCAACCTTTGCTACACATGGGATTAGTGTTAATTAAGTTTAATTAATCTTAATGAAATTAAGCTTAATGAAAATTTCAAAATAAAAGCCTTGACAATTTTTATATGAATTGCTGTTTGGAGCATTTTAGAACTGATTTAACACAATCACTGTTACTCATGTGAATAGATTGGACATTTAAACGAGGCTTACTGAAAATTTCAAAATAAAAGCCTTAATATTCCTTCTGGCTCATGCCTATTTCAGTGAAAATGGCTGCCTCAAACTGATATAATTCTGTCTCCACCTGTCTGACTCACAGCCTGCAGAGGATCCATTACCATAGCAATGGAGCACAGCAGGGCCAGTGGTTAGGACTACAAATACGCATCACTGTAGTTTTTATTATGGCAGAGCTCTGAGGAAGGTGTTGGCCTTTAGAACTACTTGTGTTTTGGGCATTTATAACTGATTTTATCCAACCATTGTTACACACAGGATTAGTGTGGTAATTTTAAATTAAGTTGAATTAAAATTTCAAAATAAAAGCCCTGACATTCGTTTATATTATGGAATTGCTCTCTTGGGGATTATGTGACTTTTTTTTAACAAAACCACTGTTACACTTTGGATTATTTTGGACAGTCAAAATGAAGCTTACTGAAATTTCAAATAAAAGCCTTAAGACTCTTTCTGGCTCATGCCTATTTTAGTGAAAATGGCTGCCACAAACTGATAGAATTATGTCTCCCCCTCTGACTCACAGCCTGTAGAGGATCCATTACCATAGCAATGGAACACAGCAGGGCCAGTGGTTAGGACTACAAAAACGCATCACTGTAGTTCTAACTATTGCAGAACTCGGAGGAAAAGGCTGGACTTTAGAACTGCTTGTGTTTTGGGCCTTCTATAACTCTTTTTAACCAACCATTGTTACACATGGAATTAGTGTGAAAATTTAAATTAAGCTTTAAAAAATTTTCAAAATAAAAGCCTTGACAATTTTCCCATCAATTAAGTGCTCTTTTGACCATTTTATGTCTGATTTTACCAAAAAATCGTTACACATGGGATTACATTGGCCATTTAAAATGAAGCTCACTGAAATTTCAAACTAAAAGTCCTAAGATTCGTCTGTGGCTAATGCAGCGCCACAGGCGCTGCAATGATATTAGCTTGCTTTATCTTTTCGTCTCAAGTTAGGACAAACCTTAGCATTTCACTAGCATTTAAGATTATTAAGAATAAGATTATCCTGCATGATCTTTTTCTCTTAGCATTAGCCTTTTACCTTAGCCTTTTCCTTTACTTATTACCCATGTTCAATAATTCATGCTTGTGACTATCCACGTGCTATTGATGAAATTGCAGCTTTCTTTATCATGGATGCTAATGTTTAGCATCAGAACGCTGGGTCCAACCGACGGGCACACTTTGGCAGGCCCCGGTTAAATTTCTTCAGGAATTTCTAGTTATTATTATAGATCTTTATTTTTCTTCCGTAGACCGGAATGCGGCTCGCACCGCTGCGAGCCCACCCACAAAAGTGGTATCAAAACGTGCGGCTTGTTCCCGGCATTGGAGCTATTACTTTTATGGGGAATCGGCGTTACGACGGCGACGTAAAAGCGAAAAACGAGCAAAATTTCCAACTGCCGAACCGCAGAGCATAACTGCCACCAACTGCCGCTCCGCTAGAGTGAAAAATGAAGTGGATTTCTGACCCCAAATAAATTTTGAAATCGCCGCCACGCCCACAAATATCGTGCAATCGGTATCAAACTCGGTCATGACATAGATACGAATGTCTGCTCCAGTAAAATGTTTTCAAAATTTTTCTAGGGCTTACGGTTTTCTGTCAAGGTGCTTTAGAGCAAATCAAGTTCCAGCCTAACTGACGCTCTCCACCATGTATTTTAATACTTTTATGGAAAATTTCAGACCTCAGTGCACACCATTTTTATATCATCGCTGCAATTACTGTGAATGAGCTACAGATTTGATTTGCAGAACAATCGGAGACAAAAAATAGCTCTCTCATATGCTTCAAACGGTTTTCCGATACGTATCACGGTTTCCGAACGGCAAGGAGTTGTTCGGGGCTTTTTCCATTATAACTGACTGAGCTGTCTCACAAAGATAGAAATCTGTCTCTGCCTCACACACATGACTGTTGACCTCTTTAGAACTACAATTCCTGAAGGTTAGAACTACAACATGGCGGAACACTCAGTGCCTACAAAAGAGGTCAGAGCTGATTGTCAGAACTACAACATGGTGGAACTTTCAGTTACTGCTGAGGAGGAATGAGCTGGCCTTTAGAATTACATTGTGTTTGGGCTTTTTATAACTGATTTTAAGCAACCATTGTTACACACAGGATTAGTGTGGACATTTTAAATTAAGCTTAATGAAAATTTCAAAATGAAAGCTTGAATATTTCTCTCAGGCCTTTCAGAAAAAATAACTTCTTCAATCATTTAGAATTAAGTCTCTCCTTGTGTGTCACACTGACATGAGAGTTGACCTTCTCCTTAGAACTACAATAACTGCAGGTTTGGACTACAACATGGCGGAACAGTCAGTGCCTACAGAAGAGGTCATAGGTGAATACAAAAACTACAACATGGCGGAACTGTCAGTTACTACTGAGGAGGAATGAGCTGCTCTTTAGAACTACAATTCCTGAAGGTTAGAACTACACATGGCGGAACACTCAGTGCCTACAGAAGATGTCATAGGTGAATATAAAAACTACAACATGGCGGAACTCTCAGTTACTACTGAGGAGGACTGAGCTGGCCTTTAGAATTACATTGTGTTTGGGCTTTTTATCACTGATTTTAAGCAACCATTGTTACACACAGTATTTGTGTGAAAATTTTAAATTTAGCTGAACGAAAATTTCAAAATAAAACCTTGAATATTTCTCTCAGGCCTGTCAGAAAAACTAACTTCTTCAAGCATTTAGAATTAAGCCTCTCCTTGTGTGTCACACTGACATGATAGTTGACCTCTTCTTAGAACTACAATTCCTGAAGGTTAGAACTACAACATGGCGGAACACTCAGTGCCTACAGAAGAGGTCATAGGTGAATATAAAAACTACAACATGGTGGAACTGTCAGTTACTACTGAGGAGGACTGAGCTGCTCTTTAGAACTACAATTCCTGAATGTTAGAACTACAACATGGCGGAACTCTCAGTGCCTACAGAAGAGGTCATAGGTGAATATAAAAACTACAACATGGCGGAACACTCAGTGCCTACAAAAGAGGTCAGAGCTGATTGTCAGAACTACAACATGGCGGAACTGTCAGTTACTACTGAGGAGGACTGAGCTGCTCTTTAGAACTACAATTCCTGAAGGTTAGAACTACAAACTGACAGAACACTCAGTGCCTACAGAAGAGGTCATAGGTGAATATAAAAACTACAACATGGTGGAACTGTCAGTTACTACTGAGGAGGAATGAGCTGGCCATGACAAGTACTTGGTTTTTGGGAATTTTAGAACTGATTTCAAAACTCCATAGTTACACATGGGATTAGTGTTACCATTAAAATTAAGCTTAATGTAAATTTCAAAATAAAGCCTTGACAATTTTTCCATCAAGTAATTGCTCTTTTGACCACTATATACTGATTTAAACCCATTCAGTGTTAAAACATGGGATGAGATTGGCCATTTAAAATTAATCTCAATGAAAATTTCAAAATAAAAGCCTTAAGATTCCTTTCTGGCTCATGCATATTTTAGGGAACATGGCTGCCTCAAACTGATAGAATTACGTCTCCCCCTGTCTGACTCACAGCTGGCAGAGGATCCATTACCATGGCAACGGAACACAGCAGGGCCAGCTGATTAGGACTACAAAAACGTATCACTGTAGTTCTAACTATGGCAGAACTCAGAGAAAAAAATCTGGACTTTAGAACTGCTTGTGTTTTGGGCCTTTTATAACTATTTTTAACCAACCATTGTTGCACATGGAATTAGTGTGGAAATTTTAAATTAAGCTTTAAAAAAATTTCAAAATAAAAGCCTTGAGAATTTTATATTAAATAAGTGCTCTTTTGACCATTATATGTCTGATTTAACCAAATCAGTGTTATACATGGGATTACATTGACGATTTAAAATTAAACATTCTGAACATATTAAAATAAAAGCCTTAAGATTCGGCCGTAGGTAATGCAGCGCCGCAGGCGCTGCAATGATATTAGCTTACATTATCTTTTCCTCTCAAGTTAGGGCACTGTCTTGCGCAGCAAGACAGTGCATTAGCATTAGCACAAACATTAGCATTTCTCTGTTCCCCACCAGTGCACTGCCATAGGCAGTGCAATAAGATTATCCTGCATGGTCTTTTCCACTCAGGTTAGATTAGCATTAGCCTTTTACCTTGCATGAGGTATTAGCTATTTCCCTTACTTATTACCCATATTTAGTATACTGAATGCAGTCAGTCATGCTTGTGACTCTCCACATTGTATTGGTGACATTGCAGCTTTTTTTAGCATGGATGCTAATGTTTAGCATCAGAACGCTGGGTCCAAACTGACGGGCACACTTTGGCAGGCCCCGGTTAAATTTCTTCAGGAATTTTCTAGTTGGGGCCCTGCCCATAGCAATGCATAAGGAGAGCAGTTACTGACTTGCGAAGCAAGTCAGTAACTGCCTCCATGCATTGCATGGCAGGCACCTATTGTTCTTCACCTAATAGAATGTCTCTTTATTCTTCTTTATTTTTCTTCCGTAGACCGGAATGCGGCTCGCACCGCTGCGAGCCCACCCACAAAAGTGGCATCAAAACGTGCGGCTTGTTCCCGGCATTGGAGCTATTACTTTTATGGGGAATCGGCGTTATGACGGCGACGTAAAAAGCAAAAAACGAGCAAAATTTCCAACTGCCGAACCGAAAAGCTCAACTGCCAAAACCTAGAGTGTAACTGACGTTTCGTTAGAGTGTGGGAAGCAGTGCGATTCTGACCCCAAATAAATTTGAAATCGCCGCCACCCGCACACAAATATCGTGCAATCGGTATGAAACTCGGACATAACATCGATACGTATGTCTGCTCCGGTAAAATGTTTTCAAAATTTTTCTAGGGCTTACGTTTTCTGTCAAGGTGCTTTAGAGCAAAATCAAGTTCCAGCCTAACTGACGCTCTCCACCATATATTTTCATATTTTTATGGAAAATTTCAGACCTCAACACACACCATTTTTCTCTCATCGCTGTAATTACTATGAATGAGCTACAGATTTGATTTGCAGGACTATTGGAGACAAAAAATAGCTCTCTCACATGCTTCAAACGGTTTTCCGATACGTATCACGGTTTCCGAACGGCAAGGAGTTGTTCGGGCTGCTTTTTCCATTATAACTGACTGAGCTGTCTCACAAAGATAGAAATCTGTCTCTGCCTCACACACATGACTGTTGACCTCTTTAGAACTACAATTCCTGAAGGTTAGAACTACAACATGGCGGAACACTCAGTGCCTACAAGAGGTCAGAGCTGATTGTCAGAACTACAACATGGCGGAACTGTCAGTTACTACTGAGGAGGGATGAGCTGGCCTTTAGAATTACATTGTTTGGGCTTTTTATCACTGATTTTAACCAACCATTGTTACACACAGTATTTGTGTGGAAATTTTAAATTAAGCTGAATGAAAATTTCAAAATAAAAGCTGGAATATTTCCCTCAGGCCTATCAGAAAAACTAACTTCTTCAAGCATTTACAATTAAGTCTCTCCTTGTGTGTCCCACTGACATGAGAGTTGACCTTCTCCTTAGAACTACAATAACTGCAGGTTTGGACTACAACATGGCGGAACAGTCAGTGCCTACAGAAGAGGTCATAGGTGAATATAAAAACTACAACATGGTGGAATTGTCAGTTACGACTGAGAGGACTGAGCTGCTCTTTAGAACTACAATTCCAGAAGGTTAGAACTACAACATGGCGGAACACTCAGTGCCTACAAAAGAGGTCAGAGCTGATTGTCAGAACTACAACATGGCAGAACTGTCAGTTACTACTGAGGAGTAATGAGCTGGCCTTTAGAATTTCATTGTGTTTGGGCTTTTTATAACTGATTTTAAGCAACCACTGTTACAGACAGGAGTAGTGTGGCAATTTTAAATTAAGCTTAATGAAAATTTCAAAATAAAACCTTGAATATTTCTCTCAGGCCTGTCAGAAAAACTAACTTCTTCAAGCATTTATAATTAAGTCTCTCCTTGTGTGTCACACTGACATGACAATTGACCTCCTCTTTAGAACTACAATTCCTGAAGGTTAGAACTACAACATGGCGGAACACTCAGTGCCTACAAAAGAGGTCAGAGCTGATTGTCAGAACTACAACATGGCGGAACTGTCAGTTACTACTGAGGAGAATGAGCTGGCCTTTAGAATTATATTGTGTTTGGACTTTTTATAACTGATTTCAAACGGTTGTGTAACAATCATTTGTTACACACAGGATTAGCGTGGTAATTTTAAATTAAGTTGAATTAAAATTTCAAAATAAAAGCCCTGACATACTTTTATATTAGGGAATTGCTCTCTTGGGGATTATGTGACTTTTTTTTAACAAAACCACTGTTACACTTTGGATTATTTTGGACAGTGAAAATGAAGCTTACTGAAAATTTCAAAATAAAAGCCTTAAGATTCCTTTCTGACTCATGCCTATTTTAGGGAAAATGGCTGCCTCAAACTGATAGAATTAAGTCTCCCCCTGTCTGACTTACAGCTGGCAGAGGATCCATTACCATGGCAACGGAACACAAAGGGGCCAGCTGATTAGGACTACAAAAACGCATCACTGTAGTTCTAACTATGGCAGAACTCAGAGAAAAAGCTGGAGTTTAGAACTGCTTGTGTTTTGGGCCTTTTATAACTATTTTTAACCAACCATTGTTACACATGGAATTAGTGTGGAAATTTTAAATTAACTTTAAAAAACCTTCAAAATAAAAGCCTTGACCATTTTTACATTAAATAAGTGCTCTTTTGACCATTATATGTCTGATTTAACCAAATCACTGTTATACATGGGATTACATTGACCATTTAAAATGAAACATTCTGAACATTTCAAAATAAAAGCCTTAAGATTCGGCCGTGGCTAATGCAGCGCCGCAGGCGCTGCAATGATATTAGCTTGCATTATCTTTCCCTCTCAAGTTAGGGCACTGTCTTGCGCAGCAAGGCAGTGCATTAGCATTAGCAAACATTAGCATTTCTCTGTTCCCACCAGTGCACTGCCGTAGGCAGTGCAATAAGATATCCTGCATGATCTTTTCCACTCAGGTTAGGGCTCTGCCTTGCACAGCAAGGCAGAGCATTAGCATTAGCCTTTTACCTTGCATGAGGTATTAGCTATTTCTCTTACTTATTACCCATATTTAGTATACTGAATGCAGTCAGTCATGCTTGTGACTCTCCACATTGTATTGATGACATTGCAGCTTTCTTTAGCATGGATGCTAATGTTTAGCATCAGAACTCTGGATCCAAATCGACGGGCAAACTTTGGCAGGCCCCGGTTAAATTTCTTCAGGAATTTTCTAGTTATAATTTCTTCTTCCGTAGACCGGAATGCGGCTCGCACCGCTGCGGCCTCGTTGGCAGCTATTACTTTTATGGGAATCGGCGTTACGACGGCGACGTAAAAAGCGAAAAACGAGCGAAATTTCCAACTGCCGAAACGCAGAGCATAACTGCCACCAACTGCCGCTCCACTAGAGTGAAAAATGAAGTGGATTTCTGACCCCAAATAAATTTTGAAATCGCCGCCACGCCCACCAATATCGTGCTACCGGTATGAAACTCGGACATGACATAGATACGTATGTCTGCTCCGGTAAAATGTTTTCGAAATTTTTCTAGGGCCTACGGTTTTCTGTCAAGGTGCTTTAGAGCAAATCAAGTTTCCAGCCTAACTGACGCTCTCCACCATATATTTTCATACTTTCATGGAAAATTTCAGACCTCAGCACACACCATTTTTATCTCATCGCTGTAATTACTGTGAATGAGCTACAGATATGATTTGCAGGACTATCGGAGACAAAAATAGCTCTCTCATATGCTTCAAACGGTTTTCCGATACGTATCACGGTTTCCGAACGGCAAGGAGTTGTTCGGGCTGCTTTTTCCATTATAACTGACTGAGCTGTCTCACAAAGATAGAAATCTGTCTCTGCCTCACACACATGACTGTTGACCTCTTTAGAACTACAATTCCTGAAGGTTAGAACTACAACATGGCGGAACACTCAGTGCCTACAAAAGAGGTCAGAGCTGATTGTCAGAACTACAACATGGCGGAACTGTCAGTTACTACTGAGGAGGAATGAGCTGGCCTTTAGAATTACATTGTGTTTTGGCATTTTATAACTGATTTTAAGCAGCCATTGTTACACACAGTATTTGTGTGGAAATTTTAAATTAAGCTTAATGAAAATTTCAAAATGAAAGCTTGAATATTTCTCTCAGGCCTGTCAGAAAAACTAACTGCTTCAAGCATTTAGAATTAAGTCTCTCCTTGTGTGTCACACTGACATGACAGTTGACCTCCTCCTAAGAACTACAATTCCTGAACGTTAGAACTACAACATGGCGGAACACTCAGTGCCTACAGAAGAGGTCATAGGTGAATATAAAAACTACAACATGGTGGAACTGTCAGTTACGACTGAGGAGGACTGAGCTGCTCTTTAGAACTACAATTCCAGAAGGTTAGAACTACAACATGGCGGAACACTCAGTGCCTACAAAAGTCAGAGCTGATTGTCAGAACTACAACATGGCGGAACTGTCAGTTACTACTGAGGAGAATGAGCTGGCCTTTAGAATTACATTGTGTTTGGGCTTTTTATAACTGATTTTGACCAACCATTGTTACAGACAGGATTAGTGTGGCAATTTTAAATTAAGCTTAATGAAAATTTCAAAATAAAAGCCCTGAGATTCTTTTATATCACGTAATTGCTCTCTTGGGCATTATGTGACTTTTTAACATAACCACTGTTAAACTTTGGATTATTTTGGACATTTAAAATGAAGCTTAATGAAAATTTCAAAATAAAACCTTGAATATTTCTCTCAGGCCTGTCAGAAAAACTAACTTCTTCAAGCATTTATAATTAAGTCTCCTTGTGTGTCACACTAACATGATAGTTGACCTCTTCTTTAGAACTACAATTCCTGAAGGTTAGAACTACAACATGGCAGAACAATCAGTGCCTACAGAAGAGGTCATAGGTGAATATAACAACTACAACATGGTGGAACTGTCAGTTACTACTGAGGAGGAATGAGCTGGCCTTTAGAATTACATTGTGTTTGGGCTTTTTATCATTGATTTTAAGCAACCACTGTTACACACAGTATTTGTGTGGAAATTTTAAATTAAGCTGAATGAAAATTTCAAAATAAACCTTGAATATTCTCTCAGGCCTGTCAAAAAAACTAACTTCTTCAAGCATTTAGAATTAAGTCTCTCCTTTTGTGTCACACTGACATGACAGTTGACCTCCTCTTTAGAACTACAATTCTGGAAGGTTAGAACTACAACATGGCGGAACACTCAGTGCCTACAAAAGAGGTCATAGGAGAATATAAAAACTACAACATGGTGGAACTGTCAGTTACTACTGAGGAGGAATGAGCTGGCCTTTAGAATTACATTGTGTTTGGGCTTTTATAACTGATTGTAAGCAACCATTGTTACAGACAGGATTAGTTTGGCAATTTTAAATTAAGCTTAATAAAAATTTAGAAATAAAACCTTGAATATTTCTCACAGGCCTGTCAGAAAAACTAACTTCTTCAAGCATTTAGAATTAAGTCTCTTTTTGTGTGTCACACTGACATGACAGTTGACCTCCTCTTTAGAACTACAATTCCTGAAGGTTAGAACTACAACATGGCAGAACACTCAGTGCCCACAGAAGAGGTCATAGGTGAATATAAAAACTACAACATGGCAGAACTGTCAGTTACTACTGATGAGTAATCAGCTGGCCATGACAAGTACTTGGTTTTTGGGAATTTTAGAACTGATTTCAAAACTCCATAGTTACACATGGGATTAGTGTTACCATTAAATTAAGCTTAATGTAAATTTCAAAATAAAAGCCTTGACAATTTTTCCATCAAGTAATTGCTCTTTTGACCACTATATAACTGATTTAACCCAATCAGTGTTAAACATGGATGAGATTGGCCATTTAAAATCTCAATGAAAATTTCAAAATAAAAGCCTTAAGATTCCTTTCTGGCTCATGCCTATTTTAGGCAAAATGGCTGCCTCAAACTGATAGAATTAAGTCTCCCCCTGTCTGACTCACAGCTGGCAGAGGATCCATTACCATGGCAACGGAACACAAAGGGGCCAGCTGATTAGGACTACAAAAACGCATCACTGTAGTTCTAACTATGGCAGAACTCAGAGAAAAAGCTGGACTTTAGAGCTGCTTGTGTTTTGGGCCTTTTATAACTATTTTTAACCAACCATTGTTACACATGGAATTAGTGTGGAAATTTCAAATTAAGCTTTAAAAAAATTTCAAAATAAAAGCCTTGAGAATTTTTACATTAAATAAGTGCTCTTTTGACCATTATATGTCTGATTTAACCAAATCACTGTTATACATGGATTACACTGACCATTTAAAATGAAACATTCTGAACATTTCAAAATAAAAGCCTTAAGATTCGGCCGTGGCTAATGCAGCGCCACAGGCGCTGCAATGATATTAGCTTGCATTATCTTTTCCTCTCAAATTAGGACACTGTCTTGCACAGCAAGACAGTGCATTAGCATTAGCTAATTAGCATTTCTCTGTTTCCCACCAGTGCACTGCCGTAGGCAGTGCAATAAGATTATCCTCCATGATCCTTTACACTCAGGTTAGGGCTCTGCCTTGCACAGCAAGGCAGCATTAGCATTAGCCTTTTACCTTGCATGAGGTATTAGCTATTTCCCTTACTTATTACCCATATTTACTATACATGCTTGTGACTCTCCACATTGTATTGATGACATTGCAGCTTTCTTTAGCATGGATGCTAATGTTTAGCATCAGAACGCTGGGTCAAAATCGACGGGCACACTTTGGCAGGCCCCGGTTAAATTTCTTCAGGAATTTTCTAGTTGGGGCCTGCCCATAGCAATGCATAAGGAGAGCAGTGACTGACTTGCGAAGCAAGTCAGTCACTGCCTCCATGCATTGCATGGCAGGCACCTATTAATCTTCACCCAATAGAACGCCTCTTTATTATTATTATTATAACTTCTTCTTCCGCTACCGTTAATGCGGCTCGCACCGCTGCGAGCCCACCCACAAAAGTGGTATCAAAACGTGCGGCTCGTTCCCGGCATTGGAGCTATTACTTTTATGGGGAATCGGCGTTACGACGGCGACGTAAAAAGCGAAAAACGAGCGAAATTTCCAACTGCCGAATCGCAGAGCATAACTGCCACCAACTGCCGCTCCGCTAGAGTGAAAAATGAAGTGGATTTCTGACCCCAAATAATTTTGAAATCGCCGCCACGCCCACAAATATCGTGCTATCGGTATCAAACTCGGTCATGACATAGATATGAATGTCTGCTCCGGTAAAATGTTTTCAAATTTTTTCTAGGGCTTACAGTTTTCTGTCAAGGTACTTTAGAGCAAATCAAGTTCCAGCCTAACTGACGCTCTCCACCATGTATTTTAATACTTTTATGGGAAATTTCAGACCTCAGCGCACACCATTTTTCTCTCATCGCTGTAATTACTATGAATGAGCTACAGATTTGATTTGCAGGACTATTGGAGACAAAAAATAGCTCTTTCATATGCTTCAAACGGTTTTCCGATACGTATCACGGTTCCCGAACGGCAAGGAGTTGTTCGGGCTGCTTTTTCCATTATAACTGACTGAGCTGTCTCACAAAGATAGAAATCTGTCTCTGCCTCACACACATGACTGTTGACCTCTTTAGAACTACAATTCCTGAAGGTTAGAACTACAACATGGCGGAACACTCAGTGCCTACAGAAGAGGTCAGAGCTGATTGTCAGAACTACAACATGGTGGAACTGTCAGTTACTACTGAGGAGGAATGAGCTGGCCTTTAGAATTACATTGTGTTTGGGCTTTTTATAACTGATTTAAGCAACCATTGTTACACACAGGATTAGTGTAGCAATTTTAAATTAAGCTTAATAAATTTCGAAAAAACCTTGAATATTTCTCTCAGGCCTGTCAGAAAAACTAACTTCTTCAAGCACTTACAATTAAGCCTCTACTTGTGTGTCACACTGACATGACAGTTGACCTCTTCTTTAGAACTACAATTCCTGCAGCTTAGAACTACAACATGGCAGAACACTCAGTGCCTACAGAAGAGGTCATAGGTGAATATAAAATCTACAACATGGTGAAACTGTCAGTTACTACTGAGGAGGAATGAGCTGCTCTTTAGAACTACAATTCCTGAAGGTTAGAACTACAACATGGCGGATCACTCAGTGCCTACAGAAGAGGTCATAGGTGAATATAAAAACTACAACATGGTGGAACTGTCAGTTACTACTGAGGAGGACTGAGCTGCTCTTTAGAACTACAATGACTGCAGGTTAGAACTATAACATGGCGGAACACTCAGTGCCTACAAAAGAGGTCAGAGCTGATTGTCAGAACTACAACATGGCGGAACTGTCAGTGCCTACAGAAGAGGTTATAGGTGAATATAAAAACTACAACATGGTGAACTGTCAGTTACTACTGATGAGTAATCAGCTGGCCATGACAAGTACTTGGTTTTTGGGAATTCTAGAACTGATTTCAAAACTCCATAGTTACACATGGGATTAGTGTTACCATTTAAATTAAACTTAATGTAAATTTCAAAATAAAAGCCTTGACAATTTTCCATCAAGTAATTGCTCTTTTGACCACTATATAACTGATTTAACCAAATCAGTGTTAAACATGGGATGAGATTGGCCATTTTAAAATTAATCTCAATGAAAATTTCAAAATAAAAGCCTTAAGATTCCTTTCTGGCTCATGCCTATTTTAGGCAAAATGGCTGCCTCAAACTGATAGAATTAAGTCTCCCCCTGTCTGACTCACAGCTGGCAGAGGATCCATTACCATGGCAACGGAACACAAAGGGGCCAGCTGATTAGGACTACAAAAACGCATCACTGTAGTTCTAACTATGGCAGAACTCAGAGAAAAAAGCGGACTTTAGAACTGCTTGTGTTTTGGGCCTTTTATAACTATTTTTAACCAACCATTGTTACACATGGAATTAGTGTGGAAATTTTAAATTAAGCTTTAAAAAATTTCAAAATAAAGCCTTGAGAATTTTTATTAAATAAGTGCTCTTTTGACCATTATATGTCTGATTTAACCAAATCACTGTTATACATGGGATTACATTGACCATTTAAAATTAAACATTCTGAACATTTTAAAATAAAAGCCTTAAGATTCGGCCGTGGCTAATGCAGCGCCACAGGCGCTGCAATGATATTAGCTTGCATTATCTTTTCCTCTCAAGTTAGGGCACTGTCTTGCGCAGCAAGACAGTGCATTAACATTAGCACAAACATTAGCATTTCTCTGTTCCCCACCAGTGCACTGCCATAGGCAGTGCAATAAGATTATCCTGCATGATCTTTTCCACTCAGGTTAGGCTCTGCCTTGCGGAGCAAGGCAGAGCATTAGCATTAGCCTTTTACCTTGAGGTATTAGCTATTTCCCTTACTTATTACCCATATTTAGTATACTGAATGCAGTCAGTCATGCTTGTGACTCTCCACATTGTATTGATGACATTGCAGCTTTCTTTAGCATGGATGCTAATGTTTAGCATCAGAACGCTGGGTCACAATCGACGGGCACACTTTGGCAGGCCCCGGTTAAATTTCTTCAGGAATTTTCTAGTTATTATAACTTCTTCTTCCGCTACCGTTAATGCGGCTCGCACCGCTGCGAGCCCACCCACAAAAGTGGTATCAAAACGTGCGGCTTGTTCCCGGCATTGGAGCTATTACTTTTATGGGGAATCGGCGTTACGACGGCGACGTAAAAAGCGAAAAACGAGCGAAATTTCCAACTGCCGAAACGCAGAGCATAACTGCCACCAACTGCCGCTCCGCTAGAGTGAAAAATGAAGTGGATTTCTGACCCCAAATAAATTTTGAAATCGCCGCCACGCCCACAAATATCGTGCTATCGGTATCAAACTCGGTCATGACATAGATACGAATGTTTGCTCCGGTAAAATGTTTTCAAATTTTTTCTAGGGCTTACGGTTTTCTGTCAAGGTGCTTTAGAGCAAAATCAAGTTCCAGCCTAACTGACGCTCTCCACCATATATTTTCATACTTTTCTGGAAAATTTCAGACCTCAGCGCACACCATTTTTCTCTCGTCACTGTAATTACTGTGAATGAGCTACAGATTTGATTTGCAGGACTATTGGAGACAAAAAATAGCTCTCTCATACGCTTCAAACGGTTTTCTGATACGTATCACGGTTTCCGAACGGCAAGGAGTTGTTCGGGCTGCTTTTTCCATTATAACTGACTGAGCTGTCTCACAAAGATAGAAATCTGTCTCTGCCTCACAAACATGACAGTTGACCTCTTTAGAACTACAATGACTGCAGGTTAGAACTACAACAAGGCGGAACACTCAGTGCCTACAGAAGAGGTCAGAGCTGATTGTCAGAACTACAACATGGTGTAACTGTCAGTTACTACTGAGGAGGAATGAGCTGGCCTTTAGAATTACATTGTGTTTGGCCTTTTTATCACTATTTTTAACCAACCATTGTTACACACAGGATTAGTATGTGAATTTTAAATTAAGCTTAATAAAAATTTCAAAATGAAAGCTTGAATATTTCTCTCAGGCCTTTCAGAAAAAATAACTGCTTCAAGCATTTAGAATTAAGTCTCTCCTTGTGTGTCACACCGACATGAGAGTTGACCTCTTCTTTAGAACTACAATAACTGCAGGTTTGGACTACAACATGGCGGAACAGTCAGTGCCTACAGAAGAGGTCATAGGTGAATATAAAAACTACAACATGGTGGAACTGTCAGTTACTACTGAGGAGGACTGAGCTGCTCTTTAGAACTACAATTCCTGAACGTTAGAACTACAACATGGCGGAACTCTCAGTGCCTACAGAAGAGGTCATAGGTGAATATAAAAACTACAACATGGCGGAACTGTCAGTTACTACTGATGAGTAATCAGCTGGGCATGACAAGTACTTGGTTTTGGGAATGGTAGAACTGATTTCAAAGCTCCATAGTTACACATGGGATTAGTGTTACCATTAAAATTAAGCTTAATGTAAATTTCAAAATAAAAGCCTTGACAATTTTCCCATCAAGTAATTGCTCTTTTGACCACTATATAACTGATTTAACCCAATCAGTGTTAAACATGGGATGAGATTGGCCATTTAAATGAGGCTTACTGAAAATTTCAAAATAAAAGCCTTAAGATTCCTTTCTGGCTCATGCCTATTTTAGTGAAAATGGCTGCCTCAAACTGATAGAATTATGTCTCCCCCTGTCTGACTCACAGCTGGCAGAGGATCCATTACCATAGCAATGGAACACAGCAGGGCCAGTGGTTAGGACTACAAATACGCATCACTGTAGTTTTTACTATGGCAGAGCTCTGAGGAAGCTGTTGGCCTTTAGAACTACTTGTGTTTTGGGCATTTTATAACTGATTTTATCCAACCATTGTTACACACGGGATTAGTGTAGCAATTTTAAATTAAGTTGAATGAAAATTTCAAAATAAAAGCCCTGAAATTCTTTTATATCACGTAATTGCTCTCTTGGGGATTATGTGACTTTTTTTATATACACCACTGTAAAACTTTGGATTATTTTGGACATTTAAAATGAAGCTTAATGAAAATTTCAAAATAAAAGTCTTAAGATTCCTTTCTGGCTCATGCCTATTTTAGTGAAAATGGCTGCCTCAAACTGATAGAATTATGTCTCCCCCTGTCTAACTCACAGCCTGCAGAGGATCCATTACCATAGCAATGGAACACAGCAGGGCCAGTGGTTAGGACTACAAATACGCATCACTGTAGTTCTAACTATTGCAGAACTCAGAGGCAAAGCTGGACTTCAGAACTGCCTGTGTTTTGGGCCTTTTATAACTCATTTTAACCAACCATTGTTACACATGGAATTAGTTTGGCAATTTTAAATTAAGCTTTAAACAAATTTCAAAATAAAAGCCTTGACAATTTTTATATTAAGTAAGTGCTTTTTTGACCATTATATGTCTGATTTAACCAAATCACTGTTGTACATGGGATTACATTGACCATTTAAAATTAAGCATTCTGAAAATTCCAAAATAAAAGCCTTGAGATTCGTCTGTGGCTAATGCAGCGCCACGGGCGCTGCAATGATATTAGCTTGCATTATCTTTTCTTCTCAAGTTAGGGCACTGTCTTGCGCAGCAAGGTAGAGCATTAGCATTAGCCTTTTACCTTGCATGAGGTATTCGCTATTTCCCTTACTTAATGCAGTAAGTCATGCTTGTGACTCTCCACATGGTATTGATGACATTGCAGCTTTCTTTAGCATGGATGCTAATGTTTAGCATCAGAACGCTGGGTCCAAACCGACGGGCACACTTTGGCAGGCCCCGGTTAAATTTCTTCAGGAATTTTCTAGTTGGGGCCTGCCCATAGCAATGCATAAGGAGAGCAGTGACTGACTTGCGAAGCAAGTCAGTCACTGCCTCCATGCATTGCATGGCAGGCACCTATTAATCTTCACCCAATAGAACGCCTCTTTATTATTATTATTATTATTATAACTTCTTCTTCCGCTACCGTTAATGCGGGTCGCACCGCTGCGAGCCCACCCACAAAAGTGGTATCAAAACGTGCGGCTCGTTCCCGGCATTGGAGCTATTACTTTTATGGGGAATCGGCGTTACGACGGCGACGTAAAAAGCGAAAAACGAGCGAAATTTCCAACTGCCGAAACGCAGAGCATAACTGCCACCAACTGCCGCTCTGCTAGAGTGAAAAATGAAGTGGATTTCTGACCCCAAATAAATTTTGAAATCGCCGCCACGCCCACAAATATCGTGCTATCGATATGAAACTCGGACATGACATCGATACGTATGTCTGCTCCGGTAAAATGTTTTCAAATTTTTTCTAGGGCTTACGGTTTTCTGTCAAGGTGCTTTAGAGCAAAATCAAGTTCCAGCCTAACTGACGCTCTCCACCATATATTTTCATACTTTTCTGGAAAATTTCAGACCTCAGCGCACACCATTTTTCTCTCATCGCTGCAATTACTATGAATGAGCTACAGATTTGATTTGCAGGACTATTGGAGACAAAAAATAGCTCTCTCATATGCTTCAAACGGTTTTCCGATACGTATCACGGTTCCCGAATGGCAAGGAGTTGTTCGGGCTGCTTTTTCCATTATAACTGACTGAGCTGTCTCACAAAGATAGAAATCTGTCTCTGCCTCACACACATGACTGTTGACCTCTTTAGAACTACAATTCCTGAAGGTTAGAACTACAACATGGCGGAACACTCAGTGCCTACAAAAGAGTCAGAGCTGATTGTCAGAACTACAACATGGTGGAACTGTCAGTTACTACTGAGGAGGAATGAGCTGGCCTTTAGAATTACATTGTGTTTGGGCTTTTTTATCACTGATTTTAAGCAACCATTGTTACACACAGGATTAGTATGTGAATTTTAAATTAAGCTTAATGAAAATTTCAAAATGAAAGCTTGTATATTTCTCTCAGGCCTTTCAGAAAAAATAACTGCTTCAAGCATTTAGAATTAAGTCTCTCCTTGTGTGTCACAATGACATGAGAGTTGACCTCTTTAGAACTACAATTCCTGAACGTTAGAACTACAACATGGCGGAACACTCAGTGCCTACAGAAGAGGTCATAGGTGAATATAAAAACTACAACATGGTGGAACTGTCAGTTACGACTGAGGAGGACTGAGCTGCTCTTTAGAACTACAATTCCTGAAGGTTAGAACTACAACATGGCGGAACACTCAGTGCCTACAAAAGAGGTCAGAGCTGATTATCAGAACTACAACATGGCGGAACTGTCAGTTACTACTGAGGAGGAATGAGCTGGCCTTTAGAATTACATTGTGTTTGGACTTTTTATAACTGATTTTAAGCAACCATTGTTATACACAGTATTTGTGTGAAAATTTAAAATGAAGCTTAATGAAAATTTCAAAATAAAACCTTGAATATTTCTCTCAGGCCTGTCAGAAATACTAACTTCTTCAAGCATTTAGAATTAAGTCTCTCCTTGTGTGTCACACTGACATGACAGTTGACCTCCTCTTTAGAACTACAATTCCTGAAGGGTAGAACTACAACATGGCGGAACACTCAGTGCCTACAAAAGAGTCAGAGCTGATTGTCAGAACTACAACATGGCGGAACTGTCAGTTACTACTGAGGAGGAATCAGCTGCTCTTTAGAACTACAATTCCTGAACGTTAGAACTACAACATGGCAGAACACTCAGTGCCTACAGAAGAGGTCATAGGTGAATATAAAAACTACAACATGGCAGAACTGTCAGTTACTACTGATGAGTAATCAGCTGGCCATGACAAGTACTTGGTTTTTGGGAATTTTAGAACTGATTTCAAAACTCCATAGTTACACATGGGATTAGTGTTACCATTAAAATTAAGCTTAATGTAAATTTCAAAATAAAAGCCTTGACAATTTTTCCATCAGGTAATTGCTCTTTTGACCACTATATAACTGATTTAACCCAATCAGTGTTAAACATGGGATGAGATTGGCCATTTAAAATTAATCTCAATGAAAATTTCAAAATAAAGGCCTTAAGATTCCTTTCTGGCTCATGCCTATTTTAGGCAAAATGGCTGCCTCAAACTGATAGAATTAAGTCTCCCCCTGTCTGACTCACAGCTGGCAGAGGATCCATTACCATGGCAACGGAACACAAAGGGGCCAGCTGATTAGGACTACAAAAACGCATCACTGTAGTTTCTAACATGGCAGAACTCAGAAAAAAGCTGGACTTTAGAACTGCTTGTGTTTTGGGCCTTTTATAACTATTTTTAACCAACCATTGTTACACATGGAATTAGTGTGGAAATTTTAAATTAAGCTTTAAAAAAATTTCAAAATAAAAGCCTTGAGAATTTTTAGATTAAATAAGTGCTCTTTTGACCATTATATGTCTGATTTAACCAAATCACTGTTATACATGGGATTTTATTGACCATTTAAAATTAAACATTCTGAACATTTCAAAATAAAAGCCTTAAGATTCGGCCTTGGCTAATGCAGCGCCATAGGCGCTGCAATGATATTAGCTTCCATTATCTTTTCCTCTCAATTTAGGGCACTGTCTTGCGCAGCAAGACAGTGCATTAGCATTAGCACAAACATTAGCATTTCTCTGTTTCCCACCAGTGCACTGCCGTAGGCAGTGCAATAAGATTATCCTGCATGATCTTTTCCACTCAGGTTAGGGCTCTGCCTTGCGCAGCAAGGCAGAGCATTAGCATTAGCCTTTTACCTTGCATGAGGTATTAGCTATTTCCCTTACTTATTACCCATATTTACTATACATGCTTGTGACTCTGCACATTGTATTGATGACATTGCAGCTTTCTTTAGCATGGATGCTAATGTTTAGCATCAGAACGCTGGGTCAAAATCGACGGGCACACTTTGGCAGGCCCCGGTTAAATTTCTTCAGGAATTTTCTAGTTATAACTTATTCTTCCGTAGACCGGAATGCGGCTCGCACCGCTGCGAGCCCACCCACAAAAGTGGTATCAAAACGTGCGGCTTGTTCCCGGCATTGGAGCTATTACTTTTATGGGGAATCGCGTTACGACGGCGACGTAAAAAGCGAAAAACGAGCGAAATTTCCAACTGCCGAAACGCAGAGCATAACTGCCACCAACTGCCGCTCCGCTAGAGTGAAAAATGAAGTGAATTTCTGACCCCAAATAAATTTTGAAATCGCCGCCACGCCCACAAATATCGTGCAATCGGTCTCAACTCGGTCATGACATAGATACGAATGTCTGCTCCGGTAAAATGTTTTCAAAATTTTTCTAGGGCTTACGGTTTTTTGTCAAGGTGCTTTAGAGCAAAATCAAGTTCCAGCTAACTGACGCTCTCCACCATATATTTTCATACTTTTCTGGAAAATTTCAGACCTCAGCGCACACCATTTTTCTCTCATCGCTGTAATTACTATGAATGAGCTACAGATATGATTTTGCAGGACTATCGGAGACAAAAAATAGCTCTCTCATATGCTTCAAACGGTTTTTCCGATACGTATCACGGTTTCCGAACGGCAAGGAGTTGTTCGGGCTGCTTTTTCCATTATAACTGACTGTGCTGTCTCACAAAGATAGAAATCTGTCTCTGCCTCACACATGACAGTTGACCTCTTTAGAACTACAATGACTGCAGGTTAGAACTACAACATGGCGGAACACTCAGTGCCTACAAAATAGGCCAGAGCTGATTGTCAGAACTACAACATGGCGGAACTGTCAGTTAATACTGAGGAGGAATGAGCTGGCCTTTAGAATTACATTGTGTTTGGGCTTTTTATAACTGATTTTAAGCAACCATTGTTACACACAGTATGTGTTTGGACATTTTAAATTAAGCTTAATGAAAATTTCAAAATAAAAGCCCTGAGATTCTTTTATATCACGTAATTGCTCTCTTGGGCATTATGTGACTTTTTAACAAAACCACTGTTAAACTTTGGATTATTTTGGACATTTAAAATGAAGCTTAATGAAAATTTCAAAATAAAACCTTGAATATTTCTCTCAGGCCTGTCAGAAAAACTAACTTCTTCAAGCATTTAGAATTAAGTCTCTCCTTGTGTGTCACACTGACATGACAGTTGACCTCCTCTTTAGAACTACAATTTCTGAAGGTTAGAACTACAACATGGCGGAACATTCAGTGCCTACAAAAGAGTCAGAGCTGATTGTCAGAACTACAACATGGCGGAACTGTCAGTTACTACTGAGGAGGAATGAGCTGCCTTTAGAATTACATTGTGTTTGGGTTTTTATAACTGATTGTAAGCAACCATTGTTACAGACAGGATTAGTTTGGCAATTTTAAATTAAGCTTAATAAAAATTTCGAATAAAACCTTGAATATTTCTCTCAGGCCTGTCAGAAAAACTAACTTCTTCAAGCACTTAGAATTAAGTCTCTCCTTTTGTGTCACACTGACATGACAGTTGACCTCCTCTTTAGAACTACAATTCCTGAAGGTTAGAACTACAACATGGCGGAACACTCAGTGCCTACAAAAGAGGTCTGAGCTGATTGTCAGAACTACAACATGGCAGAACTGTCAGTTACTACCGATGAGTAATCAGCTGGCCATGACAAGTACTTGGTTTTTGGGAATTTAGAACTGATTTCAAAACTCCATACTTACACATGGGATTAGTGTTACCATTAAAATTAAGCTTAATGTAAATTTCAAATAAAAGCCTTGACAATTTTTCCATCAAGTAATTGCTCTTTTGACCACTATATTACTGATTTAACCCAATCAGTGTTAAACATGGATGAGATTGGCCATTTAAAATTAATCTCAATGAAAATTTCAAAATAAAAGCCTTAAGATTACTTTCTGGCTCATGCTATTTTAGGGAAAATGGCTGCCTCAAACTGATAGAATTATGTCTCCCCCTGTCTGACTCACAGCTGGCAGAGGATCCATTACCATGGCAACGGAACACAAAGGGGCCAGCTGATTAGGACTACAAAACGCATCACTGTAGTTCTAACTTTTGGCAGAACTCAGAGAAAAAAGCTGGACTTTAGAACTGCTTGTGTTTTGGGCCTTTTATAACTATTTTTAACCAACCATTGTTACACATGGAATTAGTGTGGAAATTTTAAATTAAGCTTTAAAAAAATTTCAAAATAAAAGCCTTGAATTTTTAGATTAAATAAGTGCTCTTTTGACCATTATATGTCTGATTTAACCAAATCACTGTTATACATGGGATTACATTGACCATTTAAAATGAAACATTCTGAACATTTCAAAATAAAAGCCTTAAGATTCGGCCGTGGCTAATGCAGCGCACAGGCGCTGCAATGATATTAGCTTGCATTATCTTTTCCTCTCAAGTTTGGACACTGTCTTGCGCAGCAAGACAGTGCATTAGCATTAGCACAAACATTAGCATTTCTCTGTTTCCCACCAGTGCACTGCCATAGGCAGTGCAATAAGATTATCCTGCATGATCCTTTCCACTCAGGTTAGGGCTCTGCCTTGCGCAGCAAGGCAGAGCATTAGCATTAGCCTTTTACCTTGCATGAGGTATTAGCTATTTCCCTTACTTATTACCCATATTTACTATACATGCTTGTGACTCTCCACATTGTATTGATGACATTGCAGCTTTCTTTAGCATGGATGCTAATGTTTAGCGTCAGAACGCTGGGTCCAAACCGACGGGCACACTTTGGCAGGCCCCGGTTAAATTTCTTCAGGAATTTTCTAGTTATTTATTATTCTTCCGTAGACCGGAATGCGGCTCGCACCGCTGCGAGCCCACCCACAAAAGTGGTATCAAAACGTGCGGCTCGTTCCCGGCATTGGAGCTATTACTTTTATGGGGAATCGGCGTTATGACGACGACGTAAAAAGCAAAAAACGAGCAAAATTTCCAACTGCCGAACCGAAAGCTCAACTGCCAAAACCTAGAGTGTAACTGACGTTTCGTTAGAGTGTGGGAAGCAGTGCGATTCTGACCCCAAATAAATTTTGAAATTGCCGCCACACCCACAAATATCGTGCAATCGGTATGAAACTCAGACATGACATAGATACGAATGTTTGCTCCGGTAAAATGTTTTAAAATTTTTCTAGGTCTTACGGTTTTCTGTCAAGGTGCTTTAGAGCAAATCAAGTTCCAGCCTAACTGACGCTCTCCACCATATATTTTCATACTTTTCTGGAAATTTCAGACCTCAGCGCACACCATTTTTCTCTCATCGCTGTAATTACTATGAATGAGCTACAGATATGATTTGCAGGACTATCGGAGACAAAAAATAGCTCTCTCATATGCTCCAAACGGTTTTCCGATACGTATCACGGTTTCCGAACGGCAAGGAGTTGTTCGGGCTGCTTTTCCATTATAACTGACTGAGCTGTCTCACAAAGATAGAAATCTGTCTCTGCCTCACACACATGACAGTTGACCTCTTTAGAACTACAATTCCTGAAGGTTAGAACTACAACATGGCGGAACACTCAGTGCCTACAAAAGAGGTCAGAGCTGATTGTCAGAACTACAACATGGCGGAACTGTCAGTTACTACTGAGGAGGAATGAGCTGGCCTTTAGAATTACATTGTGTTTGGGCTTTTATAACTGATTTTAAGCAACATTGTTACACACAGGATTAGTGTGGCAATTTTAAATTAAGCTTAATGAAAATTTCAAAATAAAAGCCCTGAGATTCTTTTATATCACGTAATTGCTCTCTTGGGCATTATGTGACTTTTTTAACAAACCACTGTTAAACTTTGGATTATTTTGGACATTTAAAATGAAGCTTAATGAAAATTTCAAAATAAAACCTTGAATATTTCTCTCAGGCCTGTCAGAAAAACTAACTTCTTCAAGCATTTAGAATTAAGTCTCTCCTTGTGTGTCACACTGACATGACAGTTGACCTCTTCTTTAGAACTACAATTTCTGAACGTTAGAACTACAACATGGCGGAACACTCAGTGCCTACAGAAGAGGTCATAGGTGAATATAAAAACTACAACATGGTGGAACTGTCAGTTACTACTGAGGGGACTGAGCTGCTCTTTAGAACTACAATTCCAGAAGGTTAGAACTACAACATGGCGGAACACTCAGTGCCTACAAAAGAGATCAGAGCTGATTGTCAGAACTACAACATGGCGGAACTGTCAGTTAATACTGAGGAGGAATGAGCTGGCCTTTAGAATTACATTGTGTTTGGGCTTTTTATAACTGATTTTAAGCAACCATTGTTACACAAAGTATTTGTGTGGAAATTTTAATTAAGCTTAATGAAAATTTCAAAAATAAAACCTTGAATATTTCTCTCAGGCCTGTTAGAAAAACTAACTTCTTCAAGCACTTAGAATTAAGCCTCTCCTTGTGTGTCACACTGACATGACAGTTGACCTCTTCTTTAGAACTACAATTCCTGAAGGTTATGACTACAACATGGCAGAACACTCAGTGCCTACAGAAGAGGTCATAGGTGAATATAAAAACTACAACATGGTGGAACTGTCATTTACTACTGAGGAGGACTGAGCTGCTCTTTAGAACTACAATTCCTGAACGTTAGAACTACAACATGACGGAACACTCAGTGCCTACAAAAGAGGTCAGAGCTGATTGTCAGAACTACAACATGGCGGAACTGTCAGTTACTACTGAGGAGGAATGAGCTGGCCTTTAGAATTACATTGTGTTTGGGCTTTTATAACTGATTGTATACAACCACTGTTACAGACAGGATTAGTTTGGCAATTTTAAATTAAGCTTAATGAAAATTTAGAAATAAAACCTTGAATATTTCTCACAGGCCTGTCAGAAAAACTAACTTCTTCAAGCACTTAGAATTAAGTCTCTCCTTTTGTGTCACACTGACATGACAGTTGACCTCCTCTTTAGAACTACAATTCCTGAAGGTTAGAACTACAACATGGCAGAACACTCAGTGCCTACAGAAGAGGTCATAGGTGAATATAAAAACTACAACATGGCAGAACTGTCAGTTACTACTGATGAGTAATCAGCTGGCCATGACAAGTACTTGGTTTTTGGGAATTTTAGAACTGATTTCAAAACTCCATAGTTACACATGGGATTAGTGTTACCATTAAAATTAAGCTTAATGTAAATTTCAAAATAAAAGCCTTGACAATTTTTCCATCAAGTAATTGCTCTTTTGACCACTATATAACTGATTTAACCCAATCAGTGTTAAACATGGATGAGATTGGCCATTTAAAATTAATCTCAATGAAAATTTCAAAATAAAAGCCTTAAGATTCCTTTCTGGCTCATGCCTATTTTAGGCAAAATGGCTGCCTCAAACTGATAGAATTAAGTCTCCCCCTGTCTGACTCACAGCTGGCAGAGGATCCATTACCATGGCAACGGAACACAAAGGGGCCAGCTGATTAGGACTACAAAAACGCATCACTGTAGTTCTAACTATGGCAGAACTCAGAGAAAAAAGCTGGACTTTAGAGCTGCTTGTGTTTTGGGCCTTTTATAACTATTTTTAACCAACCATTGTTACACATGGAATTAGTGTGGAAATTTTAAATTAAGCTTTAAAAAAAATTCAAAATAAAAGCCTTGAGAATTTTTAGATTGAATAAGTGCTCTTTTGACCATTATATGTCTGATTTAACCAAATCACTGTTATACATGGGATAACATTGACTATTTAAAATGAAACATTCTGAACATTTCAAAATAAAAGCCTTAAGATTCGGCCGTGGCTAATGCAGCGCCGCAGGCGCTGCAATGATATTAGCTTGCATTATCTTTTCCTCTCAAGTTAGGACACTGTCTTGCACAGCAAGACAGTGCATTAGCATTAGCTAATTAGCATTTCTCTGTTTCCCACCAGTGCACTGCCGTAGGCAGTGCAATAAGATTATCCTCCATGATCCTTTACACTCAGGTTAGGGCTCTGCCTTGCACAGCAAGGCAGAGCATTAGCATTAGCCTTTTACCTTGCATGAGGTATTAGCTATTTCCCTTACTTATTACCCATATTTACTATACATGCTTGTGACTCTCCACATTGTATTGATGACATTGCAGCTTTCTTTAGCATGGATGCTAATGTTTAGCATCAGAACGCTGGGTCAAAATCGACGGGCACACTTTGGCAGGCCCCGGTTAAATTTCTTCAGGAATTTTCTAGTTATTATTGGGGCCTGCCTAGCAATGCATAAGGAGAGCAGTGACTGACTTGCTTCGCAAGTCAGTCACTGCCTCCATGCATTGCATGGCAGGCACCTATTATTCTACACCCAATAGAATGCCTCTTTATTATTATTATAGATCTTTATTTTTCTTCCGTAGACCGGAATGCGGCTCGCACCGCTGCGAGCTCACCCACAAAAGTGGTATCAAAACGTGCGGCTCGTTCCCGGCATTGGAGCTATTACTTTTATGGGGAATCGGCGTTACGACGGCGACGTAAAAAGCGAAAAACGAGCGAAATTTCCAACTGCCGAAATGCAGAGCATAACTGCCACCAACTGCCGCTCCGCTAGAGTGAAAAATGAAGTGGATTTCTGACCCCAAATAAATTTTGAAATCGCCGTCACGCCCACAAATATCGTGCAATCGGTCTCAAACTCGGTCATGACATAGATACGAATGTCTGCTCCGGTAAAATGTTTTCAAAATTTTTCTTGGGCTTACTGTTTTCTGTCAAGGTACTTTAGAGCAAAATCAAGTTCCAGCCTAACTGACGCTCTCCACCATGTATTTTAATACTTTTATGGAAAATTTCAGACCACAGCACAACATTTTTCTCTCATCACTGTAATTACTGTGAATGAGCTACAGATTTGATTTGCAGGACTATAGGAGACAAAAAATAGCTCTCTCATACGCTTCAAACGGTTTTCCGATACGTATCACGGTTTCCGAACGGCAAGGAGTTGTTCGGGCTGCTTTTTCCATTATAACTGACTGAGCTGTCTCACAAAGATAGAAATCTGTCTCTGCCTCACACACATGACAGTTGACCTCTTTAGAACTACAATTCCTGAAGGTTAGAACTACAACATGGCGGAACACTCAGTGCCTACAAAAGAGGTCTGAGCTGATTGTCAGAACTACAACATGGCGGAACTGTCAGTTACTACTCAGGAGGAATGAGCTGGCCTTTAGAATTACATTGTGTTTGGGCTTTTTATAACTGATTTTAAGCAACCATTGTTACACACAGGATTAGTGTGGCAATTTTAAATTAAGCTTAATGAAAATTTCAAAATAAAAGCCCTGAGATTCTTTTATATCACGTAATTGCTCTCTTGGGCATTATGTGACTTTTTTAACAAAACCACTGTTAAACTTTGGATTATTTTGGACATTTAAAATTAAGCTGAATGAAAATTTCAAAATAAAACCTTGAATATTTCTCTCAGGCCTGTCAGAAAAACTAACTTCTTCAAGCATTTAAAATTAAGTCTCTCCTTATGTGTCACACTGACATGACAGTTGACCTCCTCTTTAGAACTACAATTCCTGAAGGTTAGAACTACAACATGGCGGAACACTCAGTGCCTACAGAAGAGGTCATAGGTGAATATAAAAACTACAACATGGTGGAACTGTCAGTTACTGCTGAGGAGGAATCAGCTGCTCTTTTGAACTACAATTCCTGAAGGTTGAACTACAACATGGCGGAACACTCAGTGCCTACATAAGAGTAAGAGCTGATTGTCAGAACTACAACATGGCGGAACTGTCAGTTACTGCTGAGGAGGAATGAGCTGGCCTTTAGAATTACATTGTGTTTGGGCTTTTTATAACTGATTTTAAGCAACCATTGTTACACACAGTATTTGTGTGGAAACTTTAAATTAAGCTGAATGAAAATTTCAAAATAAAACCTTGAATATTTCTCTCAGGCCTGTCAGAAAAACTAACTTCTTCAAGCATTTATAATTAAGTGTCCCCTTGTGTGTCACACTGACATGACAGTTGACCTCCTCTTTAGAACTACAATTCCTGAAGGTTAGAACTACAACATGGCGGAACACTCAGTGCCTACAGAAGAGGTCAGAGCTGATTGTCAGAACTACAACATGGCGGAACACTCAGTGCCTACAGAAGAGGTCATAGGTGAATATAAAAACTACAACATGGTGGAACTGTCAGTTACTACTGAGGAGGAATGAGCTGGACTTTAGAATTACATTGTGTTTGGGCTTTTTATAACTGATTTTAACCAACCATTGTTACACACAGGATTAGTGTGGCAATTTTAAATTAAGCTGAATGAAAATTTCAAAATAAAACCTTGAATATTTCTCTCAGGCCTGTCAGAAAAACTAACTTCTTCAAGCATTTAGAATGAAGTCTCTCCTTGTGTGTCACACTGACATGACAGTTGACCTCTTCTTTAGAACTACAATTCTGGAAGGTTAGAACTACAACATGGCGGAACACTCGGTGCCTACAGAAGAGTCAGAGCTGATTGTCAGAACTACAACATGGCGGAACTGTCAGTTACTACTGAGGAGGACTGAGCTGCTCTTTAGAACTACAATTCCTGAACGTTAGAACTACAACATGGCGGAACACTCAGTGCCTACAGAAGAGTCAGAGCTGATTGTCAGAACTACAACATGGCGGAACTGTCAGTTACTACTTAGGAGGACTGAGCTGCTCTTTAGAACTACAATTCCTGAAGGTCAGAACTACAACATGGCGGAACACTCAGTGCCTACAGAAGAGGTCATAGGTGAATATAAAACTACAACATGGTGGAACTGTCAGTTACTACTGAGGAGGAATGAGCTGCTCTTTAGAACTACAATTCCTGAACGTTAGAACTACAACATGGCGGAACACTCAGTGCCTACAGAAGAGGTCATAGGTGAATATAAAAACTACAACATGGTGGAACTGTCATTTACTACTAAGGAGGAATGAGCTGGCCATGACAAGTACTTGGTTTTTGGGAATTTTAGAACTGATTCAAAACTCCATAGTTACACATGGGAATAGTGTTACCATTAAAATTAAGCTTAATGTAAATTTCAAAATAAAAGCCTTGACAATTTTTCCATCAAGTAATTGCTCTTTTGACCACTATATGACTGATTTAACCCAATCAGTGTTAAACATGGGATGAGATTGGCCATTTAAAATTAATCTCAATGAAAATTTCAAAATAAAAGCCTTAAGATTCCTTTCTGGCTCATGCCTATTTTAGGCAAAATGGCTGCCTCAAACTGATAGAATTACGTCTCCCCCTGTCTGACGCACAGCTGGCAGAGGATCCATTACCATGGCAACGGAACACAAGGGGCCAGCTGATTAGGACTACAAAAGCGCATCACTGTAGTTCTAACTATGGCAGAACTCAGAGAAAAAAGCTGGACTTTAGAACTGCTTGTGTTTTGGGCCTTTTATAACTATTTTTAACCAACCATTGTTACACATGGAATTAGTGTAGAAATTTTAAATTAAGCTTTAAAAAAATTTCAAAATAAAAGCCTTGAGAATTTTAGATTAAATAAGTGCTCTTTAGACCATTATATGTCTGATTTAACCAAATCACTGTTATACATGGGATTACATTGACCATTTAAAATTAAACATTCTGAACATTTCAAAATAAAAGCCTTAAGATTCGGCCGTGGCTAATGCAGCGCCAGAGGCGCTGCAATGATATTAGCTTGCATTATCTTTTCCTCTCAAGTTAGGGCACTGTCTTGCGCAGCAAAGACAGTGCATTAGCATTAGCTCAAACATTAGCATTTCTCTGTTTCCCACCAGTGCACTGCCGTAGGCAGTGCAATAAGATTATCCTGCATGATCCTTTCCACTCAGGTTAGGGCTCTGCCTTGCGCAGCAAGGCAGATCATTAGCATTAGCCTTTTACCTTGCATGAGGTATTAGCTATTTCCCTTACTTATTACCCATATTTACTATACATGCTTGTGACTCTGCACATTGTATTGATGACATTGCAGCTTTCTTTAGCATGGATGCTAATGTTTAGCATCAGAACGCTGGGTCAAAATCGACGGGCACACTTTGGCAGGCCCCGTTAAATTTCTTCAGGAATTTTCTAGTTATAACTTCTTCTTCCGCTACCGTTAATGCGGCTCGTACCGCTGCGAGCCCACCCACAAAAGTGGTATCAAAACGTGCGGCTCGTTCCCGGCATTGGAGCTATACTTTTATGGGGAATCGGCGTACGACGGCGGCGTAAAAAGCGAAAAACGAGCGAAATTTCCAACTGCCGAAACGCAGAGCATAACTGCCACCAACTGCCGCTCCGCTAGAGTGAAAAATGAAGTGGATTTCTGACCCCAAATAAATTTGAAATCGCCGCCACGCCCACAAATATCGTGCTATCGGTATCAAACTCGGTCATGACATAGATACGAATGTTTGCTCCTGTAAAATGTTTTCAAAATTTTTCTAGGGCTTATGGTTTTCTGTCAAGGTGCTTTAGAGCCAAATCAAGTTCCAGCCTAACTGACGCTCTCCACCATATATTTTCATACTTTTATGGAAAATTTCAGACCTCAACACACACCATTTTTCTCTCATCGCTGTAATTACTATGAATGAGCTACAGATTTGATTTGCAGGACTATCGGAGACAAAAAATAGCTCTCTCATATGCTTCAAACGGTTTTCCGATACGTATCACGGTTTCCGAACGGCAAGGAGTTGTTCGGGCTGCTTTTTCCATTATAACTGACTGAGCTGTCTCACAAAGATAGAAATCTGTGTCTGCCTCACACACATGACTGTTGACCTCTTTAGAACTACAATTCCTGAAGGTTAGAACTACAACATGGGAACTGTCAGTTACTGCTGAGGAGGAATGAGCTGGCCTTTAGAATTACATTCTGTTTGGGCTTTTTATAACTGATTGTAAGCAACCACTGTTACAGACAGGATTAGTTTGGCAATTTTAAATTAAGCTTAATAAAAATTTCGAAATAAAACCTTGAATATTTCTCTCAGGCCTGTCAGAAAAACTAACTTCTTCAAGCACTTAGAATTAAGCCTCTCCTTGTGTGTCACACTGACATGATAGTTGACCTCCTCTTTAGAACTACAATTCCTGAAGGTCAGAACTACAACATGGCGGAACTGTCAGTTACTACTGAGAGAGGAATGAGCTGGCCTTTAGAATTACATTGTTTGGGCTTTTTATCAGTGATTTTAACCAACCATTGTTACACAAAGGTTTAGTGTGGCAATTTTAAATTAAGCTTATGAAAATTTCAAAATAAAAGCCTGAGATTCTTTTATATCACGTAATTGCTCTCTTGGGCATTAGGTGACTTTTTAAACAAAACCACTGTTAAACTTTGGATTATTTTGGACATTTAAAATGAAGCTTAATGAAAATTTCAAAAAAACCTTGAATTTCTCTCAGGCCTGTCAGAAAACTAACTTCTTCAAGCATTAGAATTAAGCCTCTCCTTGTGTGTCACACTGACATGATAGTTGACCTCCTCTTTAGAACTACAATTCCTGAAGGTTAGAACTACAACATGGCGGAACACTCAGTGCCTACAAAAGAGGTCAGAGCTGATTGTCAGAACTACAACATGGGAACTGTCAGTTACTACTGAGGAGGAATGAGCTGGCCTTTAGAATTACATTGTGTTTGGGCTTTTTATAACTGATTTTAAGCAACCATTGTTACACAAAGTATTTGTGTGGAAATTTTAAATTAAGCTGAATTAAATTTTTAAAAAAAGCTTGAATATTTCTCTCAGGCCTGTCAGGAAATCTAACTGCTTCAAGCATCTAGAATTAAGTCTCTCCTTGTGTGTCACACTGACATGAGAGTTGACCTTTTCATCAGACTACAATGACTGCAGGTTTGAACTACAATGGTGGAACTGTCAGTTACTACTGATTAGTAATCAGCTGGCCATGACAAGTACTTGGTTTTTGGGAATTTTAGAACTGATTTAAAAACTCCATAGTTACACATGGGATTAGTGTTACCATTAATTAAGCTTAATGTAAATTTCAAAATAAAAGCTTTGACAATTATTTCATCAAGTAATTGCTCTTTTGACCACTATATAACTGATTTAACCCAATCAGTGTTAAACATGGGATGAGATTGGCCATTTAAAATTAATCTCAATGAAAATTTCAAAATAAAAGCCTTAAGATTTGTTTGTGGCTAATGCAGCGCTGCAGGCGTTGCAATTGTATTAGCTTGCTTGATGTTTTTCACTCAGGTTAGGGCTCTGCCTTGCGCAGCAAGGTAGAGCATTCACATCACAAACATCAGCATTTCACTGATCCCCACTAGTGCACTGCCATAGACAGTGCAATAAGATTTCCAGCATGATCTTCTTGTCCCAGGTTAGGGCTCTGCCTTGCACCACAAGGCAGAGCATTAGCATTAGCCTTTTACCTTAAATGAGGTATTAGCTATTTCTGACTTATTACCGATGTTTGGTGTGGTGAATGGAGTAAGTAAATTACAGAGAACATGCTCGTGATTGTCCACATGCTATTGACAATATTCATGCTAACTTTAGCATTTTTGCTAATTTTAGCTTATACACTTAATTTAACATACTGAATGGTGGAAGTCCATGTTAGTGACCATTTTTGTGATTCTCCACATGATACTTTGTCATTTTTAGCAAAGCTTAGCATGGAGGCTAATGTTTAGCATCAGAATGCTGGGTCCAAACTGACGGGCACTTTGGCAGGCCCCGGTTAAATTTCTTCAGGAATTTTCTAGTTATTGGGGCCTGCCCATAGCAATGCATAAGGAGAGCAGTTTACTGACTTGCGAAGCAAGTCAGTAACTGCCTCCATGCATTGCATGGCAGGCACCTATTATTCTACACCCAATAGAATATCTCTTTATTGGGGCCTGCCCATAGCAATGCATAAGGAGAGCAGTGACTGACTTGCGAAGCAAGTCAGTCACTGCCTCCATGCATTGCATGGCAGGCACCTATTAATCTTCACCCAATAGAACGCTTCTTTATTATAGTTGGGGCCTGCCCATAGCAATGCATAAGGAGAGCAGTGACTGACTTGCGAAGCAAGTCAGTCACTGCCTCCATGCATTGCATGGCAGGCACCTATTAATCTTCACCCAATAATGTCTCTTTATTATTATTATTATAACTTATTCTTCGTAGACCGGAATGCGGCTCGCACCGCTGCGAGCCCACCCACAAAAGTGGTATCAAAACGTGCGGCTTGTTCCCGGCATTGGAGCTATTACTTTTATGGGAATCGGCGTTACGACGGCGACGTAAAAAGCGAAAACGAGCGAAATTTCCAACTGCCGAAACGCAGAGCATAACTGCCACCAACTGCCGCTCCGCTAGAGTGAAAAATGAAGTGGATTTCTGACCCCAAATAAATTTTGAAATCGCCGTCACGCCCACAAATATCGTGCAATCGGTCTCAAACTCGGTCATGACATAGATACGAATGTCTGCTCCGGTAAAATGTTTTCAAAATTTTTCTAGGGCTTACGGTTTTTTTGTCAAGGTGCTTTAGAGCAAAATCAGTTCCAGCCTAACTGACGCTCTCCACCATATTTTCATACTTTTCTGGAAAATTTCAGACCTCAGCGCACACCATTTTTCTCTCATCGCTGTAATTACTATGAATGAGCTACAGATATGATTTGCAGGACTATGGGAGACAAAATAGCTCTCTCATATGCTTCAAACGGTTTTCCGATACGTATCACGGTTTCCGAACGGCAAGGAGTTGTTCGGGGCTGCTTTTTCCATTATAACTGACTGTGCTGTCTCACAAGATGGAAATCTGTCTCTGCCTCACAAACACATGACAGTTGACCTCCTCTTTAGAACTACAATTCCTGAAGGTTAGAACTACAACATGGCGGAACTGTCAGTTACTACTGAGGAGGAATGACTGGCCTTTAGAATTACATTGTGTTTGGGTTTTTTATAACTGATTGTAAGCAACCATTGTTACAGACAGGATTAGTTTGGCAATTTTAAATTAAGCTTAATAAAAATTTCGAAATAAAACCTTGAATATTTCTCTCAGGCCTGTCAGAAAAACTAACTTCTTCAAGCACTTAGAATTAAGTCTCTCCTTTTGTGTCACACTGACATGACAGTTGACCTCCTCTTTAGAACTACAATTCCTGAAGGTTAGAACTACAACATGGCAGAACACTCAGTGCCTACAGAAGAGGTCATAGGTGAATATAAAGACTACAAACATGGTGGAACTGTCAGTTACTACTGAGGAGGACTGAGCTGCTCTTTAGAACTACAATGACTGCAGGTTAGAACTACAACATGGCGGAACACTCAGTGCCTACAGAAGAGGTCATAGGTGAATATAATAACTACAACATGGTGGAACTGTCAGTTACTACTGAGGGGGACTGAGCTGCTCTTTAGACTACAATGACTGCAGGTTAGAACTACAACATGGCGGAACACTCAGTGCCTACAAAATAGGCCAGAGCTGATTGTCAGAACTACAACATGGCGGAACTGTCAGTACTACTGAGGAGGAATGAGCTGGCCTTTAGAATTACATTGTGTTTGGCTTTTTATAACTGATTTTAAGCAACCATTGTTACACACAATATGTGTTTGGACATTTTAAATTAAGCTTAATGAAAATTTCAAAATAAAAGCCTTGAGATTCTTTTATATCACGTAATTGCTCTCTTGGGCATTATGTGACTTTTTAACAAAACCACTGTTAAACTTTGGATTATTTTGGACATTTAAATGAAGCTTAATGAAAATTTCAAATAAAACCTTGAATATTTCTCTCAGGCCTGTCAGAAAAACTAACTTCTTCAAGCATTTAGAATTAAGTCTCCTTGTTTGTCACACTGACATGACAGTTGACCTCTTCTTTAGAACTACAATTCCTGAAGGTTAGAACTACAACATGGCGGAACATTCAGTGCCTACAAAAGAGTCAGAGCTGATTGTCAGAACTACAACATGGCGGAACTGTCAGTTACTACTGAGGAGGAATGAGCTGGCCTTTAGAATTACATTGTGTTTGGGTTTTTATAACTGATTGTAAGCAACCATTGTTACAGACAGGATTAGTTTGGCAATTTTAAATTAAGCTTAATAAAAATTTCGAAATAAAACCTTGAATATTTCTCTCAGGCCTGTCAGAAAAACTAACTTCTTCAAGCACTTAGAATTAAGTCTCTCCTTTTGTGTCACACTGACATGACAGTTGACCTCCTCTTTAGAACTACAATTCCTGAAGGTTAGAACTACAACATGGCAGAACACTCAGTGCCTACAGAAGAGGTCATAGGTGAATATATAACTACAACATGGTGGAACTGTCAGTTACTACTGAGGGGGACTGAGCTGCTCTTTAGAACTACAATGACTGCAGGTTAGAACTACAACATGGCGGAACACTCAGTGCCTACAAAAGAGGTTAGAGCTGATTGTCAGAACTACAACATGGCAGAACTGTCAGTTACTACTGAGGAGGAATGAGCTGGCCTTTAGAATTACATTCTGTTTGGGCTTTTTATAACTGATTTTAAGCAGCCATTGTTACACACAGTATTTGTGTGGAAATTTTAAATTAAGCTTAATGAAAATTTCAAAATAAAACCTTGAATATTTCTCTCAGGCCTGTCAGAAAAACTAACTTCTTCAAGCATTTAGAATGAAGTCTCTACTTGTGTGTCACACTGACATGACAGTTGACCTCTTCTTTAGAACTACAATTCCTGAAGGTTAGAACTACAACATGGCGGAACACTCAGTGCCTACAAATAAGGTAAGAGCTGATTGTCAGAACTACAACATGGCGGAACTGTCAGTTACTGCTGAGGAGGAATGAGCTGGCCTCTAGAATTACATTGTGTTTTGGGTTTTTATAACTGATTGTAAGCAACCATTGTTACAGACAGGATTAGTTTGGCAATTTTAAATTAAGCTTAATAAAAATTTGGAAATAAAACCTTGAATATTTCTCTCAGGCCTGTCAGAAAAACTAACTTCTTCAAACACTTAGAATTAAGTCTCTCCTTGTGTGTCACACTGACATGACAGTTGACCTCTTCTTTAGAACTACAATTCCTGAAGGTTAGAACTACAACATGGCAGAACACTCAGTGCCTACAGAAGAGGTCATAGGTGAATATAAAGACTACAACATGGTGGAACTGTCAGTTACTACTGAGGAGGACTGAGCTGCTCTTTAGAACTACAATGACTGCAGGTTAGAACTACAACATGGCGGAACACTCAGTGCCTACAGAAGAGGTCATAGGTAATATAAAAACTACAACATGGTGGAACTGTCAGTTACTACTGAGGAGGACTGAGCTGCTCTTTAGAACTACAATGACTGCAGGTTAGAACTACAACATGGCGGAACACTCAGTGCCTACAGAAGAGGTCATAGGTGAATATAAAAACTACAACATGGTGGAACTGTCAGTTACTACTGAGGAGGACTGAGCTGCTCTTTAGAACTACAATGACTGCAGGTTAAACTACAACATGGCGGAACACTCAGTGCCTACAGAAGAGGTCATAGGTGAATATAAAAACTACAACATGGCGGAACTGTCAGTTACTGCTGAGGAGTAATCAGCTGGCCATGACAAGTACTTGTTTTTTGGGAATTTTAGAACTGATTTCAAACTCCATAGTTACATGGGATTACTGTTACCATTAAAATTAAGCTTAATGTAAATTTCAAAATAAAAGCCTTGACAATTTTTCCATCAAGTAATTGCTCTTTTGACCACTATATAATTGATTTAAACCAATCAGTGTTAAACATGGAATGAAATTGGCCATTTAAAATTAATCTCAATGAAAATTTCAAAATAAAAGCCTTAAGATTCGTTGTGGCTAATGCAGCGCCGCAGGCGCTGCAATGATATTAGCTTGCTTGATCTTTTTTAGTCAGGTTAGGGCTCTGCCTTGCGCAGCAAGGCAGAGCATTAGCATTAGCCTTTTACCTTAAATGAGGTATTAGCTATTTCTGACTTATTAGTGATATTTGGTATGGTGAATGGAGTAAGTAAATTACAGAGAACATGCTCGTGATTGTCCACATGCTACTGACAGTATTCATTTTAACATTAGCATTTTTGCTAATTTTAGCTTATACACTTAATTTAACATACTGAATGGTGCAAGTTCAGGTTAGTGAACATTCTTGTGATTCTCCACATGATACTTTGTCATTTTTAGCAAAGCTTAGCATGGATGCTAATGTTTAGCATCAGAACGCTGGGTCCAAACCGACGGGCACACTTTGGCAGGCCCCGGTTAAATTTCTTCAGGAATTTTCTAGTTCTTTATTTTTCTTCCGTAGACCGGAATGCGGCTCGCACCGCTGCGAGCCCACCCACAAAAGTGGTATCAAAACGTGCGGCTCGATCCCGGCATGGGAGCTATTACTTTTATGGGAATCGGCGTTACGACGGCGACATAAAAAGCGAAAAACGAGCGAAATTTCCAACTGCCGAACGCAGAGCATAACTGCCACCAACTGCCCTCCGCTAGAGTGAAAAATGAAGTGGATTTCTGACCCCAAATAAATTTTGAAATCGCCGCCACGCCCACAAATATCGTGCTATCGGTATGAAACTCAGACATGACATCGATACGAATGTCTGCTCCGGTAAAATGTTTTCAAAATTTTTCTAGGGCTTACGGTTTTCTGTCAAGGTGCTTTAGAGCAAAATCAAGTTCCAGCCTAACTGACGCTCTCCACCATATATTTTCATACTTTGATGGAAAATTTCAGACCTCAGCACACACCATTTTTATCTCATCGCTGTAATTACTATGAATGAGCTACAGATATGATTTGCAGGACTATCGGAGACAAAAAATAGCTCTCTCATATGCTTCAAACGGTTTTCCGATACGTATCATGGTTCCCGAACGGCAAGGAGTTGTTCGGGCTGCTTTTTCCATTATAACTGACTGAGCTGTCTCACAAAGATAGAAATCTGTCTCTGCCTCACACACACATGACAGTTGACCTCTTTAGAACTACAATGACTGCAGGTTAGAACTACAACATGGTGGAACACTCAGTGCCTACAAAAGAGGTCAGAGCTGATTGTCAGAACTACAACATGGCGGAACTGTCAGTTACTACTGAGGAGGAATGAGCTGGCCTTTAGAATTACATTGTGTTTTGGGCTTTTTATCACTGATTTTAACCAACCATTGTTACACACAGTATGTGTGTGGACATTTTAAATTAAGCTTAATGAAAATTTCAAAATAAAAGCCCTGAGATTCTTTTATATCACGTAATTGCTCTCTTGGGCATTATGTGACTTTTTTAACAGAACCACTGTTAAACTTTGGATTATTTTGGACATTTAAAATTAAGCTGAATGAAAATTTCAAAATAAAACCTTGAATATTTCTCTCAGGCCTGTCAGAAAACTAACTTCTTCAAGCATTAGAATTAAGTCTGTCCTTGTGTGTCACACTGACATGACAGTTGACCTCCTCTTTAGAACTACAATTTCTGAAGGTTAGAACTACAACATGGCGGAACACTCAGTGCCTACAAAAGAGTCAGAGCTGATTGTCAGAACTACAACATGGCGGAACTGTCAGTTACTGCTGAGGAGGAATGAGATGGCCTTTAGAATTACATTGTGTTTGGACTTTTATAACTGATTGTAAGCAACCATTGTTACAGACAGGATTAGTTTGGCAATTTTAATTAAGCTTAATAAAAATTTCGAAATAAAGCCTTGAATATTTCTCTCAGGCCTGTCAGAAAAACTAACTTCTTCAAGCACTTAGAATTAAGCCGCTCCTTGTGTGTCACACTGACATGACAGTTGACCTCTTCTTTAGAACTACAATTCCTGAAGGTTAGAACTACAACATGGCGGAACACTCAGTGCCTACAGAAGAGGTCATAGGTGAATATAAAAACTACAACATGGTGGAACTGTCAGTTACTACTGAGGAGGAATGAGCTGCTCTTTAGAACTACAATTCCTGAAGGTTAGAACTACAACATGGCGGAACACTCAGTGCCTACAAAAGAGGTCTGAGCTGATTGTCAGAACTACAACATGGCAGAACTGTCAGTTACTACCGATGAGTAATCAGCTGGCCATGACAAGTACTTGGTTTTTGGAAATTTTAGAACTGATTTCAAAACTCCATAGTTACACATGGGATTAGTGTTACCATTAAAATTAAGCTTAATGTAAATTTCAAAATAAAAGCCTTGAAAATTTTTCCATCAAGTAATTGCTCTTTTGATCACTATATAACTGATTTAACCCAATCAGTGTTAAACATGGGATGAGATTGGCCATTTAAAATTAATCTCAATGAAAATTTCAAAATAAAAGCCTTAAGATTCCTTTCTGGCTCATGCCTATTTTAGGGAAAATGGCTGCCTCAAACTGATAGAATTAAGTCTCCCCCTGTCTGACTCACAGCTGGCAGAGGATCCATTACCATGGCAACGGAACACAAAGGGGCCAGCTGATTAGGACTACAAAAGCGCATCACTGTAGTTCTAACTATGGCAGAACTCAGAGAAAAGCTGGACTTTAGAACTGCTTGTGTTTTGGGCCTTTTATAACTATTTTTAACCAACCATTGTTACACATGGAATTAGTGTGGAAATTTTAAATTAAGCTTTAAAAAAATTTCAAAATAAAAGCCTTGAGAATTTTCTTATTAAATAAGTGCTCTTTTGACCATTATATGTCTGATTTAACCAAATCACTGTTATACATGGGATTACATTGACCATTTAAAATTAAACATTCTGAACATTTTAAAATAAAAGCCTTAAGATTCGGCCGTAGCTAATGCAGCGCCGCAGGCGCTGCAATGATATTAGCTTGCATTATCTTTTCCTCTCAAGTTAGGGCACTGTCTTGCATAGCAAGACAGTGCATTAGCATTAGCACAAACATTAGCATTTCTCTGTTCCCCACCAGTGCACTGCCATAGGCAGTGCAATAAGATTATCCTGCATGATCTTTTCCACTCAGGTTAGGGCTCTGCCTTGCTGCACAAGGCAGCACATTAGCATTAGCCTTTTACCTTGCATTAGCTATTTCCCTTACTTATTACCCATATTTAGTTTCCTGAATGCAGTAAGTCATGCTTGTGACTCTCCACATTGTATTGATGACATTGCAGCTTTCTTTAGCATGGATGCTAATGTTTAGCATCAGAACGCTGGGTCAAAATCGACGGGCACACTTTGGCAGGCCCCGGTTAAATTTCTTCAGGAATTTTCTAGTTATAATTTCTTCTTCCGTAGACCGGAATGCGGCTCGCACCGCTGCGAGCCCACCCACAAATGTGGTATCAAAACGTGCGGCTCGGCGCCGGCATTGGAGCTATTACTTTTATGGGGAATCGGCGTTACGACGGCGACGTAAAAAGCGAAAAACGAGCGAAATTTCCAACTGCCGAAACGCAGAGCATAACTGCCACCAACTGCCGCTCCGCTAGAGTGAAAAATGAAGTGGATTTCTGACCCCAAATAAATTTTGAAATCGCCGCCACGCCCACAAATATCGTGCTATCGGTATCAAACTCGGTCATGACATAGATACGTATGTCTGCTCCGGTAAAATGTTTTCAAAATTTTTCTAGGGCTTACGGTTTTCTGTCAAGGTGCTTTAGAGCAAAATCAAGTTCCAGCCTAACTGACGCTCTCCACCATGTATTTTCATACTTTTCTGGAAAATTTCAGACCTCAGCGCACACCATTTTTCTCTCATCGCTGTAATTACTATGAATGAGCTACAGATATGATTTGCAGGACTATCGGAGACAAAAAATAGCTCTCTCATATGCTTCAAACGGTTTCCGACGTATCACGGTTTCCAAACGGCAAGGAGTTGTTCGGGCTGCTTTTTCCATTATAACTGACTGAGCTGTCTCACAAAGATAGAAATCTGTCTCTGCCTCACACACATGACTGTTGACCTCTTTAGAACTACAATTACTGCAGGTTAGAACTACAACATGGCGGAACACTCAATGCCTACAAAAGAGGTCAGAGCTGATTGTCAGAACTACAACATGGTGGAACTGTCAGTTACTACTGAGGAGGAATGAGCTGGCCTTTAGAATTACATTGTGTTTTGGGCTTTTTATAACTGATTTAAAGCAACCATTGTTACACACAGGATTAGTGTGGCAATTTTAAATTAAGCTTAATGAAAATTTCAAAATAAAAGCCCTGAGATTCTTTTATATCACGTAATTGCTCTCTTGGGCATTAGGTGACTTTTTAAACAAAACCACTGTTAAACTTTGGATTATTTTGGACATTTAAAATGAAGCTTAATGAAAATTTCAAAAAAAACCTTGAATATTTCTCTCAGGCCTGTCAGAAAAACTAACTTCTTCAAACATTTAGAATTAAGTCTCTCCTTGTGTGTCACACTGACATGACAGTTGACCTCCTCTTTAGAACTACAATTCCTGCAGGTTAGCACTACAACATGGCAGAACACTCACTGCCTAAAAGAGGTCAGAGCTGATTGTCAGAACTACAACATGGTGGAACTGTCAGTTAATGCTGAGGAGGAATGAGCAGGCCTTTAGAATTATATTGTGTTTGGACTTTTTATAACTGATTTCAAATGGTTGTGTAACAATCATTTGTTACACACAGGATTAGTGTGGTAATTTTAAATGAAGTTGAATTAAAATTTTAAAATAAAAGCCCTGACATACTTTTATATTATGGAATTGCTCTCTTGGAGATTATGTGACTTTTTTAACAGAACCACTGTTACACTTTGGATTATTTTGGACAGTTAAAATGAAGCTTACTGAAAATTTCAAAATAAAAGCCTTAAGATTCCTTTCTGGCTCATGCCTATTTTAGTGAAAATGGCTGCCTCAAACTGATAGAATTATGTCTCCCCCTGTCTGACTCACAGCTGGCAGAGGATCCATTACCATGGCAACGGAACACAAAGGGGCCAGCTGATTAGGACTACAAAAACGCATCACTGTAGTTCTAACTATGGCAGAACTCAGAGAAAAAAGCTGGACTTTAGAACTGCTTGTGTTTTGGGCCTTTTATAACTATTTTTAACCAACCATTGTTACACATGGAATTAGTGTGGAAATTTTATATTAACTTTAAAAAACATTCAAAATAAAAGCCTTGACAACTTTTACATGAAATAAGTGCTCTTTTGACCATTATATGTCTGATTTAACCAAATCACTGTTATACATGGGATTACATTGACCATTTAAAATGAAACATTCTGAACATTTCAAAATAAAAGCCTTAAGATTCGGCCGTGGCTAATGCAGCGCCGCAGGCGCTGCAATGATATTAGCTTTCATTATCTTTTCCTCTCAAGTTAGGGCACTGTCTTGCAAAGCAAGACAGTGCATTAGCATTAGCACAAACATTAGCATTTCTCTGTTCCCGACCAGTACACTGCCATAGGCAGTGCAATAAGATTATCCTGCATGATCTTTTCCACTCAGGTTAGGGCTCTGCCTTACGCAGCAAGGCAGAGCATTAGCCTTTTACCTTGCATTAGCTATTTCCCTTACTTATTATCCATATTTAGTTTCCTGAATGCAGTAAGTCATGCTTGTGAAGCTCCATGTGCTATTGATGACATTGCAGCTTTCTTTAGCATGGATGCTAATGTTTAGCATCAGAACGCTGGGTCCAAATCGACGGGCACACTTTGGCAGGCCCCGGTTAAATTTCTTCAGGAATTTTGTAGTTGGGGCCTGCCATGCAATGCATGGAGGCAGTGACTGACTTGCTTCGCAAGTCAGTCACTGCCTCCATGCATTGCATGGCAGGCACCTATTAATCTTCACCCAATAGAACGCCTCTTTATTGGGGCCTGCCCATAGCAATGCATAAGGAGAGCAGTTACTGACTTGCGAAGCAAGTCAGTAACTGCCTCCATGCATTGCATGGCAGGCACCTATTATTCTACACCCAATAGAATGTCTCTGTCTTTATTGGGGCCTGCCCATAGCAATGCATAAGGAGAGCAGTGACTGACTTGCGAAGCAAGTCAGTCACTGCCTCCATGCATTGCATGGCAGGCACCTATTAATCTACACCTAATAGAATGCCTCTTTATTATTATTATTATAGATCTTTATTTTTCTTCCGTAGACCGAATGCGGCTCGCACCGCTGCGAGCCCACCCACAAAAGTGGTATCAAACGTGCGGCTTGTTCCCGGCATTGGAGCTATTACTTTTATGGGGAATCGGCGTTACGACGGCGACGTAAAAAGCGAAAAACGAGCAAATTTCCAACTGCCGAACCGCAGAGCATAACTGCCACCAACTGCCGCTCCGCTAGAGTGAAAAATGAAGTGGATTTCTGACCCCAAATAAATTTTGAAATCGCCGCCACGCCCACAAATATCGTGCAATCGGTATCAAACTCGGTCATGACATAGATACGAATGTCTGCTCCAGTAAAATGTTTTCAAAATTTTCTAGGGCTTACGGTTTTCTGTCAAGGTGCTTTAGAGCAAAATCAAGTTCCAGCCTAACTGACGCTCTCCACCATGTATTTTAATACTTTTATGGAAAATTTCAGACCTCAGTGCACACCATTTTTATATCATCGCTGCAATTACTGTGAATGAGCTACAGATTTGATTTGCAGAACAATCGGAGACAAAAAATAGCTCTCTCATATGCTTCAAACGGTTTTTCCGATACGTATCACGGTTTCCGAACGGCAAGGAGTTGTTCGGGCTGCTTTTTCCATTATAACTGACTGAGCTGTCTCACAAAGATAAATCTGTCTCTGCCTCACACACAAGACAGTTGACCCCTTCAGAACTCCCACTCCTGAAGGTTAGAACTACAACATGGCGGAACACTCAGTGCCTACAAAAGAGGTCAGAGCTGATTGTCAGAACTACAACATGGTGGAACTTTCAGTTACTACTGAGGAGGAATGAGCTGGCCTTTAGAATTACATTGTGTTTGGGCTTTTTATAACTGATTTTAAGCAACCATTGTTACACACAGGATTAGTGTGGACATTTTAAATTAAGCTTAATGAAAATTTCAAAATGAAAGCTTGAATATTTCTCTCAGGCCTTTCAGAAAAAATAACTTCTTCAATCATTTAGAATTAAGTCTCTCCTTGTGTGTCACACTGACATGAGAGTTGACCTTCTCCTTAGAACTACAATAACTGCAGGTTTGGACTACAACATGGCGGAACAGTCAGTGCCTACAGAGAGGTCATAGGTGAATACAAAAACTACAACATGGCGGAACTGTCAGTTACTACTGAGGAGGAATGAGCTGCTCTTTAGAACTACAATTCCTGAAGGTTAGAACTACAACATGGCGGAACACTCAGTGCCTACAGAAGATGTCATAGGTGAATATAAAAACTACAACATGGCGGAACTGTCAGTTACTACTGAGGAGGAATGAGCTGGCCTTTAGAATTACATTCTGTTTGGGCTTTTTATAACTGATTTTAAGCAACCATTGTTACACACAGTATTTGTGTGAAAATTTTAAATTAAGCTGAACGAAAATTTCAAAATAAAACCTTGAATTTCTCTCAGGCCTGTCAGAAAAACTAACTTCTTCAATCATTTAGAATTAAGCCTCTCCTTGTGTGTCACACTGACATGATAGTTGACCTCTTCTTTAGAACTACAATTCCTGAAGGTTAGAACTACACATGGCGGAACACTCAGTGCCTACAGAAGAGGTCATAGGTGAATATAAAAACTACAACATGGTGGAACTGTCAGTTACTACTGAGGAGGACTGAGCTGCTCTTTAGAACTACAATTCCTGAATGTTAGAACTACAACATGGCGGAACACTCAGTGCCTACAGAAGAGGTCATAGGTGAATATAAAAACTACAACATGGCGGAACACTCAGTGCCTACAAAAGAGGTCAGAGCTGATTGTCAGAACTACAACATGGCGGAACTGTCAGTTACTACTGAGGAGGACTGAGCTGCTCTTTAGAACTACAATTCCTGAAGGTTAGAACTACAACATGACAGAACACTCAGTGCCTACAGAAGAGGTCATAGGTGATATAAAAACTACAACATGGTGGAACTGTCAGTTACTACTGAGGAGGAATGAGCTGGCCATGACAAGTACTTGGTTTTGGGAATTTTAGAACTGATTTCAAAACTCCATAGTTACACATGGGATTAGTGTTACCATTAAAATTAAGCTTATGTAAATTTCAAAATAAAAGCCTTGACAATTTTTCCATCAAGTAATTGCTCTTTTGACCACTATATAACTGATTTAACCCATTCAGTGTTAAACATGGGATGAGATTGGCCATTTAAAATTAATCTCAATGAAAATTTCAAAATAAAAGCCTTAAGATTCCTTTCTGGCTCATGCATATTTTAGGGAACATGGCTGCCTCAAACTGATAGAATTACGTCTCCCCCTGTCTGACTCACAGCTGGCAGAGGATCCATTACCATGGCAACGGAACACAGCAGGGCCAGCTGATTAGGACTACAAAAACGTATCACTGTAGTTCTAACTATGGCAGAACTCAGAGAAAAAAGCTGGACTTTAGAACTGCTTGTGTTTTGGGCCTTTTATAACTATTTTTAACCAACCATTGTTGCACATGGAATTAGTGTGGAAATTTTAAATTAAGCTTGAAAAAAATTTCAAAATAAAAGCCTTGAGAATTTTTATATTAAATAAGTGCTCTTTTGACCATTATATGTCTGATTTAACCAAATCAGTGTTATACATGGGATTACATTGACGATTTAAAATTAAACATTCTGAACATATTAAAATAAAAGCCTTAAGATTTGGCCGTAGGTAATGCAGCGCCGCAGGCGCTGCAATGATATTAGCTTACATTATCTTTTCCTCTCAAGTTAGGGCACTGTCTTGCGCAGCAAGACAGTGCATTAGCATTAGCACAAACATTAGCATTTCTCTGTTCCCCACCAGTGCACTGCCATAGCAGTGCAATAAGATTATCCTGCATGGTCTTTTCCACTCAGGTTAGATTAGCATTAGCCTTTTACCTTGCATGAGGTATTAGCTATTTCCCTTACTTATTACCCATATTTAGTATACTGAATGCAGTCAGTCATGCTTGTGACTCTCCACATTGTATTGGTGACATTGCAGCTTTTTTTAGCATGGATGCTAATGTTTAGCATCAGAACGCTGGGTCCAAACCGACGGGCACACTTTGGCAGGCCCCGGTTAAATTTCTTCAGGAATTTTCTAGTTATTTATTATTCTTCCGTAGACCGGAATGCGGCTCGCACCGCTGCGAGCCCACCCACAAAAGTGGTATCAAAACGTGCGGCTCGTTCCCGGCATTGGAGCTATTACTTTTATGGGAATCGGCGTTATGACGACGACGTAAAAAGCAAAAAACGAGCAAAATTTCCAACTGCCGAACCGAAAAGCTCAACTGCCAAAACCTAGAGTGTAACTGACGTTTCGTTAGAGTGTGGGAAGCAGTGCGATTCTGACCCCAAATAAATTTTGAAATTGCCGCCACACCCACAAATATCGTGCAATCGGTATGAAACTCAGACATGACATAGATACGAATGTTTGCTCCGGTAAAATGTTTTAAAAATTTTTCTAGGTCTTACGGTTTTCTGTCAAGGTGCTTTAGAGCAAAATCAAGTTCCAGCCTAACTGACGCTCTCCACCATATATTTTCATACTTTTCTGGAAAATTTCAGACCTCAGCGCACACCATTTTCTCTCATCGCTGTAATTACTATGAATGAGCTACAGATATGATTTGCAGGACTATCGGAGACAAAAAATAGCTCTCTCATATGCTCCAAACGGTTTTCCGATACGTATCACGGTTTCCGAACGGCAAGGAGTTGTTCGGGCTGCTTTTTCCATTATAACTGACTGAGCTGTCTCACAAAGATAGAAATCTGTCTCTGCCCCACACACATGACAGTTGACCTCTTTAGAACTACAATTCCTGAAGGTTAGAACTACAACATGGCGGAACACTCAGTGCCTACAAAAGAGGTCAGAGCTGATTGTCAGAACTACAACATGGCGGAACTGTCAGTTACTACTGAGGAGGAATGAGCTGGCCTTTAGAATTACATTGTGTTTGGGCTTTTATAACTGATTTTAAGCAACAATTGTTACACACAGGATTAGTGTGGCAATTTTAAATTAAGCTTAATGAAAATTTCAAAATAAAAGCCCTGAGATTCTTTTATATCACGTAATTGCTCTCTTGGGCATTATGTGACTTTTTTAACAAAACCACTGTTAAACTTTGGATTATTTTGGACATTTAAAATGAAGCTTAATGAAAATTTCAAAATAAAACCTTGAATATTTCTCTCAGGCCTGTCAGAAAAACTAACTTCTTCAAGCATTTAGAATTAAGTCTCTCCTTGTGTGTCACACTGACATGACAGTTGACCTCTTCTTTAGAACTACAATTTCTGAACGTTAGAACTACAACATGGCGGAACACTCAGTGCCTACAGAAGAGGTCATAGGTGAATATAAAACTACAACATGGTGGAACTGTCAGTTACTACTGAGGGGGACTGAGCTGCTCTTTAGAACTACAATTCCAGAAGGTTAGAACTACAACATGGCGGAACACTCAGTGCCTACAAAGAGATCAGAGCTGATTGTCAGAACTACAACATGGCGGAACTGTCAGTTAATACTGAGGAGGAATGAGCTGGCCTTTAGAATTACATTGTGTTTGGGCTTTTTATAACTGATTTTAAGCAACCATTGTTACACAAAGTATTTGTGTGGAAATTTTAAATTAAGCTTAATGAAAATTTCAAAATAAAACCTTGAATATTTCTCTCAGGCCTGTTAGAAAACTAACTTCTTCAAGCACTTAGAATTAAGCCTCTCCTTGTGTGTCACACTGACATGACAGTTGACCTCTTCTTTAGAACTACAATTCCTGAAGGTTATGACTACAACATGGCAGAACACTCAGTGCCTACAGAAGAGGTCATAGGTGAATATAAAAACTACAACATGGTGGAACTGTCATTTACTACTGAGGAGGACTGAGCTGCTCTTTAGAACTACAATTCCTGAACGTTAGAACTACAACATGACGGAACACTCAGTGCCTACAAAAGAGGTCAGAGCTGATTGTCAGAACTACAACATGGCGGAACTGTCAGTTACTACTGAGGAGGAATGAGCTGGCCTTTAGAATTACATTGTGTTTGGGCTTTTATAACTGATTGTATACAACCACTGTTACAGACAGGATTAGTTTGGCAATTTTAAATTAAGCTTAATGAAAATTTAGAAATAAAACCTTGAATATTTCTCACAGGCCTGTCAGAAAAACTAACTTCTTCAAGCACTTAGAATTAAGTCTCTCCTTTTGTGTCACACTGACATGACAGTTGACCTCCTCTTTAGAACTACAATTCCTGAAGGTTAGAACTACAACATGGCAGAACACTCAGTGCCTACAGAAGAGGTCATAGGTGAATATAAAAACTACAACATGGCAGAACTGTCAGTTACTACTGATGAGTAATCAGCTGGCCATGACAAGTACTTGGTTTTTGGGAATTTTAGAACTGATTTCAAAACTCCATAGTTACACATGGGATTAGTGTTACCATTAAAATTAAGCTTAATGTAAATTTCAAAATAAAAGCCTTGACAATTTTTCCATCAAGTAATTGCTCTTTTGACCACTATATAACTGATTTAACCCAATCAGTGTTAAACATGGGATGAGATTGGCCATTTAAAATTAATCTCAATGAAAATTTCAAATAAAAGCCTTAAGATTCCTTTCTGGCTCATGCCTATTTTAGGCAAAATGGCTGCCTCAAACTGATAGAATTAAGTCTCCCCCTGTCTGACTCACAGCTGGCAGAGGATCCATTACCATGGCAACGGAACACAAAGGGGCCAGCTGATTAGGACTACAAAAACGCATCACTGTAGTTCTAACTATGGCAGAACTCAGAGAAAAAAGCTGGACTTTAGAGCTGCTTGTGTTTTGGGCCTTTTATAACTATTTTTAACCAACCATTGTTACACATGGAATTAGTGTGGAAATTTTAAATTAAGCTTTAAAAAAAATTCAAAATAAAAGCCTTGAGAATTTTTAGATTAAATAAGTGCTCTTTTGACCATTATATGTCTGATTTAACCAAATCACTGTTATACATGGGATAACATTGACTATTTAAAATGAAACATTCTGAACATTTCAAAATAAAAGCCTTAAGATTCGGCCGTGGCTAATGCAGCGCCACAGGCGCTGCAATGATATTAGCTTGCATTATCTTTTCCTCTCAAGTTAGGACACTGTCTTGCACAGCAAGACAGTGCATTAGCATTAGCTAATTAGCATTTCTCTGTTTCCCACCAGTGCACTGCCGTAGGCAGTGCAATAAGATTATCCTCCATGATCCTTTACACTCAGGTTAGGGCTCTGCCTTGCACAGCAAGGCAGAGCATTAGCATTAGCCTTTTACCTTGCATGAGGTATTAGCTATTTCCCTTACTTATTACCCATATTTACTATACATGCTTGTGACTCTCCACATTGTATTGATGACATTGCAGCTTTCTTTAGCATGGATGCTAATGTTTAGCATCAGAACGCTGGGTCAAATCGACGGGCACACTTTGGCAGGCCCCGGTTAAATTTCTTCAGGAATTTTCTAGTTATTATTATAACTTCTTCTTCCGCTACCGTTAATGCGGCTCGTACCGCTGCGAGCCCACCCACAAAAGTGGTATCAAAACGTGCGGCTCGTTCCCGGCATTGGAGCTATTACTTTTGGGGAATCGGCGTTACGACGGCGGCGTAAAAAGCGAAAAACGAGCGAAATTTCCAACTGCCGAAACGCAGAGCATAACTGCCACCAACTGCCGCTCCGCTAGAGTGAAAAATGAAGTGGATTTCTGACCCCAAATAAATTTTGAAATCGCCGCCACGCCCACAAATATCGTGCAATCGGTATCAAACTCGGTCCTGACATAGATACGAATGTTTGCTCCGGTAAAATGTTTTCAAAATTTTTCTAGGGCTTACGGTTTTCTGTCAAGGTGCTTTAGAGCAAAATCAAGTTCCAGCCTAACTGACGCTCTCCACCATATATTTTCATAATTTTATGGAAAATTTCAGACCTCAGCACACACCATTTTTCTCTCATCGCTGTAATTACTATGAATGAGCTACAGATTTGATTTGCAGGACTATTGGAGACAAAAAATAGCTCTCTCATATGCTTCAAACGGTTTTTCCGATACGTATCACGGTTTCCGAACGGCAAGGAGTTGTTCGGGCTGCTTTTTCCATTATAACTGACTGAGCTGTCTCACAAAGATAGAAATCTGTGTCTGCCTCACACACATGACTGTTGACCTCTTTAGAACTACAATTCCTGAAGGTTAGAACTACAACATGGCGGAACTGTCAGTTACTGCTGAGGAGGAATGAGCTGGCCTTTAGAATTACATTCTGTTTGGGCTTTTTATAACTGATTGTAAGCAACCACTGTTACAGACAGGATTAGTTTGGCAATTTTAAATTAAGCTTAATAAAAATTTCGAAATAAAACCTTGAATATTTCTCTCAGGCCTGTCAGAAAAACTAACTTCTTCAAGCACTTAGAATTAAGCCTCTCCTTGTGTGTCACACTGACATGATAGTTGACCTCCTCTTTAGAACTACAATTCCTGAAGGTCAGAACTACAACATGGCGGAACTGTCAGTTACTACTGAGGAGGAATGAGCTGGCCTTTAGAATTACATTGTTTGGGCTTTTTATCACTGATTTTAACCAACCATTGTTACACAAAGGTTTAGTGTGGCAATTTTAAATTAAGCTTAATGAAAATTTCAAATAAAAGCCCTGAGATTCTTTTATATCACGTAATTGCTCTCTTGGGCATTAGGTGACTTTTTTAACAAAACCACTGTTAAACTTTGGATTATTTTGGACATTTAAAATGAAGCTTAATGAAAATTTCAAATAAAACCTTGAATATTTCTCTCAGGCCTGTCAGAAAAACTAACTTCTTCAAGCATTTAGAATTAAGCCTCTCCTTGTGTGTCACACTGACATGATAGTTGACCTCCTCTTTAGAACTACAATTCCTGAAGGTTAGAACTACAACATGGCGGAACACTCAGTGCCTACAAAAGAGGTCAGAGCTGATTGTCAGAACTACAACATGGCGGAACTGTCAGTTACTACTGAGGAGGAATGAGCTGGCCTTTAGAATTACATTGTGTTTGGGCTTTTTATCACTGATTTTAAGCAACCATTGTTACACAAAGTATTTGTGTGGAAATTTTAAATTAAGCTGAATTAAAATTTTTAAAAAAAGCTTGAATATTTCTCTCAGGCCTTTCAGGAAATCTAACTGCTTCAAGCATCTAGAATTAAGTCTCTCCTTGTGTGTCACACTGACATGAGAGTTGACCTTTTCATCAGAACTACAATGACTGCAGGTTAGAACTACAACATGGCGGAACTGTCAGTTACTACTGATGAGTAATCAGCTGGCCATGACAAGTACTTGGTTTTGGGAATTTTAGAACTGATTTAAAAACTCCATAGTTACACATGGGATTAGTGTTACCATTAAAATTAAGCTTAATGTAAATTTCAAAATAAAAGCTTTGACAATTATTTCATCAAGTAATTGCTCTTTTGCCCACTATATAACTGATTTAACCCAATCAGTGTTAAACATGGGATGAGATTGGCCATTTAAAATTAATCTCAATGAAAATTTCAAAATAAAAGCCTTAAGATTTGTTTGTGGCTAATGCAGCGCTGCAGGCGTTGCAATTGTATTAGCTTGCTTGATGTTTTTCACTCAGGTTAGGGCTCTGCCTTGCGCAGCAAGGTAGAGCATTCACATCACAAACATCAGCATTTCACTGATCCCCACTAGTGCACTGCCATAGACAGTGCAATAAGATTTCCAGCATGATCTTCTTGTCCCAGGTTAGGGCTCTGCCTTGCGCCAGCAAGGCAGAGCATTAGCATTAGCCTTTTACCTTAAATGAGGTATTAGCTATTTCTGACTTATTACCGATGTTTGGTGTGGTGAATGGAGTAAGTAAATTACAGAGAACATGCTCGTGATTGTCCACATGCTATTGACAATATTCATGCTAACTTTAGCATTTTTGCTAATTTTAGCTTATACACTTAATTTAACATACTGAATGGTGGAAGTCCATGTTAGTGACCATTTTTGTGATTCTCCACATGATACTTTGTCATTTTTAGCAAAGCTTAGCATGGAGGCTAATGTTTAGCATCAGAATGCTGGGTCCAAACTGACGGGCACACTTTGGCAGGCCCCGGTTAAATTTCTTCAGGAATTTTCTAGTTGGGGCCTGCCCATAGCAATGCATAAGGAGAGCAGTGACTGACTTGCGAAGCAAGTCAGTCACTGCCTCCATGCATTGCATGGCAGGCACCTATTAATCTACACCCAATAGAACGCCTCTTTATTATTATTATTATAACTTCTTCTTCCGCTACCGTTAATGCGGCTCGCACCGCTGCGAGCCCACCCACAAAAGTGGTATCAAAACGTGCGGCTCGATCCCGGCATTGGAGCTATTACTTTTATGGGGAATCGGCGTTAAGACGGCGACGTAAAAAGCGAAAAACGAGCGAAATTTCCAACTGCCGAAACACAGAGCATAACTGCCACCAACTGCCGCTCCGCTAGAGTGAAAAATGAAGTGGATTTCTGACCCCAAATAAATTTTGAAATCGCCGCCACGCCCACAAATATCGTGCTATTGGTATCAAACTCGGTCATGACATAGATACGAATGTTTGCTCCGGTAAAATGTTTTCAAAATTTTTCTAGGGCTTACGGTTTTCTGTCAAGGTGCTTTAGAGCAAAATTAAGTTCCAGCCTAACTGACGCTCTCCACCATGTATTTTCATACTTTTCTGGAAAATTTCAGACCTCAGCGCACACCATTTTTCTCTCATCGCTGTAATTACTATGAATGAGCTACAGATCTGATTTGCAGGACTATCGGAGACAAAAAATAGCTCTCTCATATGCTTCAAACGGTTTTCCGATACGTATCACGGTTTCCGAACGGCAAGGAGTTGTTCGGGCTGCTTTTTCCATTATAACTGACTGAGCTGTCTCACAAAGATAGAAATCTGTCTCTGCCTCACACACATGACAGTTGACCTCTTTAGAACTACAATTCCTGAAGGTTAGAACTACAACATGGCGGAACACTCAGTGCCTACAAAAGAGGTCAGAGCTGATTGTCAGAACTACAACATGGCGGAACTGTGAGTTACTGCTGAGGAGGAATGAGCTGGCCTTTAGAATTACATTGTGTTTGGGCTTTATAACTGATTTTAAGCAACCATTGTTACACACAGGATTAGTGTGGCAATTTTAAATTAAGCTTAATGAAAATTTCAAAATAAAAGCCCTGAGATTCTTTTATATCACGTAATTGCTCTCTTGGGCATTATGTGACTTTTTTAACAAAACCACTGTTAAACTTTGGATTATTTTGGACATTTAAAATTAAGCTGAATGAAAATTTCAAAATAAAACCTTGAATATTTCTCTCAGGCCTGTCAGAAAAACTAACTTCTTCAAGCATTTAGAATTAAGTCTCTCCTTGTGTGTCACACTGACATGACAGTTGACCTCTTTAGAACTACAATTCCTGAAGGTTAGAACTACAACATGGCGGAACACTCAGTGCCTACAAAAGAGGTCAGAGCTGATTGTCAGAACTACACATGGTGGAACTGTCAGTTACTACTGAGGAGGAATGAGCTGGCCTTTAGAATTACATTGTGTTTGGGCTTTTATAACTGATTGTAAGCAACCTCTGTTACAGACAGGATTAGTTTGGCAATTTTAAATTAAGCTTAATAAAAATTTGGAAATAAAACCTTGAATATTTCTCTCAGGCCTGTCAGAAAAACTAACTTCTTCAAGCACTTAGAATTAAGCCTCTCCTTGTGTGTCACACTGACATGACAGTTAACCTCCTCTTTAGAACTACAATTCCTGAAGGTTAGAACTACAACATGGCGGAACACTCAGTGCCTACAGAAGAGGTCATAGGTGAATATAAAACTACACCATGGTGGAACTGTCAGTTACTACTGAGGAGGACTGAGCTGCTCTTTAGAACTACAATGACTGCAGGTTAGAACTACAACATGGCGGAACTCTCAGTGCCTACAAAAGAGGTCAGAGCTGATTATCAGAACTACAACATGGCGGAACTGTCAGTTACTACTGAGGAGGAATGAGCTGGCCTTTAGAATTACATTGTGTTTGGGCTTTTTATAACTGTTTTTAAGCAACCATTGTTACACACAGTATTTGTGTGGAAACTTTAAATTAAGTTGAATAAAAATTTCAAATAAAACCTTGAATATTTCTCTCAGGCCTGTCAGAAAAACTAACTTCTTCAAGCATTTATAATTAAGTCTCTCCTTGTGTGTCACACTGACATGACAGTTGACCTCTTCTTTAGAACTACAATTCCTGAAGGTTAGAACTACAACATGGCGGAACACTCAGTGCCTACAGAAGAGGTCATAGGTGAATATAAAACTACAACATGGTGGAACTGTCAGTTACTACTGAGGAGGAATGAGCTGGCCATGACAAGTACTTGGTTTTTGGGAATTTTAGAACTGATTTCAAAACTCCATAGTTACACATGGGATTAGTGTTACCATTAAAATTAAGCTTAATGTAAATTTCAAATAAAAGCCTTGACAATTTTTCCATCAAGTAATTGCTCTTTTGACCACTATATAACTGATTTAACCCAATCAGTGTTAAACATGGGATGAGATTGGCCATTTAAAATTAATCTCAATGAAAATTTCAAAATAAAAGCCTTAAGATTCCTTTCTGGCTCATGCCTATTTTAGGCAAAATGGCTGCCTCAAACTGATAGAATTAAGTCTCCCCCTGTCTGACTCACAGCTGGCAGAGGATCCATTACCATGGCAACGGAACACAAAGGGGCCAGCTGATTAGGACTACAAAAACGCATCACTGTAGTTCTAACATGGCAGAACTCAGAGAAAAAAGCTGGACTTTAGAGCTGCTTGTGTTTTGGGCCTTTTATAACTATTTTTAACCAACCATTGTTACACATGGAATTAGTGTGGAAATTTTAAATTAAGCTTGAAAAAATTTCAAAATAAAAGCCTTGAGAATTTTTAGATTAAATAAGTGCTCTTTTGACCATTATATGTCTGATTTAACCAAATCACTGTTATACATGGGATTACATTGACCATTTAAAATTAAACATTCTGAACATTTCAAAATAAAAGCCTTAAGATTCGGCCGTGGCTAATGCAGCGCCGCAGGCGCTTCAATGATATTAGCTTGCATTATCTTTTCCTCTCAAGTTAGGGCACTATCTTGCGCAGCAAGACAGTGCATTAGCATTAGCACAAACATTAGCATTTCTCTGTTCCCCACCAGTGCACTGCCGTAGGCAGTGCAATAAGATTATCCTGCATGATTTTCCACTCAGGTTAGGGCTCTGCCTTGCACAGCAAGGCAGAGCATTAGCCTTTTACCTTGCATTAGCTATTTCCCTTACTTATTACCATATTTAGTGTCCTGAATGCAGTAAGTCATGCTTGTGAAGCTCCATATGCTATTGATGACATTGCAGCTTTCTTTAGCATGGATGCTAATGTTTAGCATCAGAACGCTGGGTCCAAACCGACGGGCACACTTTGGCAGGCCCCGGTTAAATTTCTTCAGGAATTTTCTAGTTGGTGCCTGCCATGCAATGCATGGAGGCAGTGACTGACTTGCTTCGCAAGTCAGTCACTGCTCTCCTTATGCATTGCATGGCAGGCACCTATTAATCTACACCCAATAGAACGCCTCTTTATTATTATTATTATAACTTCTTCTTCCGCTACCGTTAATGCGGCTCGTACCGCTGCGAGCCCACCCACAAAAGTGGTATCAAAACGTGCGGCTCGTTCCCGGCATTGGAGCTATTACTTTTATGGGGAATCGGCGTTACGACGGCGACGTAAAAAGCGAAAAACGAGCGAAATTTCCAACTGCCGAAACGCAGAGCATAACTGCCACCAACTGCCGCTCCGCTAGAGTGAAAAATGAAGTGAATTTCTGACCCCAAATAAATTTTGAAATCGCCGCCACGCCCACAAATATCGTGCTATCGGTATGAAACTCAGACATGACATCGATACGTATGTCTGCTCTCCGGTAAAATGTTTTCAAAATTTTTCTAGGGCTTACGGTTTTCTGTCAAGGTACTTTAGAGCAAAATCAAGTTCCAGCCTAACTGACGCTCTCCACCATATATATTCATACTTTTCTGGAAAATTTCAGACCTCAGCACACACCATTTTTCTCTCATCGCTGTAATTACTGTGAATGAGCTACAGATATGATTTGCAGGACTATCGGAGACAAAAAATTGCTCTCTCATATGCTTCAAACGGTTTTCCGATACGTATCACGGTTTCCGAACGGCAAGGAGTTGTTCGGGCTGCTTTTTCCATTATAACTGACTGAGCTGTCTCACAAAGATAGAAATCTGTCTCTGCCTCACACACATGACAGTTGACCTCTTTAGAACTACAATTCCTGAAGGTTAGAACTACAACATGGCGGAACACTCAGTGCCTACAAAGAGGTCAGAGCTGATTGTCAGAACTACAACATGGCGGAACTGTCAGTTATTACTGAGGAGGAATGAGCTGGCCTTTAGAATTACATTGTGTTTGGGCTTTTTATAACTGATTTTGACCAACCATTGTTATACACAGGATTAGTGTGGCAATTTTAAATTAAGCTTAATGAAAATTTCAAAATAAAAGCCCCTGAGATTCTTTTATATCACGTAATTGCTCTCTTGGGCATTATGTGACTTTTTTAACAAAACCACTGTTAAACTTTGGATTATTTTGGACATTTAAAATGAAGCTTAATGAAAATTTCAAAATAAAACCTTGAATATTTCTCTCAGGCCTGTCAGAAAAACTAACTTCTTCAAGCATTTAGAATTAAGCCTCTCCTTGTGTGTCACACTGACATGACAGTTGACCTCCTCTTTAGAACTACAATTCCTGAAGGTTAGAACTACAACATGGCGGAACACTCAGTGCCTACAAAAGAGGTCAGAGCTGATTGTCAGAACTACAACATGGTGGAACTGTCAGTTACTACTGATGAGGAATGAGCTGGCCTTTAGAATTACATTGTGTTTGGGCTTTTATAACTGATTGTAAGCAACCACTGCTACAGACAGGATTAGTTTGGCAATTTTAAATTAAGCTTAATAAAAATTTCGAAAAAAACCTTGAATATTTCTCTCAGGCCTGTCAGAAACTAACTTCTTCAAGCACTTAGAATTAAGCCTCTCCTTATGTGTCACACTGACATGACAGTTGACCTCCTCTTTAGAACTACAATTCCTGAAGGTCAGAACTACAACATGGCAGAACACTCAGTGCCTACAGAAGAGGTCATAGGTGAATATAAAACTACAACATGGTGGAACTGTCAGTTACTACTGATGAGTAATCAGCTGGCCATGACAAGTACTTGGTTTTTTGGGAATTTTAGAACTGATTTCAAAACTCCATAGTTACACATGGGATTAGTGTTACCATTAAAATTAAGCTTAATGTAAGTTTCAAAATAAAAGCCTTGACAATTTTTCCATCAAGTAATTGCTCTTTTGACCACTATATAACTGATTTAACCCAATCAGTGTTAAACATGGATGAGATTGGCCATTTAAAATTAATCTCAATGAAAATTTAAAAAAAAAAAGCCTTAAGATTCCTTTCTGGCTCATGCCTATTTTAGGCAAAATGGCTGCCTCAAACTGATAGAATTAAGTCTCCCCCTGTCTGACTCACAGCTGGCAGAGGATCCATTACCATGGCAACGGAACACAAAGGGGCCAGCTGATTAGGATACAAAAACGCATCACTGTAGTTCTAAGTATGGCAGAACTCAGAGAAAAAAGCTGGACTTTAGAGCTGCTTGTGTTTTGGGCCTTTTATAACTATTTTTAACCAACCATTGTTACACATGGAATTAGTGTGGAAATTTTAAATTAAGCTTTAAAAAAATTTCAAAATAAAAGCCTTGAGAATTTTTAGATTAAATAAGTGCTCTTTTGACCATTATATGTCTGATTTAACCAAATCACTGTTATACATGGGATTACATTGACCATTTAAAATGAAACATTCTGAACATTTCAATAAAGCCTTAAGATTCGGCCGTGGCTAATGCAGCGCCGCAGGCGCTGCAATGATATTAGCTTGCATTATCTTTTCCTCTCAAGTTAGGGCACTGTCTTGCACAGCAAGACAGTGCATTAGCATTAGCACAAACATTAGCATTTCTCTGTTTCCCACCAGTGCACTGCCGTAGGCAGTGCAATAAGATTATCCTGCATGATCCTTTCCACTCAGGTTAGGACTCTGCCTTGCGCAGCAAGGCAGAGCATTAGCATTAGCCTTTTACCTTGCATGAGGTATTAGCTATTTCCCTTACTTATTACCCATATTTACTATACATGCTTGTGACTCTCCACATTGTATTGATGACATTGCAGCTTTCTTTAGCATGGATGCTAATGTTTAGCATCAGAACGCTGGGTCCAAATCGACGGGCACACTTTGGCAGGCCCCGGTTAAATTTCTTCAGGAATTTTCTAGTTATTATTATTATTATAACTTCTTCTTCCGCTACCGTTAATGCGGGTCGCACCGCTGCGAGCCCACCCACAAAAGTGGTATCAAAACGTGCGGCTCGTTCCCGGCATTGGAGCTATTACTTTTATGGGGAATCGGCGTTACGACGGCGACGTAAAAAGCGAAAAACGAGCGAAATTTCCAACTGCCGAAACGCAGAGCATAACTGCCACCAACTGCCGCTCCGCTAGAGTGAAAAATGAAGTGGATTTCTGACCCCAAATAAATTTTGAAATCGCCGCCACGCCCAAATATCGTGCTATCGGTATGAAATTCGGACATGACATCGATACGTATGTCTGCTCCGGTAAAATGTTTTCAAATTTTTTCTACGGCTTACGGTTTTCTGTCAAGGTGCTTTAGAGCAAAATCAAGTTCCAGCCTAACTGACGCTCTCCACCATATTTTCATACTTTTCTGGAAAATTTCAGACCTCAGCGCACACCATTTTTCTCTCATCGCTGCAATTACTATGAATGAGCTACAGATTTGATTTGCAGGGACTATTGGAGACAAAAAATAGCTCTCTCATATGCTTTAAACGGTTTTCCGATACGTATCACGGTTCCCGAACGGCAAGGAGTTGTTCGGGCTGCTTTTTCCATTATAACTGACTGAGCTGTCTCACAAAGATAGAAATCTGTCTCTGCCTCACACACATGACAGTTGACCTCTTTAGAACTACAATTCCTGAAGGTTAGAACTACAACATGGCGGAACACTCAGTGCCTACAAAAGAGGTCAGAGCTGATTGTCAGAACTACAACATGGCAGAACTGTCAGTTACTACTGAGGAGGAATGAGCTGGCCTTTAGAATTACATTGTGTTTGGACTTTTTATAACTGATTTTAAGCAACCATTGTTACACACAGGATTAGTGTGGCAATTTTAAATTAAGCTTAATGAAAATTTCAAAATGAAAGCTTGTATATTTCTCTCAGGCCTTTCAGAAAAAATAACTGCTTCAAGCATTTAGAATTAAGTCTCTCCTTGTGTGTCACAATGACATGAGAGTTGACCTCTCCTTAGAACTACAATAACTGCAGGTTTGGACTACAACATGGCGGAACAGTCAATGCCTACAGAAGAGGTCATAGGTGAATATAAAACTACAACATGGTGGAACTGTCAGTTACTGCTGAGGAGGAATGAGCTGGCCTTTAGAATTACATTGTGTTTTGGGCTTTTTATAACTGATTTTAAGCAACCATTGTTACACACAGTATTTGTGTGAAAATTTAAAATGAAGCTTAATGAAAATTTCAAAATAAAACCTTGAATATTTCTCTCAGGCCTGTCAGAAAAACTAACTTCTTCAAGCATTTATAATTAAGTCTCTCTTTGTGTGTCACACTGACATGACAGTTGACCTCCTCTTTAGAACTACAATTCCTGAAGGTTAGAACTACAACATGGCGAACACTCAGTGCCTACAAAAGAGGTCAGAGCTGATTGTCAGAACTACAACATGGTGGAACTGTCAGTTACTGCTGAGGAGGAATGAGCTGGCCTTTAGAATTACATTGTGTTTGGGCTTTTTATAACTGATTTCAAATGGTTGTATAAGAATCATTTGTTACACAGGATTAGCGTGGTAATTTTAAATTAAGTTGAATTAAAATTTCAAAATAAAAGCCCTGACATACTTTTATATTATGGAATTGCTCTCTTGGGGATTATGTGACTTTTTTAAAAACAAAACCACTGTTACTCTTCGGATTATTTTGGACAGTTAAAATGAAGCTTACTGAAAATTTCAAAATAAAAGCCTTAAGATTCCTTTCTGGCTCATGCATATTTTAGGCAAATGGCTGCCTCAAACTGATAGAATTAAGTCTCCCCTGTCTGACTCACAGCTGGCAGAGGATCCATTACCATGGCAACGGAACACAAAGGGGCCAGCTGATTAGGACTACAAAAACGCATCACTGTAGTTCTAACTATGGCAGAACTCAGAGAAAAAAGCTGGAGTTTAGAACTGCTTGTGTTTTGGGCCTTTTATAACTATTTTTAATCAACCATTGTTACACATGGAATTAGTGTGGAAAATTTTAAATTAACTTTAAAAAAATTTCAAAATAAAAGCCTTGACAATTTTTACATTAAATAAGTGCTCTTTTGACCATTATATGTCTGATTTAACCAAATCACTGTTATACATGGGATTACATTGACCATTTAAAATTAAACATTCTGAACATTTTAAAATAAAACCCTTAAGATTCGGCCGTGGCTAATGCAGCGCCGCGGGCGCTGCAATGATATTAGCTTGCATTATCTTTTCCTCTCAAGTTAGGGCACTGTCTTGCACAGCAAGGCAGTGCATTAGCATTAGCACAAACATTAGCATTTCTCTGTTCCCCACCAGTGCACTGCCGCAGGCAGTGCAATAATTATCCTGCATAATCTTTTCCACTCAGGTTAGGGCTCTGCCTTGCGCAGCAAGGCAGAGCATTAGCATTAGCCTTTTACCTTGCATGAGATATTACCTATTTCCCTTTCTTATTACCCATATTTAGTATACTGAATGCAGTAAGTCATGCTTGTGACTCTCCACATTGTATTGATGACATTGCAGCTTTCTTTAGCATGGATGCTAATGTTTAGCATCAGAACGCTGGATCCAAATCGACGGGCACACTTTGGCAGGCCCCGGTTAAATTTCTTCAGGAATTTTCTAGTTGGGGCCTGCCTAGCAATGCATAAGGAGAGCAGTGACTGACTTGCGAAGCAAGTCAGTCACTGCCTCCATGCATTGCATGGCAGGCACCTATTGTTCTTCCTAATAGAACGCCTCTTTATTATTATAGAACTTTATTTTTCTTCCGTAGACCGGAATGCGGCTCGCACCGCTGCGAGCCCACCCACAAAAGTGGTATCACGTGCGGCTCGTTTCCCGGCATTGGAGCTATTACTTTTGGTGGGATTCGGAGTTACGATGAAAAAGTAAAGCGAAAAACCATCAAAAAATTCTTGTCAGTTAGAAACTGCCCAAACTAGAGTGTAACTGACGTTTTGTTAGAGTGTGGGAAGCCGTGCGATTCTGACCCCAAATAAATTTTGAAATCGCCATCACGCCCACAAATATCGCCCTATCGGTATCAAACTCGGTCATGACATAGATACGCATGCCTGCTCCGGTAAAATGTTTTCAAAATTTTCCTAGGGCTTACGGTTTTCTGTCTAGGTGCTTCATAGCAAAGTGATGCGACATTTCGACTCGCTCAGCCAGGTTCACTTCCATGTATTTCTGAAAAATGTCAGACCTCAGCGCACACCATTTTTATCTCGTTGCTGTTATTAATGTGAGTGATGTACAGATATGAATAGCGGGACTATAGGAGACGAAAGATAGCCCTCTCATACGCTTCAAACGGTTTTCCGATACGTATCACGGTTTCTGAATGGGAAGGAGTTGTTCGGACCGCTTTTTTCAGTCAAAACTGACTGGGTGTCTCACAAAGATAGAATTCTTTCTGTCTCACACACATGACAGTTGCAGAGGATTAATTACCATAGCAACGAAGCACAGCAGGGCCCAGCAGCTGATTAGAACTACAAATACGCATCATTGTAGTTTTTACTGTGGCAGAGCTCTGAGGAAGGAGCTGGCCTGTAGAACTACTTGTGTTTTGGGCATTTTATAACTCATTTAACCAACCTTTGCTACACATGGGATTAGTGTTAATTAAGTTTAATTAATCTTAATGAAAATTTCAAAATAAAAGCCTTGACAATTTTTATATCAATTGCTGTTTGGAGCATTTTAGAACTGATTTAACACAATCACTGTTACTCATGTGAATAGATTGGACATTTAAACGAGGCTTACTGAAAATTTCAAAATAAAAGCCTTAAGATTCCTTTCTGGCTCATGCCTATTTTAGTGAAAATGGCTGCCTCAAGCTGATAGAATTATGTCTCCCCCTGTCTTACTCACAGCCTGCAGAGGATCCATTACCATAGCAACGGAGCACAGCAGGGCCAGTGGTTAGGACTACAAATACGCATCACTGTAGTTTTTATTATGGCAAGCTTTGAGGAAGTTGTTGGCCTTTAGAACTACTTGTGTTTTGGGCATTTTATAACTGATTTTATCCAACCATTGTTACACACAGGATTAGTGTGGTAATTTTAAATTAAGTTGAATTAAAATTTCAAAATAAAAGCCCTGACATTCTTTTATATTATGGAATTGCTCTCTTGGGGATTATGTGACTTTTTTATATACACCACTGTTACACTTTAGATTATTTTGGAAAGTTAAAATGAAGCTTACTGAAAGTTTCAAAATAAAAGCCTTAAGACTCTTTCTGGCTCATGCCTATTTTAGTGAAAATGGCTGCCACAAACTGATAGAATTATGTCTCCCCCTGTCTGACTCACAGCCTGCAGAGGATCCATTACCATAGCAATGGAACACAGCAGGGCCAGCTGGTTAGGACTACAAAACCGCATCACTGTAGTTCTAACTATTGCAGAACTCGGAGGAAAAAGCTGGACTTTAGAACTGCTTGTGTTTTGGGCCTTCTATAACTCTTTTTAACCATTGTTACACATGGAATTAGTGTGAAAATTTTAAATTAAGCTTTAAAAATTTGACCATTTTATGTCTGATTTTACCAAAAAATCGTTACACATCGGATTACATTGGCCATTTAAAATGAAGCTCACTGAAAATTTCAAAATAAAAGTCTTAAAATTCGTCTGTGGCTAATGCAGCGCCTGCGGCGCTGCAATGATATTAGCTTGCTTTATCTTTTCGTCTTAGCATTAGCACAAACATTAGCATTTCACTAGCATTTAAGATTATTAAGAATAAGATTATCCTGCATGATCTTTTTCTCTCAGGTTTTAATGTGAGTGATGTACAGATATGAATAGCGGGACCATCGGAGACGAAAGATAGCCCTCTTATACGCTTCAAACGGTTTTCCGATACGTATCACGGTTTCCGAACGGAAGGAGTTGTTTGGACCGCTTTTTTCAGTCAAACTGACTGGGTGTCTCACAAAGATAGAATTCTTTCTGTCTCACACACATGACAGTTGCAGAGGATAAATTACCATAGCAACGAAGCACAGCAGGGCCGAGCAGCTGATTAGAACTACAAAAACGCAACACTGTAGTTTTTACTAAGGCAGAGCTCTGAGGAAGGAGCTGGCCTTTAGAATTATAAATTAACTACAAATACGCATCACTGTAGTTTTTACTATGGCAGAGCTCTGAGGAAGGACTGGCCTTTAGAACTAAAATTAGAACTACAAAAACGCATCATTGTAGTTTTTACTATGGCAGAGCTCTGAGGAAGCTGGCCTTAGAACTACTTGTGTTTTGGGCACTTTATAACTGATTTTAACCAACCTTTGCTACACATGGGATTAGTGTTAATTAAGTTTAATTAATCTTAATGAAATTAAGCTTAATGAAAATTTCAAAATAAAAGCCTTCACAATTTTTATATCAATTGCTGTTTGGAGCATTTTAGAACTGATTTAACACAATCACTGTTACTCATGTGAATAGATTGGACATTTAAACGAGGCTTACTGAAAATTTCAAAATAAAAGCCTTAAGATTCCTTTCTGGCTCATGCCTATTTTAGTGAAAATGGCTGCCTCAAACTGATAGAATTCTGTCTCCACCTGTCTGACTCACAGCTGGCAGAGGATCCATTACCATAGCAACGGAGCACAGCAGGGCCAGTGGTTAGGACTACAAATACGCATCACTGTAGTTTTTATTATGGCAGAGCTCTGAGGAAGGTGTTGGCCTTTAGAACTACTTGTGTTTTGGGCATTTTATAACTGATTTTATCCAACCATTGTTACACACAGGATTAGTGTGGTAATTTTAAATTAAGTTGAATTAAAATTTCAAAATAAAAGCCCTGACATTCTTTTATATTATGGAATTGCTCTCTTGGGGATTATGCGACTTTTTTAACAGAACCACTGTTACACTTTGGATTATTTTGGACAGTTAAAATGAAGCTTACTGAAAATTTCAAAATAAAATTTGCACAGCAAGGCAGAGCATTAGCATTAGCCTTTTACCTTAAATGAGGTATTAGGTGTTTCCTTTACTTATTACCCATGTTCAATAATTCATGCTTGTGAGTCTCCACATGGTATTGATGACATTGCAGCTTTCTTTAGCATGGATGCTAATGTTTAGCATCAGAACGCTGGGTCCAAACCGACGGGCACACTTTGGCAGGCCCCGGTTAAATTTCTTCAGGAATTTTCTAGTTATAACTTCTTCTTCCGCTACCGTTAATGCGGCTCGCACCGCTGCGAGCCCACCCACAAAAGTGGTATCAAACGTGCGGCTCGTTCCCGGCATTGGAGCTATTACTTTTATGGGGAATCGGCGTTACGACGGCGACGTAAAAAGCGAAAAACGAGCAAAATTTCCAACTGCCGAAACGCAGAGCATAACTGCCACCAACTGCCGCTCCGCTAGAGTGAAAAATGAAGTGGATTTCTGACCCCAAATAAATTTTGAAATTGCCGCCACGCCCACAAATATCGTGCTATCGGTATGAAACTCGGACATGACATCGATACGAATGTTTGCTCCGGTAAAATGTTTTCAAAATTTTTCTAGGGCTTACGGTTTTCTGTCAAGGTGCTTTAGAGCAAAATCAAGTTTCCAGCCTAACTGACGCTCTCCACCATATATTTTCATACTTTTATGGGAAATTTCAGACCTCAGTGCACACCATTTTTCTCTCATCGCTGCAATTACTGTGAATGAGCTACAGATTTGGTTTGCAGGACTATTGGAGACAAAAAATAGCTCTCTCATACGCTTCAAACGGTTTTCCGATACGTATCACGGTTTCCGAACGGCAAGGAGTTGTTCGGGCTGCTTTTTCCATTATAACTGACTGAGCTGTCTCACAAAGATAGAAATCTGTCTCTGCCTCACACACATGACAGTTGACCTCTTTAGAACTACAATTCCTGAAGGTTAGAACTACAACATGGCGGAACACTCAGTGCCTACAAAAGAGGTCACAGCTGATTGTCAGAACTACAACATGGCGGAACTGTCAGTTACTACTGAGGAGGAATGAGCTGGCCTTTAGAATTACATTGTGTTTGGGCTTTTATAACTGATTTTAATCAACCATTGTTACACACAGGATTTGTGTGGAAATTTTAAATTAAGCTGAATGAAATTTCAAAATAAAACCTTGAATATTTCTCTCAGGCCTGTCAGAAAGACTAACTTCTTCAAGCTTTAGAATTAAGTCTCTCCTTGTGTGTCACACTGACATGACAGTTGACCTCTTTAGAACTACAATTCCTGAAGGTTAGAACTACAACATGGCGGAACACTCAGTGCCTACAGAAGAGGTCATAGGTGAATATAAAAACTACAACATGGTGGAACTGTCAGTTACAACTGAGGAGGAATGAGCTGGCCTTTAGAATTACATTGTGTTTGGGCTTTTTATAACTGATTTTAAGCAACAATTGTTATACACAGTATTTGTGTGGAAATTTTAAATTAAGCTGAATGAAAATTTCCAAATAAAACCTTGAATATTTCTCTCAGGCCTGTCAGAAAAACTACTTCTTCAAGCATTTATAATTAAATCTCTCATTGTGTGTCACACTGAAATGACAGTTGACCTCTTCTTTAGAACTACAATTCCTGAAGGTTATGACTACAACATGGCAGAACACTCAGTGCCTACAGAAGAGGTCATAGGTGAATATAAAAACTACAACATGGCGGAACTGTCAGTTACTACTGAGGAGGAATGAGCTGGCCATGACAAGTACTTGGTTTTTGGGAATTTAGAACTGATTTCAAAACTCCATAGTTACACATGGGATTAGTGTTACCATTAAAATTAAGCTTAATGTAAATTTCAAAATAAAAGCCTTGACAATTTTTCCATCAAGTAATTGCTCTTTTGACCACTATATCACTGATTTAACCCAATCAGTGTTAAACATGGAGAATTGGCCATTTAAAATTAATCTCAGTGAAAATTTCAAAATAAAAGCCTTAAGATTCCTTTCTGGCTCATGCCTATTTTAGAAAATGGCTGCCTCAAACGGATAGAATTAAGTCTCCCCCTGTCTGACTCACAGCTGGCAGAGGATCCATTACCATGGCAACGGAACACAAAGGGGCCAGCTGATTAGAACTACAAAAAACGCATCACTGTAGTTAACTATGGCAGAACTCAGAGAAAAAAGCTGGACCTTAGAACTGCTTGTGTTTTGGGCCTTTTATAAACTATTTTTAACCAACCATTGTTACACATGGAATTAGTGTGGAAATTTTAAATATACTTTTAAAAAATTTCAAAATAAAAGCCTTGAGAATTTTTATATTAAATAAGTGCTCTTTTGACTATTATATGTCCGATTGAAACAAATCACTGTTATACATGGGATTACATTGACCATTTAAAATTAAACATCTGAACATTTTAAAATAAAAGCCTTAGATTCGGCCGTGGCTATGCAGCGCCGCAGTCGCTGCAATGATACTAGCTTGCATTATCTTTTCCTCTCAAGTTAGGACACTGTCTTGCACAGCAAGACAGTGCATTAGCATTAGCACAAACATTAGCATTTCTCTGTTCCCCACCAGTGCACTTCCATAGGCAGTGCAATAAGATTATCCTGCATGATCTTTTCCACTCAGGTTAGGGCTCTGCCTTGTGCAGCAAGGCAGATCATTAGCATTAGCCTTTTACCTTGCATGAGGTATTAGCTATTTCCCTTACTTATTACCCATATTTACTATACATGCTTGTGACTCTCCACATTGTATTGATGACATTGCAGCTTTCTTTAGCATGGATGCTAATGTTTAGCATCAGAACGCTGGGTCAAAATCGACGGGCAGACTTTGCAGGCCCCGGTTAAATTTCTTCAGGAATTTTCTAGTTATTATTATAACTTCTTCTTCCGCTACGTTAATGCGGCTCGCACCGCTGCGAGCCCACCCACAAAAGTGGTATCAAAACGTGCGGCTCGTTCCCGGCATTGGAGCTATTACTTTTATGGGGAATCGGCGTTACGACGGCGACGTAAAAAGCGAAAAACGAGCGAAATTTCCAACTGCTGAAACGCAGAGCATAACTGCCACCAACTGCCGCTCCGCTAGAGTGAAAAATGAAGTGGATTTCTGACCCCAAATAAATTTTGAAATCGCCGCCACGCCCACAAATATCGTGCTATCGGTATCAAACTCGGTCATGACATAGATACGAATGTTTGCTCCGGTAAAATGTTTTCAAAATTTTTCTAGGGCTTACGGTTTTCTGTCAAGGTGCTTTAGAGCAAAATCAAGTTCCAGCCTAACTGACGCTCTCCACCATATATTTTCATACTTTTCAGGAAAATTTCAGACCTCAGCGCACACCATTTTTCTCTCATCGCTGTAATTACTATGAATGAGCTACAGATATGATTTGCAGGACTATTGGAGACAAAAAATAGCTCTCTCATACGCTTCAAACGGTTTTCCGATACGTATCACGGTTTCCGAACGGCAAGGAGTTGTTCGGGCTGCTTTTTCCATTATAACTGACTGAGCTGTCTCACAAAGATAGAAATCTGTCTCTGCCTCACACATGACAGTTGACCTCTTTAGAACTACAATTCCTGAAGGTTAGAACTACAACATGGCGGAAACTCAGTGCCTACAAAAGAGGTCAGAGCTGATTGTCAGAACTACAACATGGTGGAACTGTCAGTTACTACTGAGGAGGAATGGAGCTGGCCTTTAGAATTACATTGTGTTTGGGCTTTTATCACTGATTTTATGCAACCATTGTTACACACAGTATGTGTGTGGACATTTTAAATTAAGCTTAATGAAAATTTCAAAATAAAAGCCCTGAGATTCTTTTATATCACGTAATTGCTCTCTTGGGCATTATGTGACTTTTTTAACATAACCACTGTTAAACTTTGGATTATTTTGGACATTTAAAATGAAGCTTAATGAAAATTTCAAAATAAAACCTTGAATATTTCTCTCAGGCCTGTCAGAAAAACTAACTTCTTCAAGCATTTAGAATTAAGTCTCTCCTTGTGTGTCACACTGACATGACAGTTAACCTCCTCTTTAGAACTACAATTCCTGAACGTTAGAACTACAACATGGCAGAACACTCAGTGCCTACAGAAGAGGTCATAGGTGAATATAAAAACTACAACATGGCGGAACTGTCAGTTACTACTGAGGAGGACTGAGCTGCTCTTTAGAACTACAATTCCTGAAGGTTAGAACTACAACATGGCGGAACACTCAGTGCCTACAGAAGAGTCAGAGCTGATTGTTAGAACTACATCATGGCGGAACTGTCAGTTACTACTGAGGAGGACTGAGCTGCTCTTTAGAATTACATTGTGTTTGGGCTTTTTATAACTGATTGTAAGCAACTACTGTTACAGACAGGATTAGTTTGGCAATTTTAAATTAAGCTTAATAAAAAATTCGAAATAAAATCTTGAATATTTCTCTCAGGCCTGTCAGAAAAACTAACTTCTTCAAGCACTTAGAATTAAGTCTCTCCTTGTGTGTCACACTGACATGACAGTTGACCTCCTCTTTAGAACTACAATTCCTGAAGGTTAGAACTACAACATGGCAGAACACTCAGTGCCTACAGAAGAGGTCATAGGTGAATATAAAAACTACAACATGGTGGAACTGTCAGTTACTACTGAGGAGGACTGAGCTGCTCTTTAGAACTACAATGACTGCAGGTTAGAACTACAACATGGCGGAACTGTCAGTTACTACTGAGGAGTAATCAGCTGGCCATGACAAGTACTTGGTTTTTGGGAATTTTTTGAACTGATTTCAAAACTCCATAGTTACACATGGGATTAGTGTTACCATTAAAATTAAGCTTAATGTAAATTTCAAAATAAAAGCCTTGACAATTTTTCCATCAAGTAATTGCTCTTTTGACCACTATATAACTGATTTAACCCAATCAGTGTTAAACATGGGATGAGATTGGCCATTTAAAATTAATCTCAATGAAAATTTCAAAATAAAAGCCTTAAGATTCCTTTCTGGCTCATGCCTATTTTAGGGAAAATGGCTGCCTCAAACTGATAGAATTAAGTCTCCCCCTGTCTGACTCACAGCTGGCAGAGGATCCATTACCATGGCAACGGAACACAAAGGGGCCAGCTGATTAGGACTACAAAAATGCATCACTGTAGTTTCTAAGTATGGCAAAACTCAGAGAAAAAAGCTGGACTTTAGAGCTGCTTGTGTTTTGGGCCTTTTATAACTATTTTTAACCAACCATTGTTACACATGGAATTAGTGTGGAAATTTTAAATTAAGCTTTAAAAAAATTTCAAAATAAAAGCCTTGAAATTTTTAGATTAAACAAGTGCTCTTTTGACCATTATATGTCTGATTTAACCAAATCACTGTTATACATGGGATTACATTGACCATTTAAAATGAAACATTCTGAACATTTCAAAATAAAAGCCTTAAGATTCGGCCGTGGCTAATGCAGCGCCGCAGGCGCTGCAATGATATTAGCTTGCATTATCTTTTCCTCTCAAGTTAGGACACTGTCTTGCTGCGCAAGACAGTGCATTAGCATTAGCACAAACATTAGCATTTCTCTGTTTCCCACCAGTGCACTGCCGTAGGCAGTGCAATAAGATTATCCTGCATGATCCTTTCCACTCAGGTTAGGGCTCTGCCTTGCGCAGCAAGGCAGAGCATTAGCATTAGCCTTTTACCTTGCATGAGGTATTAGCTATTTTCCTTACTTATTACCCATATTTACTATACATGCTTGTGACTCTCCACATTGTATTGATGACATTGCAGCTTTCTTTAGCATGGATGCTAATGTTTAGCATCAGAACGCTGGGTCCAAACCGACGGGCACACTTTGGCAGGCCCCGGTTAAATTTCTTCAGGAATTTTCTAGTTATTATTGGGGCCTGCCCATAGCAATGCATAAGGAGAGCAGTTACTGACTTGCGAAGCAAGTCAGTAACTGCCTCCATGCATTGCATGGCAGGCACCTATTATTCTACACCCAATAGAATATCTCTTTATTGGGGCCTGCCTAGCAATGCATAAGGAGAGCAGTGACTGACTTGCGAAGCAAGTCAGTCACTGCCTCCATGCATTGCATGGCAGGCACCTATTATTCTACACCCAATAGAATATCTCTTTATTATAATTTCTTCTTCCGTAGACCGGAATGCGGCTCGCACCGCTGCGAGCACACCCACAAATGTGGTATCAAAACGTGCGGCTCGGCGCCGGCATTGGAGCTATTACTTTTATGGGAATCGGCGTTACGACGGCGACGTAAAAAAGCGAAAAACGAGCGAAATTTCCAACTGCCGAAACGCAGAGCATAACTGCCACCAACTGCCGCTCCGCTAGAGTGAAAAATGAAGTGGATTTCTGACCCCAAATAAATTTTGAAATCGCCGTCACGCCCACAAATATCATGCTATCGGTATGAAACTCGGTCATGACATAGATACGAATGTCTGCTCCGGTAAAATGTTTTCAAAATTTTTCTAGGGCTTACGGTTTTCTGTCAAGGTGCTTTAGAGCAAAATCAAGTTCCAGCCTAACTGACGCTCTCCACCATATATTTTCATACTTTTCTGGAAAATTTCAGACCTCAGTGCACACCATTTTTCTCTCATCGCTGTAATTACTGTGAATGAGCTACAGATTTGATTTGCAGGACTATCGGAGACAAAAATAGCTCTCTCATATGCTTCAAACTGTTTTCCGATACGTATCACGGTTTCCGAACGGCAAGGAGTTGTTCGGGCTGCTTTTTCCATTATAACTGACTGAGCTGTCTCACAAAGATAGAAATCTGTCTCTGCCTCACACACATGACAGTTGACCTCTTTAGAACTACAATTCCTGAAGGTTAGAACTACAACATGGCGGAACACTCAGTGCCTACAAAAGAGGGTCGAAATAAAAGCCCTGAGATTCTTTTATATCACGTAATTGCTCTCTTGGGCATTATGTGACTTTTTTAACAAAACCACTGTTAAACTTTGAATTATTTGGACATTTAAAATGAAGCTGAATGAAAATTTCAAAATAAAACCTTGAATATTTCTCTCAGGCCTGTCAGAAAACTAACTTCTTCAAGCATTTATAATTAAGTCTCTCCTTGTGTGTCACACTGACATGACAGTTGACCTCTTTAGAACTACAATTCTGGAAGGTTAGAACTACAACATGGCGGAACACTCAGTGCCTACAAAAGAGTCAGAGCTGATTGTCAGAACTACAACATGGCGGAACACTCAGTGCCTACAAAAGAGTCAGAGCTGATTGGCAGAACTACAACATGGCAGAACTGTCAGTTACTACTGATGAGTAATCAGCTGGCCATGACAAGTACTTGGTTTTTGGGAATTTTAGAACTGATTTCAAAACTCCATAGTTACACATGGGATTAGTTTACCATTAAAATTAAGCTTAATGTAAATTTCAAAATAGCCTTGACAATTTTTCCATCAAGTAATTGCTCTTTTGACCACTATATAACTGATTTAACCCAATCAGTGTTAAATATGGGATGAGATTGGCCATTTAAAATTAATCTCAATGAAAATTTCAAAATAAAAGCCTTAAGATTCCTTTCTGGCTCATGCCTATTTTAGGCAAAATGGCTGCCTCAAACTGATAGAATTCTGTCTCCCCCTGTCTGACTCACAGCTGGCAGAGGATCCATTACTATGGCAACGGAACACAAAGGGGCCAGCTGATTAGGACTACAAAAATGCATCACTGTAGTTCTAACATGGCAGAACTCAGAGAAAAAAGCTGGACTTTAGAACTGCTTGTGTTTTGGGCCTGTTATAACTATTTTTAACCAACCATTGTTACACATGGAATTAGTGTGGAAATTTTAAATTAGGCTTTAAAAAAATTTCAAAATAAAAGACTTGAGAATTTTAGATTAAATAAGTGCTCTTTTGACCATTATATGTCTGATTTAACCAAATCACTGTTATACATGGGATTACATTGACCATTTAAAATTAAACATTCTGAACATTTCAAAATAAAAGCCTTAAGATTTGGCCGTGGCTAATGCAGCGCCGCAGGCGCTGCAATGATATTAGCTTGCATTATCTTTTCCTCTCAAGTTAGGGCACTGTCTTGCGCAGCAAGACAGTGCATTAGCATTAGCACAAACATTAGCATTTCTCTGTTTCCCACCAGTGCACTGCCGTAGGCAGTGCAATAAGATTATCCTGCATGATCTTTTCCACTCAGGTTAGGGCTCTGCCTTGCTGCGCAAGGCAGAGCATTAGCATTAGCCTTTTACCTTGCATGAGGTATTAGCTATTTCCCTTACTTATTACCCATATTTAGTATACTGAATGCAGTAAGTCATGCTTGTGACTCTCCACATTGTATTGATGACATTGCAGCTTTCTTTAGCATGGATGCTAATGTTTAGCATCAGAACGCTGGGTCAAAATCGACGGGCACACTTTGGCAGGCCCCGGTTAAATTTCTTCAGGAATTTTCTAGTTATTATAATTTCTTCTTCCGTAGACCGGAATGCGGCTCGCACCGCTGCGAGCACACCCACAAAAGTGGTATCAAAACGTGCGGCTTGTTCCCGGCATTGGAGCTATTACTTTTATGGGGAATCGGCGTTATGACGGCGACGTAAAAAGCAAAAAACGAGCAAAATTTCCAACTGCCGAACCGAAAAGCTCAACTGCCAAAACCTAGAGTGTAACTGACGTTTCGTTAGAGTGTGGGAAGCAGTGCGATTCTGACCCCAAATAAATTTTGAAATCGCCGCCACGCCCACAAATATCGTGCAATCGGTATGAAACTCGGACATGACATCGATACGTATGTCTGCTCCAGTAAAATGTTTTCAAAATTTTTCTAGGGCTTACGGTTTTCTGTCAAGGTGCTTTAGAGCAAAATCAAGTTCCAGCCTAACTGACGCTCTCCACCATATATTTTCATATTTTTATGGAAAATTTCAGACCTCAACACACACCATTTTTATATCATCGCTGCAATTACTATGAATGAGCTACAGATTTGATTTGCAGGACTATCGGAGACAAAAAATAGCTCTCTCATACGCTTCAAACGGTTTTCCGATACGTATCACGGTTTCCGAACGGCAAGGAGTTGTTCGGACTGCTTTTTTCCATTATAACTGACTGAGCTGTCTCACAAAGATAGAAATCTGTCTCTGCCTCACACACATGACTGTTGACCTCTTTAGAACTACAATTCCTGAAGGTTAGAACTACAACATGGCGGAACACTCAGTGCCTACAAAAGAGGTCAGAGCTGATTGTCAGAACTACAACATGGCGGAACTGTCAGTTACTACTGAGGAGGAATGAGCTGGCCTTTAGAATTACATTGTGTTTGGGCTTTTTATACCTGATTTTAACCAACCATTGTTACAGACAGGAATAGTTTGGCAATTTTAAATTAAGCTTAATAAAAATTTCGAAATAAACCTGGAATATTTCTCTCAGGCCTGTCAGAAAAACTAACTTCTTCAAGCACTTAGAATTAAGCCTGTCCTTGTGTGTCACACTGACATGACAGTTGACCTCTTTAGAACTACAATTCCTGAAGGTTAGAACTACAACATGGCGGAACACTCAGTGCCTACATAAGAGGTCATAGGTGAATATAAAAACTACAACATGGTGGAACTGTCAGTTACTACTGAGGAGGACTGAGCTGCTCTTTAGAACTACAATGACTGCAAGTTAGAACTACAACATGGCGGAACTGTCAGTTACTACTGATGAGTAATCAGCTGGCCATGACAAGTACTTGGTTTTTGGGAATTTTAGAACTGATTTCAAAACTCCATAGTTACACATGGGATTAGGGTTACCATTAAAATTAAGCTTAATGTAAATTTCAAAATAAAAGCCTTGACAATTTTTCCATCAAGTAATTGCTCTTTTGACCACTATATAACTGATTTAACCCAATCAGTGTTAAACATGGGATGAGATTGGCCATTTAAAATTAATCTCAATGAAAATTTCAAAATAAAAGCCTTAAGATTCGTTTGTGGCTAATGCAGCGCCGCAGGCGCTGCAATGATATTAGCTTGCTTGATCTTTTTTAGTCAGGTTAGCATTAGCCTTTTACCTTAAATGAGGTATTAGCTATTTCTGACTTATTAGCGATATTTGGTATGGTGAATGGAGTAAGTAAATTACAGAGAACATGCTCGTGATTGTCAACATTCTACTGACAGTATTCATTCTAACATTAGCATTTTTGCTAATTTTAGCTTATACACTTAATTTAACATACTGAATGGTGCAAGTTCATGTTAGTGAACATTCTTGTGATTCTCCATATGATACTTTGTCATTTTTAGCAAAGCTTAGCATGGATGCTAATGTTTAGCATCAGAACGCTGGGTCCAAACCGACGGGCACACTGGCAGGCCCCGGTTAAATTTCTTCAGGAATTTTCTAGTTATAACTTCTTCTTCCGCTACCGTTAATGCGGGTCGTACCGCTGCGAGCCCACCCACAAAAGTGGTATCAAAACGTGCGGCTTGTTCCCGGCATTGGAGCTATTACTTTTATGGGGAATCGGCGTTACGACGGCGACGTAAAAAGCGAAAAACGAGCGAAATTTCCAACTGCCGAAACGCAGAGCATAACTGCCACCAACTGCCGCTCCGCTAGAGTGAAAAATGAAGTGGATTTCTGACCCCAAATAAATTTTGAAATCGCCGTCACGCCCACAAATATTATGCTACCAGTATGAAACTCGGACATGACATCGATACGAATGTCTGCTCCGGTAAAATGTTTTCAAAATTTTTCTAGGGCTTACGGTTTTTTGTCAAGGTGCTTTAGAGCAAAATCAAGTTCCAGCCTAACTGACGCTCTCCACCATATATTTTCATACTTTTAAGGAAAATTTCAGACCTCAGCACACACCATTTTTCTCTCATCGCTGTAATTACTGTGAATGAGCTACAGATATGATTTGCAGGACTATCGGAGACGAAAAATAGCTCTCTCATATGCTTCAAACGGTTTTCTGATACGTATCACGATTCCCGAACGGCAAGGAGTTGTTCGGGCTGCTTTTTCCATTATAACTGACTGAGCTGTCTCACAAAGATAGAAAGCTGTCTCTGCCTCACACACATGACAGTTGACCTCTTTAGAACTACAATGACTGAAGGTTAGAACTACAACATGGCGGAACACTCAGTGCCTACAAAAGAGGTCAGAGCTGATTGTCAGAACTACAACATGGCGGAACTGTCAGTTACTGCTGAGGAGGAATGAGCTGGCCTTTAGAATTACATTGTGTTTGGGCTTTTTATAACTGATTTTAAGCAACCATTGTTACACACAGTATTTGTGTGGAAATTTTAATTTAAGCTTAAAGACAATTTCAAAATAAAACCTTGAATATTTCTCTCAGGCCTGTCAGAAAAACTAACTTCTTCAAGCATTTAGAATTAAGTCTCTCCTTATGTGTCACACTGACATGACAGTTGACCTCCTCTTTAGAACTACAATTCCTGAAGGTTAGAACTACAACATGGCGGAACACTCAGTGCCTACAGAAGAGGTCATAGGTGAATATAAAAACTACAACATGGTGGAACTGTCAGTTACTACTGAGGAGGAATGAGCTGCTCTTTAGAACTACAAGGACTGCAGGTTAGAACTACAATATGGCGGAACACTCAGTGCCTCCAAAAGAGGTCTGAGCTGATTGTCAGAACTACAACATGGCAGAACTGTCAGTTACTACTGAGGAGTAATCAGCTGGCCATGACAAGTACTTGGTTTTTGGGAATTTTAGAACTGATTTCAAAACTCCATAGTTACACATGGGATTAGTGTTACCATTAAAATTAAGCTTAATGTAAATTTCAAAATAAAAGCCTTGACAATTTTTCCATCAAGTAATTGCTCTTTTGACCACTATAACTGATTTAACCCAATCAGTGTTAAACATGGGATGAGATTGGCCATTTAAAATTAATCTCAATGAAAATTTCAAAATAAAAGCCTTAACATTCCTTTCTGGCTCATGCCTATTTTAGGCAAAATGGCTGCCTCAAACTGATAGAATTAAGTCTCCCCCTGTCTGACTCACAGCTGGCAGAGGATCCATTACCATGGCAACGGAACACAAAGGGGCCAGTGATTAGGACTACAAAAACGCATCACTGTAGTTCTAACTATGGCAGAACTCAGAGAAAAAAGCTGGACTTTAGAGCTGCTTGTGTTTTGGGCCTTTTATAACTATTTTTAACCAACCATTGTTACACATGGAATTAGTGTGGAAATTTTAAATTAAGCTTTAAAAAAAATTCAAAATAAAAGCCTTGAGAATTTTTACATTAAATAAGTGCTCTTTTGACCATTATATGTCTGATTTAACCAAATCACTGTTATACATGGGATTACATTGACCATTTAAAATGAAACATTCTGAACATTTCAAAATAAAAGCCTTAAGCTTCGGCCGCGGCTAATGCAGCGCCGCAGGCGCTGCAATGATATTAGCTTGCATTATCTTTTCCTCTCAAGTTAGGACACTGTCTTGCTGCGCAAGACAGTGCATTAGCATTAGCACAAACATTAGCATTTCTCTGTTTCCCACCAGTGCACTGCCATAGGCAGTGCAATAAGATTATCCTGCATGATCCTTTCCACTCAGGTTAGGGCTCTGCCTTGCGCAGCAAGGCAGAGCATTAGCATTAGCCTTTTACCTTGCATGAGGTATTAGCTATTTCCCTTAGTTATTACCCATATTTACTATACATGCTTGTGACTCTCCACATTGTATTGATGACATTGTAGCTTTCTTTAGCATGGATGCTAATGTTTAGGATCAGAACGCTGGGTCAAAATCGACGGGCACACTTTGGCAGGCCCCGGTTAAATTTCTTCAGGAATTTTCTAGTTATTATTATTATTATTGGGGCCCTGCCCATAGCAATGCATAAGGAGAGCAGTGACTGACTTGCGAAGCAAGTCAGTCACTGCCTCCATGCATTGCATGGCAGGCACCTATTAATCTACACCTAATAGAATGCCTCTTTATTATAACTTCTTCTTCCGCTACCGTTAATGCGGGTCGCACCGCTGCGAGCCCACCCACAAAAGTGGTATCAAAACGTGCGGCTCGATCCCGGCATTGGAGCTATTACTTTTATGGGGAATCGGCGTTACGACGGCGACGTAAAAAGCAAAAAACGAGCGAAATTTCCAACTGCCGAAACGCAGAGCATAACTGCCACCAACTGCCGCTCCGCTAGAGTGAAAAAAGAAGTGGATTTCTGACCCCAAATAAATTTTGAAATCGCCGTCACGCCCACAAATATCGTGCTACCGGTATGAAACTCGGACATGACATCGACACGTATGTCTGCTCCGGAAAAATGTTTTCGAAATTTTTCTAGGGCTTACGGTTTTCTGTCAAGGTGCTTTAGAGCAAAATCAAGTTCCAGCCTAACTGACGCTCTCCACCATGTATTTTCATACTTTGATGGAAAATTTCAGACCTCAGCACACACCATTTTTATCTCATCGCTGTAATTACTGTGAATGAGCTACAGATATGATTTGCAGGACTATCGGAGACAAAAAATAGCACTCTCATACGCTTCAAACGGTTTTCCGATACGTATCACGGTTTCCGAACGGCAAGGAGTTGTTCGGGCTGCTTTTTCCATTATAACTGACTGAGCTGTCTCACAAAGATAGAAATCTGTCTCTGCCTCACACACATGACTGTTGACCTCTTTAGAACTACAATTCCTGAAGGTTAGAACTACAACATGGCGGAACACTCAGTGCCTACAAAAGAGGTCAGAGCTGATTGTCAGAACTACAACATGGCGGAACTGTCAGTTACTGCTGAGGAGGAATGAGCTGGCCTTTAGAATTACATTGTGTTTGGGCTTTTTATCACTGATTTTAACCAACCATTGTTACACACAGTATGTGTGTGGACATTTTAAATTAAGCTTAATGAAAATTTCAAAATAAAAGCCCTGAGATTCTTTTATATCACGTAATTGCTCTCTTGGGCATTATGTGACTTTTTTAACAAAACCACTGTTAAACTTTGGATTATTTTGGACATTTAAAATGAAGCTTAATGAAAATTTCAAAATAAAACCTTGAATATTTCTCTCAGGCCTGTCAGAAAAACTAACTTCTTCAAGCATTTAGAATTAAGTCTCTCCTTGTGTGTCACACTGACATGACAGTTGACCTCTTCTTTAGAACTACAATTCTGGAAGGTTAGAACTACAACATGGCGGAACACTCAGTGCCTACAGAAGAGGTCATAGGTGAATATAAAATCTACAACATGGTGGAACTGTCAGTTACTACTGAGGACTGAGCTGCTCTTTAGAACTACAATGACTGCAGGTTAGAACTACAACATGGCGGAACACTCAGTGCCTACAGAAGAGGTCTGAGCTGATTGGCAGAACTACAACATGGCGGAACTGTCAGTTACTGCTGAGGAGGAATGAGCTGGCCATGACAAGTACTTGGTTTTTGGGAATTTTAGAACAGATTTCAAAACTCCATAGTTACACATGGGATTAGTGTTACCATTAAAATTAAGCTTAATGTAAATTTCAAAATAAAAGCCTTGACCATTTTTTCATCAAGTAATTGCTCTTTTGACCACTATATAACTGATTTAACCCAATCAGTGTTAAACATGGGATGAGATTGGCCATTTAAAATTAATCTCAATGAAAATTTCAAAATAAAAGCCTTAAGATTCCTTCCTGGCTCATGCCTATTTTAGGCAAAATGGCTGCCTCAAACTGATAGAATTATGTCTCCCCCTGTCTGACTCACAGCTGGCAGAGGATCCATTACCATGGCAACGGAACACAAAGGGGCCAGCTGATTAGGACTACAAAAACGCATCACTGTAGTTCTAACTATGGCAGAACTCAGAGAAAAAAGCTGGACTTTAGAGCTGCTTGTGTTTTGGGCTTTTATAACTATTTTTAACCAACCATTGTTACACATGGAATTAGTGTGGAAATTTTAAATTAAGCTTTACAAAAATTTTAAAATAAAAGCCTTGAGAATTTTTAGATTAAATAAGTGCTCTTTTGACCATTATATGTCTGATTTAACCAAATCACTGTTATACATGGGATTACATTGACCATTTAAAATTAAACATTTTGAACATTTCAAAATAAAAGCCTTAAGATTCGGCCGTGGCTAATGCAGCGCCGCAGGCGCTGCCATGATATTAGCTTACATTATCTTTTCCTCTCAAGTTAGGGCACTGTCTTGCGCAGCAAGACAGTGCATTAGCATTAGCACAAACATTAGCATTTCTCTGTTTCCCACCAGTGCACTGCCATAGGCAGTGCAATAAGATTATCCTGCCTGATACTTTCCACTCAGGTTAGGACTCTGCCTTGCGCAGCAAGGCAGAACATTAGCATTAGCCTTTTACCTTGCATGAGGTATTAGCTATTACCCTTGCAGTAAGTCATGCTTGTGACTCTCCATATTGTATTGATGACATTGCAGCTTTCTTTAGCATGGATGCTAATGTTTAGCATCAGAACGCTGGGTCAAAATCGACGGGCACACTTTGGCAGGCCCCGGTTAAATTTCTTCAGGAATTTTCTAGTTATAACTTATTCTTCCGTAGACCGGAATGCGGGTCGCACCGCTGCGAGCCCACCCACAAAAGTGGTATCAAAACGTGCGGCTCGTTCCCGGCATTGGAGCTATTACTTTTATGGGGAATCGGCGTTACGACGGCGACGTAAAAAGCGAAAAACGAGCAAAATTTCCAACTGCCGAAACGCAGAGCATAACTGCCACCAACTGCCGCTCCGCTAGAGTGAAAAATGAAGTGGATTTCTGACCCCAAATAAATTTTGAAATCGCCGCCACGCCCACAAGTATCGTGCTATCGGTATGAAACTCGGTCATGACATCGATACGTATGTTTGCTCCGGTAAAATGTTTTCAAAATTTTTCTAGGGCTTACGGTTTTCTGTCAAGGTGCTTTAGAGCAAAATCAAGTTCCAGCCTAACTGACGCTCTCCACCATATATTTTTTGATACTTTTCTGGAAAATTTCAGACCACAGCGCACCCATTTTTCTCTCATCGCTGTAATTACTATGAATGAGCTACAGATATGATTTTGCAGGACTATCGGAGACAAAAATAGCTCTCTTATATGCTTCAAACGGTTTTCCGATATGTATCCCGGTTCCCGAACGGCAAGGAGTTGTTCGGGCTGCTTTTTCCATTATAACTGACTGAGCTGTCTCACAAAGATAGAAATCTGTCTCTGCCTCACACACATGACAGTGACCTCTTTAGAACTACAATTCCTGAAGGTTAGAACTACAACATGGCGGAACACTCAGTGCCTACAAAAGAGGTCAGAGCTGATTGTCAGAACTACAACATGGTGGAACTGTCAGTTACTACTGAGGAGGAATGAGCTGGCCTTTAGAATTACATTGTGTTTGGGCTTTTTATAACTGATTTTAAGCAGCCATTGTTACACACAGGATTAGTGTAGCAATTTTAAATTAAGCTTAATAAAAATTTCGAAATAAAACCTTGAATATTTCTCTCAGGACTGTCAGAAAAACTAACTTCTTCAAGCACTTAGAATTAATCTCTCCTTGTGTGTCACACTGACATGACAGTTGACCTTCTCCTTAGAACTACAATTCCTGCAGCTTAGAACTACAACATGGCAGAACACTCAGTGCCTACAGAAGAGGTCATAGGTGAATATAAAAACTACAACATGGTGGAACTGTCAGTTACTACTGAGGAGGAATGACCTCCTCTTTAGAACTACAATTCCTGAAGGTTAGAACTACAACATGGCGGAACACTCAGTGCCTACAAAAGAGGTCAGAGCTGATTGTCAGAACTACAACATGGTGGAACTGTCAGTTACTACTGAGGAGGAATCAGCTGGCCATGACAAGTACTTGGTTTTTGGGAATTTTAGAACTGATTTCAAAACTCCATAGTTACACATGATTAGTGTTACCATTAAAATTAAGCTTAATGTAAATTTCAAAATAAAAGCCTTGACAATTTTTCCATCAAGTAATTGCTCTTTTGACCACTATATAACTGATTTAACCCAATCAGTGTTAAATATGGGATGAGATTGGCCATTTAAAATTAATCTCAATGAAAATTTCAAAATAAAAGCCTTAAGATTCCTTTCTGGCTCATGCCTATTTTAGGCAAATGGCTGCCTCAAACTGATAGAATTAAGTCTCCCCCTCTGACTCACAGCTGGCAGAGGATCCATTACCATGGCAACGGAACACAAAGGGGCCAGCTGATTAGGACTACAAAAACGCATCACTGTAGTTCTAACATGGCAGAACTCAGAGAAAAAAGCTGGACTTTAGAACTGCTTGTGTTTTGGGCCTTTTATAACTATTTTTAACCAACCATTGTTACACATGGAATTAGTGTGGAAATTTTAAATTAAGCTTTAAAAAAATTTCAAAATAAAAGCCTTGAGAATTTTTCGATTAAATAAGTGCTCTTTTGACCATTATATGTCTGATTTAACCAAATCACTGTTATACATGGGATTACATTGACCATTTAAAATGAAACATTCTGAACATTTCAAAATAAAAGCCTTAAGATTCGGCCGTGGCTAATGCAGCGCCGCAGGCGCTGCAATGATTTAGCTTGCATTATCTTTTCCTCTCAAGTCAGGGCACTGTCTTGCGCAGCAAGACAGTGCATTAGCATTAGCACAAACATTAGCAGTTCTCTGTTTCCCCCAGTGCACTGCCGTAGGCAGTGCAATAAGATTATCCTGCATGATCCTTTCCACTCAGGTTAGGGCTCTGCCTTGCGCAGCAAGGCAGAGCATTAGCATTAGCCTTTTACCTTGCATGAGGTATTAGCTATTTCCCTTACTTATTACCCATATTTACTATACATGCTTGTGACTCTCCACATTGTATTGATGACATTGCAGCTTTCTTTAGCATGGATGCTAATGTTTAGCATCAGAACGCTGGTCCAAACCGACGGGCACACTTTGGCAGGCCCCGGTTAAATTTCTTCAGGAATTTTCTAGTTGCATATGCCCTTTTGAAACAATATCAGTTTGCTGTGTACATGGTGACGAGAAAGTGTACCCCACTGCTGATATGTTTGTTGAGGTGCAGGGGACTCCCTACCTGTTGAAGGTTGGGGTAGCTGATAACCTACCCTATCCTGTAGTTCTTGGGAGGATCTCCCTGTCATTTATGATTTATTGAGGGAGGTACAGAGCTGTAATGTGGCTGTAACCAGGGCACAAGCTAAAAGTCAAGATGAACATGTTGCAACACTCAGGGCATTACCTTTTTTTGAGGCCGAGTTGCAGACAGAACCTGGGAAGTCTCGGAAGCCACGGAGCCAAAAAAGGCATGAGAAATTTCAACATGCACTGTGTGAGAGTTCAGCTGAAGTGGCTCCAGATATGCCACTGGGTTTTTCGATACCCACAAACATCAGACAAATGCAGCAGAATGATCCAACTTTGTCTGCCTTGCTGCTGAATGCTAAGGGGAGGCCTCTGTAGGGTCTGACATAAATAAAGAGCAGTATTTTCTGCAAGATGGCATTTTATACCATAACATGGCCAGTTAAAGCAGTTTAGTTGTCCCTAAGAAGGCTTGTGAGACAGTGCTGACTTTGGGACACTCTATTCCTTGGGCTGGCCACCTGGGGAAGTATAAGACCACTGCTCTCATTAAGCGGTACTTTTTCTGGCCTGGTTTAAGATCAGATGTTGCTTTGTTTTGCAGAAGCTGCCCTGAGTGTCAGAAAACCTCAATTAAAGTCCCAACCAAAGCACCACTTCAACCTCTTCCCATTATTGGCACACCTTTTCTACTTCTTGGGATGGATATAGTTGGACCTGTGGAAAAAAGCAAATCTGGAAATCGCTTTTATGCTGATTATTACAGACTATGCACCAGATATCCTGAAGTTTTTCCATTAAAAACTGTTAAAGCAAGGCATGTGGCTTCCTCACTGATTCAACTTTTCTCCAGAGTTGGATTCTCACAGGAAATTTTAACTGATCAAGGCACTAACTTTATGTCCACACTGTTGAAACAGGTCTATAAGCTGTTGGGCATCAGGAGCATGAGGACGACACCATATCACCCACAGACGGATGGTCTGACGGAGCGGTTTAACCAAACCCTCAAACAAATGCTTCGTAAGTTTGTTAATGATACAGGATCGGATTGGGATCAGGCTGCCATACCTCCTTTTTGCCTACAGGGAGGTTCCTCAGGCTTCCACAGGTTTCTCTCCATTTGAGCTCCTTTATGGCCATGATGTGAGAGGCCCTTTGACCCTGCTGAGAGATGCATGGGTGGGAGATCAAAGTAAAGAAGATCCTGTTAATATTATCTCATTTGTTCTCCATATGAGGGATAAACTGCAGCAGATGAGTGAGTTGGCTCAGAGTCACATGGCAGCTGCTCAGAGACACCAAAAGGTTTGGTTTGATAAAAAAGCTTGTTACAGAAGCTTTGTTTCTGGTCAGAAGGTTTTGGTAATGTTGCCAACTTCTGACAGCAAGCTGCTTGCAAAGTGGCAGGGACCTTTTGAAGTACTGCGGAAAACTGGACCTATTACCTACCAAGTTTCCACACCAGGTTTCCAGCGAGGGAGTCGAGTGCTCCATGTTAATCTTCTCAAGGAGTGGGTTCCACGGAAGGAGATGAAACTGAGGTATTGCTCATTCGCAGAGTGGACGAGGAGGAAGAGGTTAATGACTATTTGCCTTCAATAACATCCTCTGGGCTGGACCTAAGCCATCTCACCCATGAGCAACAGTCTCAGGTAATGCCTCTTATTACTTCTGACATATTTCAAGAGTGCCCAGGTCGCACCGCTCTGGTGGAGCACAGCATTGTTCTAAAACCGGAAGCTGTTATAAAACACCTGAGTTACAGAATACCAGAACGCTTCCGGGTGGAGCTGAAGGAGGAGCTGGACCTCATGCTGTCTCTAGGAATCATTCAACCTTCAGCAAGTGAGTGGTGCAACCCAGTTGTTTTGGTTCCAATAAAGGTTGGCAAGATAAGATTTTGCATTGACTTCAGGTACCTTAACTCCATATCAAAATTTGACTCTTACCCAATGCCACGTATTGATGACCTCATTGAGCACCTGGGGGAAGCAAGATATTTAACAACTATTGATCTATCTAAAGGCTACTGGCAGGTGCCTCTTTCTAAACAGTTCCAGGAGCTGACTGCATTTCGCACCCTTGGGGATTGTTCGAGTTCACGGTCCTTCCATTCGGTCTGCACGGGGCCCCAGCAACATTTCAAAGACTAATGGATCAGGTACTCTGTGGGCTCTCAACATTCACCTGTGCATATCTTGATGATGTTGTGGTTTTCAGTGGAACTTGGGAAGAGCACGTTGACCATCTGAAGGAGGTCCTGGATCGGCTGCGTTCCGCAGGCCTTACCATCAATCCAGCAAAGTGTGCTCTTGCTAGGACAGAAATACAGTACCTTGGGTACACCATTGGAGGTGGCACTCTTAAACCTCAAGTGGACAAAATTAATGCAATAGCATCCTGTCCGCTCCCACAAACCAGAAAACAGCTACGGTCTTTTCTTGGAATGGCTGCATTTTACCACAGATTCATCCCCAATTTCTCAAGTAGAGCAGCATCCCTGACAGACATGACGGGTTCCAGAAGTCCCACCAAAATTCAGTGGACAGCAGATGCCATTGCAGCTTTTAAGGACATTAGCCAATCCCTGAGTAAGAATCCAGTTTTGCACTCACCAGATTTTACAAAAGACTTTTTGTTGCAGACTGATGCTTCTAAAAGGGGTCTCGGGGCAGTGCTTCTGCAGGGACCACCAGAGGACCAACATCCAGTTGCCTACATTAGCCGCAAGCTGCTGCCAAGGGAGAGGCGATATGCAACTGTGGAGAAGGAAGCCTTGGCTATTAAATGGGCCCTTGACTCATTCAAATATTATTTGCTGGGAAGAGGATTCACCCTTCAAACTGATCACAGAGCCCTCCAGTGGCTAGAAAAAATGAAAGACACTAATGGCAGAATCACCAGATGGTATCTTGCTTTGCAGCCATTTCACTTTAAGGTTCACTACATTCCCGGCAAAGACAACATCACTGCTGATTACCTTTCTCAGTGCCAGACTGAAGACCAGGAAGTGGGGGGTGTGTGATGGCCAAATCCATGGCCACACCCTGATGTCAGCAAGAAGTGCTAATTGGATTACACCAATAGTTTCTGCTGGCAGGGGGATATAGTTTGTTTGGATAAGTTTCATATTTAAGAAAATATTAGTATTCAAAGTTTGTTTGTTTTTTCATTTTTGGATCTTTAGTTTAGCCAAACTTAGCTGTATTATTTGTTTTGTGTTATTTGTATTTGTTTAGTTACCCCTATTGTGTCATGGTCTGATCAGCCAGTATATAAACCCCTGTGTGTCATTCTTTGTTAGGTCAGTTATGTTTGTTGTGCAGTTAGTTTGGTTACACTTTGCCTGAGTTCAGTTTTGTTCCTTTGACCTCTTTTATGAGCTCAGTTTATTTTTTGTCATTTATGATTTTGGGTTAAAATAAAAACCCTATTTTTCTAAATACATCCTGTGACTCGTTTAACTCGGTCCATCACAGTCTCTTTATTTATTGGGGCCTGCCTAGCAATGCATAAGGAGAGCAGTGACTGACTTGCGAAGCAAGTCAGTCACTGCCTCCATGCATTGCATGGCAGGCACCTATTAATCTTCACCCAATAGAATGTCTCTTTATAATTAACTTATTCTTCCGTAGACCGGAATGCGGCTCGCACCGCTGCGAGCCGACCCACAAAAGTGGTATCAAAACGTGCGGCTCGTTCCCGGCATTGGAGCTATTACTTTTATGGGGAATCGGCGTTACGACGGCGACGTAAAAAGCAAAAAACGAGCAAAATTTCCAACTGCCGAACCGAAAAGCTCAACTGCCAAAACCTAGAGTGTAACTGACGTTTCGTTAGAGTGTGGGAAGCAGTGCGATTCTGACCCCAAATAAATTTTGAAATCGCAGCCACGCCCACAAATATCGTGCAATCGGTACGAAACTCCGACATCACATCGATACGCATGTCTGCTCCTGTAAAATGTTTTCAAAATCTTTATAGGGCTTACGTTTTTCTGTCAAGGTCCTTTACAGCAAAATCAAGTCCCACCCTAACTGACGCTCTCCACCATATATTTTCATACTTTTCTGGAAAATTTCAGACCTCAACACACACCATTTTTATATCATCGCTGTAATTACTATGAATGAGCTACAGATTTGATTTGCAGGACTATCGGAGACAAAAAATAGCTCTCTCATATGCTTCAAACGGTTTTCCGATACGTATCACGGTTTCCGAACGGCAAGGAGTTGTTCGGGCTGCTTTTTCCATTATAACTGACTGAGCTGTCTCACAAAGATAGAAATCTGTCTCTGCCTCACACACATGACTGTTGACCTCTTTAGAACTACAATTCCTGAAGGTTAGAACTACAACATGGCGGAACACTCAGTGCCTACAAAAGAGGTCAGAGCTGATTGTCACAACTACAACATGGTGGAACTGTCAGTTACTACTGAGGAGGAATGACCTGGCCTTTAGAATTACATTGTGTTTAGACTTTTCATAACTGATTTTTAGCAACCATTGTTACACACAGTATTTGTGAGGCAATTTTAAATTAAGCTGAATGAAAATTTCAAAATAAAAGCTGGAATATTTCCCTCAGGCCTGTCAGAAAAACTAACTGCTTCAAGCATTTACAATTAAGTCTCTCCTTGTGTGTCACACTGACATGAGAGTTGACATTATCCTTAGAACTACATTGACTGCAGGTTTGGACTACAACATGGCAGAACACTCAGTGCCTACAGAAGAGGTCATAGGTGAATATAAAAACTACAACATGGTGGAACTGTCAGTTACTACTGAGGAGGACTGAGCTGCTCTTTAGAACTACAATTCCTGAAGGTTAGAACTACAACATGGCGGAACACTCAGTGCCTACAAAAGAGGTCAGAGCTGATTGTCAGAACTACAACATGGCGGAACTGTCAGTTACTACTGAGGAGGAATGAGCTGGCCTTTAGAATTACATTGTGTTTGGGCTTTTTATCACTGATTTTAAGCAACCATTGTTACACACAGGATTAGTGTGGCAATTTTAAATTAAGCTTAATGAAAATTTCAAAATGAAAGCCCTGAGATTCTTTTATATCACGTAATTGCTCTCTTGGGCATTAGGTGACTTTTTTAACAAAACCACAGTTAAACTTTGGATTATTTTGGACATTTAAAATGAAGCTTAATGAAAATTTCAAAATAAAACCTTGAATATTTCTCTCAGGCCTGTCAGAAAAACTAACTTCTTCAAGCATTTATAATTAAGTCTCTCCTTGTGTGTCACACTGACATGACAGTTGACCTCCTCTTTAGAACTACAATTCCTGAAGGTTAGAACTACAACATGGCAGAACACTCAGTGCCTACAGAAGAGGTCATAGGTGAATATAAAACTACAACATGGTGGAACTGTCAGTTACTACTGAGGAGGACTGAGCTGCTCTTTAGAACTACAATTCCTGAAGGTTAGAACTACAACATGGCGGAACACTCAGTGCCTACAAAAGAGGTCAGAGCTGATTGTCAGAACTACAACATGGCAGAACTGTCAGTTACTACTGAGGAGGAATCAGCTGCTCTTTAGAACTACAATTCCTGAACGTTAGAACTACAACATGGCGGAACACTCAGTGCCTACAGAAGAGGTCATAGGTGAATATAAAAACTACAACATGGCGGAACTGTCAGTTACTACTGATGAGTAATCAGCTGGCCATGACAAGTACTTGGTTTTTGGGAATTTTAGAACTGATTTCAAAACTCCATAGTTACACATGGGATTAGTGTTACCATTAAAATTAAGCTTAATGTAAATTTCAAAATAAAAGCCTTGACAATTTTTTCCATCAAGTAATTGCTCTTTTGACCACTATATAACTGATTTAACCCAATCAGTGTTAAACATGGGATGAGATTGGCCATTTAAAATTAATCTCAATGAAAATTTCAAAATAAAAGCCTTAAGATTCCTTTCTGGCTCATGCCTATTTTAGGCAAAATGGCTGCCTCAAACTGATAGAATTAAGTCTCCCCCTGTCTGACTCACAGCTGGCAGAGGATCCATTACCATGGCAACGGAACACAAAGGGGCCAGCTGATTAGGACTACAAAAACGCATCACTGTAGTTCTAACTATTGCAGAACTCAGAGAAAAAAGCTGGACTTTAGAGCTGCTTGTGTTTTGGGCCTTTTATAACTATTTTTAACCAACCATTGTTACACATGGAATTAGTGTGGAAATTTTAAATTAAGCTTTAAAAAATTTCAAAATAAATACCTTGAGAATTTTTATATTAAATAAGTGCTCTTTTGACCATTATATGTCTGATTTAACCAAATCACTGTTATACATGGGATTACATTGACCATTTAAAATTAAACATTTTGAACATTTCAAAATAAAAGCCTTAAGATTCGGCCGTGGCTAATGCAGCGCCACGGGCGCTGCAATGATATTAGCTTGCATTATCTTTTCCTTTCAAGTTAGGGCACTGTCTTGTGCAGCAAGACAGTGCATTAGCATTAGCACAAACATTAGCATTTCTCTGTTTCCCACCAGTGCACTGCCGTAGGCAGTGCAATAAGATTATCCTGCATGATCCTTTCCACTCAGGTTAGGACTCTGCCTTGCGCATTAGAATTTATCTTGCATGAGGTATTAGCTATTTCCCTTACTTATTACCCATATTTAGTATACTGAATGCAGTAAGTCATACTTGTGACTCTCCACATTGTATTGATGACATTGCAGCTTTCTTTAGCATGGATGCTAATGTTTAGCATCAGAACGCTGGGTCAAAATCGACGGGCACACTTTGGCAGGCCCCGGTTAAATTTCTTCAGGAATTTTCTAGTTTATTTATTTATTTTTCTTCCGTCAACCGGAATGCGGCTCGTACCGCTGCGAGCCCACCCACAAAAGTGGTATCAAATCGTGCGGCTCGGCGCCGGGAGGGGTGCTATTACTTTTGGTGGGATTTGGAGTTATGATAAAAAAGTAAAAAGCGAAAAACCATCAAAAATTCTTGTCAGTTAGAAACTGCCCAAACTAGAGTGTAATCAACGTTTCGTTAGAGTGTGGGAAGCAGTGAGATTCTGACCCAAAATAAATTTTGAAATCGCCGTCACGACCACACGACCCTATCGGTATCAAACTCGGTCATGACATAGATGCCTGCTGCTCCGGTAAAATGTTTTCAAAATTTTTCTAGGGCTTACGGTTTTCTGTCTAGGGGATTCAGAGCGAAGTGATGCGACAGGATTTCGACTCGCTCAGCCAGGATCACTTCCATGTATTTCTGAAAAATGTCAGACCTCAGCGCACAACATTTTTATCTCGTCGCTGTTATTACTGTGAGTGATGTACAGATATGAATAGCGGGACTATCGGAGACGAAAGATAGCGCTCTCATACGCTTCAAACGGTTTTCCGATACGTATCACGGTTTCCGAATGGGAAGGAGTTGTTCGGACCGCTTTTTTCAGTCAAAACTGACTGGGTGTCTCACAAAGATAGAATTCTTTCTGTCTCACACACATGACAGTTGCAGAGGATTAATTACCATAGCAACGAAGCACAGCAGGGCCGAGCAGCTAATTAGAACTACAAAAACGCATCATTGTAGTTTTTACTATGGCAGAGCTCTGAGGAAGGAGCTGGCCTGTAGAACTACTTGTGTTTTGGGCATTTTATAGCTGATTTTAACCAACCTTTGCTACACATGGGATTAGTGTTAATTAAGTTTAATTAATCTTAATGAAATTAAGCTTAATAAAAATTTCAAAATAAAAGCCTTGACAATTTTTATATCAATTGCTGTTTGGAGCATTTTAGAACTGATTTAACACAATCACTGTTACTCATGTGAATAGATTGGACATTTAAACGAGGCTTACTGAAAATTTCAAAATAAAAGCCTTAAGATTCCTTTCTGGCTCATGCCTTAGTGAAAATGGCTGCCACAAACTGATAGAATTCTGTCTCCCCCTGTCTGACCCCCTGTCTGGCAGAGGATCCATTACCATAGCAACGGAGCACAGCAGGGCCAGTGGTTTGGACTACAAATACGCATCACTGTAGTTTTTATTATGGCAGAGCTCTGAGGAAGGTGTTGGCCTTTAGAACTACTTGTGTTTTGGGCATTTTATAACTGATTTTATCCAACCATTGTTACACACAGGATTAGTGTGGTAATTTTAAATTAAGTTGAATTAAAATTTCAAAATAAAAGCCCTGACATTCTTTTATATTATGGAATTGCTCTCTTGGGGATTGTGTGACTTTTTTAACAGAACCACTGTTACACTTTGGATTATTTTGGACAGTTAAAATGAAGCTTACTGAAAATTTCAAAATAAAAGCCTTAAGATTCGTCTGTGGCTAATGCAGCGCCGCAGGCGCTGCAATGATATTAGCTTGCTTTATCTTTTCGTCTCAAGTTAGGGCACTGTCTTGCGCAGCAAGACAGTGCATTAGCATTAGCACAAACATTAGCTTTTCACTAGCATTTAAGATTATTAAGAATAAGATTATCCTGCATGATCTTTTTCTCTCAGGTTTTCTCTTAGCATTAGCCTTTTACCTTAGCCTTTTTCTTTACTTATTACCCATTTTCAATAATTCATGCTTGTGACTATCCACGTGCTATTGATGAAATTGCAGCTTTCTTTATCATGGATGCTAATGTTTAGCATCAGAACGCTGGGTCCAAACCGACGGGCACACTTTGGCAGGCCCCGGTTAAATTTCTTCAGGAATTTTCTAGTTTATTAATGTTGTTTACCAGTTTGGATAACCTGACTTCCAGTCAATGAAGAAAAAACCACACTAAGCAAAAATGCACCAGACACAGACCTGCAGGCCAGTGGCGGTTCTACACAGGAGGCAATCATATATCAGTCACTTAATGGCCTGAAGAAATTATACAAAAATTAAAATGACTTTTTAAAATATTTAGTGGTTGATATTTTTTTAAACCTTCACAATTTTATTATAACTATTAATTAAAAATTATAGTGCTGCACTTTTGGCTTCTGTATTAAGGTAGGATCACACTCTCCATCTGCTAGATCAGGGATCTGCAACCTAAATCTCTGGAGACACAAGTGGCTCTTTGGTTCACATATTAAATGATGAAATATTGCTCTGTTTGTGTTTAAGTCTTTCTTTAGTGTCTCCATAAAAAACACTGACTAAAACCCCTGTGGTTAATTTGGTCTAGAACCAGCCTTTAAAGAAAACAGTAAAGACCATTTTGTATATATATATATATATATATATATATATATATATATATATATATATATATATATATATATATATATTAATCAGCAATAAGAGGGCAGACTTACATGATCAGCACTTCAAGTCAAATGGCATTACAATTTTAAGTACCAATGCAATACTTAATTTAGAATTTTTTTTTTAATTTATGAATGGAAATTGTGTACAGTATTGAATTTATTTATTTGAGTTAATTTGGAGTTCAGTACAAAACTGTGTATATATGCAAAAAATTTGATAAATAATGGGTTAGTTTGATCCTGGTTCTTATTGCTCTTTCTTGAAGTTTGATTAGTGACTGTTGTGCTATTTTGTAATTAATTATCCAAATTTCTTTGGAATCACTTAAATAAGGTAAAACTAAAGAACATTGCAGAATGTTTGGCTGTTTCTATGTCTGTGAACAGAAAGGTGTTTGGTACTGAAACTATGATAGACCCACTTCATGAACTGTGAACTGAAACAGTAAAACTCTGTTTCATAATGTCTACTTTTCCTTAGATGGACAAGCATTCTTATTTAAAGAAAAAGGCCAACAGCCACATAATGTTCAGATAAAAATAAGGGTAATGCAATTTCTAAATACAACTTCCAAATAAAGTTCAGGTTAATGAACTTATTCTATAAATTACTGACGTGTCTCTTAATTTTGTTTGTGAATGTATGTAAATAAGCAGTTATATTTAGACAATGCACGAATGAATATCTTCTCATGGGTCTTAGCCCTTCTGGGGGATAAGCACCCCTGAAGGTCAAGTCCTAGAATTGCCCCTGCTTGGTAGTAAAGAACAATTTCTTTTATTTCTATATGCTTGACATCATTGGACAGCTTAGACTTTCAGAATCTGTGAATAACTCAAAATACCCAAGTAGACATGTTCACTGCTTTGTTGTGGCCAGTCACATTTCCCAAACAACACCACTCTTTTCATTAGGATGAACAAAGAAAATACAAATACGTAAGTTAAGAGACTAATATTTTCATTTTAGGTTGCATTATATATAAAGATGTATTATCGTGGGGCAATTTCAGGTTACGTGGTCCATGACTGTTTGTTAAATGGGTTAAGTGGTTCTCAGCCTGAAAAAGCTTGAGAAACACTATTCTACTGAATCCCACCACCCTCAGCTCTTTCTCATGAAGTGTTCTCACAGTTTAATTTTCTTATCTTTTGTTGTTTTTGTGGTGGGGTAAATAAGGTATATCTTGTTATGTCTGAGACATGGACAGGTTGCTTTTTGAAGAGCTCTGTGTATTCATTCAAGAGCTTTGTATCTCTGCTAGATGACATGTCCCTCTAAGCGAGTTTCAAATGATGTCTCAGTGCAAAACAAGACACTTAAAATCTGTTTGATCTAAACAGAAAAGTAGTCTCGGAATATCAGTAGCATTTGCTATGTGGAACTTTGAATCAGTTTATTTGATGATCAATCAGGTCAGTTTTTAAGAGACATGTTTTGAGGATGAAAATAAATTAGTTTTGGACTTCTGGTGACGATGCGGCGAGGAGAAGATGCATGCTGAAGAGTTAGAGCTGATATCAGCCAATTTTACATTTCAATTCTCCGTCAGAAAGCTTAACCCGTGTGAGTACGGTATAAACTAGGCAGCGCAGATGAATATAGGGAAAAATTCAAGGCTAAAGAGCACACCGGGACCTAAAATTGACCAAATGATGCTGTGGAACCCACGAGCTAATGAGGCTAATGCTAATGCTAACATGGAGACGCCTGCTGGTGCAGAGACAGACTCATCGATTATAAACGAGATTCGCATCATGAACCGAGAAGACAAAATACAGCAGGTTGGGACAGACGTGATTAGACTTTAGACTCCTTTATTGTCCATTAAACTTACATAAAATGGAAATTTATCTTTGGCAGTGGCACAAGAAACACACAACACAACACACATCACGGTCGCCACAAAACTGCATGCACAATGAACAAACAAGATCTGTAAAATGAAATCAAGTCATACTACTCTACTCATGTCATTCAGTTAAATATTAAAAACCATTTAAAATTTACTATTCTACTGGTAAGACAGCACATAGAACTTCTACACTGAGTCACAATGCTCTTGTTACTGTGTGAAATTTAAAATCAGTGGAATACTACAAGCAGACTTAGAGAACACATAAGCTTATCTATTCTCAGTTAATTTAGTCAGATTTTTATTTAGAATATCCACAGCTGATGGAACAAATGATCACTTGTAGCCATTCTTCCTTGCCATTGGGACTTTAAATCTACGTCCAGATCCAGGGAGAAAATACAACAAAGAGCTAGAGAGGTTGGAACCTTTCACTGGAGGGGAAATAAGATGGAATTTTTTCCAGACTTCACGAGGGAAGTACAAGAAAAAAGGAACAAGTTCTTTGAGGTCAGACTGATGTGCAGAGCCAAGAAATACGCCACGCAATACCCCGTAGTGTTTTGGGTCTTCCTCAGTAAGACACGCCTCCGTTTTGAAGACGCAGCTGCAGCAAAGAAGATGATAGACAAATACCAGCCCCCCGAGGAAGGCGAGTGAACAGGCTGCGATGATCAGTAGTAATATCTCCTCTTTGAGATCACAAATCATAACCTCCAATTTATTAAAACAAAAATGTTTACTGTATTATACACACCGAAACTGGACTCCATTAAACTGGTCAGATTTATGTTATTTTAATGAGACTTTGCTGACCATGAAAATGAATTGCTATATATGCAATCTAAGTTGCGTGTGTGGCTATTTAGACTGCCATACATGAACGTGTGGGGGTGATCTAGATTGCTGTGTTCATGTCCCATGTATTCTCTTATTGTATACAGTTCAAATAGCCCACTTCTTTTGGTATTTTTTCCCTTTTTCTTCTTGTCGGAGTTATTTGAGCCAACAATGTTCTGGCAGAAGTTTTTTATGATTATTATTACTATATATTATTGGTCGAGGTGGCTCACTCTGAAGACTTCCATACTCGTCAAAAGGAATAAGGCACAGATATTCTACAAAAGACATGTTTGTTCGAGTTTAATTTTAATTTCTATTTTTGGGGTCCTCCATCTCAGCCAGCCTCTTTCTGTTTTCTCTTTTGTTATATGTATAAGTACAATGGTCACATCACACATTATAATGATATTACTGATAAATGGACATAAAATATGGGGACTTAAAGTATCCTCCAGGAACGTTGATGGTCTGGGCTCTTACACTAACAATGCAAAATACTTAAATACCTAAATCAGAAAAAAGTAGAAGTGATGTTGCTACAAGAAACACATCTGTTAGAAAAAGACATTAGCTGAATTAAAGATAGGTGGGTGGGAAAAGTATCAGGTATCAGGGAATGGAACGGGGCGTATCCATTCTATTTTCTAAACATCTCTCAATTCAAGTAAAAAAAGAGTATAAAGACAAAGAAGGTCAAGTAATTGTTCTGCTAGTCAATATTTCAGTACAAAACATTATTATAGCTGATATATATGCTCCTAATATAGCCTTCTTCTTAAAATCTCATGCTAAAATAATTGTAACTAAGTCTTAGACATTGTTTTAGATAGATCTGGGAAACCAATTCATAAAACCAGCAAAACCCAGGAAGGGATTAAAGCTCTGTGTCGTGTTCCGGGGCTCCTTGTTTCTTTTTGGGGTTTTTTGCCAGCCTGCTACGACTTCATCCAGCCACCAGAGGGTGCCGGATCCACCTCTCTCCGGAGGGTTGTGTCGTCATCCGGCACACCTGAGGTCAATCTGCTCATCAGGCGTGTGCTTGAAGAGGAGTGGACTGCCAGTACCTCGACGCCTGAGTGTTTTACCAGTAAAATTCCGTTTCTGTCGCTCCGTCTCCAGATCCAGCTCCAGTTGCCGTTGCCGCTCCGGCTCCCGCTCCGATCCAGGTAGTCCCGTCCGCGTTTTCCGAGGTGCGACCCCCTCAACCTGAGAGATTTTCCGGAGACGGGAACAAGTGCAAAGGTTTTCTGATGCAGTGCTCCATTATATTTAACTATTCTCCTCAGAGTTTCAGTCAAGATGGAGCCAAGATCGCTTTTGTTTTGTCCCTGCTGTCCGGGCGAGCGCTCGATTGGGCACAAACCCATTTCCCATGCCCAACAATTTTTAACTGCTCGTTTGCTGAGTTTTTGAAAGAGTTTCAGCAAGTATTTAGCCATGACTTTGATAGATCATACGACTCGCGCAAGCTCATGAATATTAAGCAGGGCTCTCTTTCTATAGTCGACTTCGCTATAGATTTCCGAATTAGAGCTGCCGCTATGGGCTGGAATGCAGCAGCCCTTAAAAGCGTTTATTTTAAATGAATCCTTGAAAGATCATTTGGCCACTGTAGATGAACCGGAGACGTTAGAGGACCTGATCAGTTTAACCATTCGGCTTGATAACCGGATTAGGTCCCGGACTAGGGATAGAAGCCGGAGAAGTGTCCCTTTTGACTCCTATGGAGACACTCCACTCCCTCCAGCACCTTCTTTTCTCCCCGATCCGCCGAATCCGGAACCCATGCAGATGGGTAGGACCCGGCTCACCCCCGAGGAACGACAGAGACGAATTGCCGCTCATTTGTGTCTATACTGTAGGGCACCGGGCCATCTCCGCGCCGCCTGCCCGATCCGTTTAAACTCCCAGGTCCGCCCGTAGAAGCGAGAAAACGGGTGGACCATTTGCAATCGGAAGACTCTCCTCGTCTGTTACCAGCCCTCCTGTGTTTTCAGAATCAGTCCATTTCGTTATCCACCCTGATCGACTCCGGATGTGAACAGAATTTAATAGACAACATTATAGTTCAACAAATGTCCATTGAAACAGAACTGTGCCACTCCGAGTCACAGCAATTGACGGTGGAGCTCTTCCTCAAAGAACTCATCGCACCAAGCCTTTGCAGTTAATTATTTCTGGAAATCACCATGAACTTATCTCATTTCTGGTTTTCCCTACGTCCAATTCACCCATCATTTTGGGTTTTAGTTGGCTTCAATAACACAACCCCCACATAAACTGGGCTGAAAGATATATTACATCCTGGTCATCTTTTTGTCACTCCTCTTGTCTCCATTCAGCTGTCCCTCCAGGCCCTCCTCCAGCAGATCCAGAGGAGGCTGATGCACCAGACCTGTCGTCCGTTCCTTCCAAATATCATGATCTTGCTCCAGTGTTTAGTAAGTCCAAGGCCCTTTCACTTCCTCCACATCGTCCATACGATTGCGCTGTAGACCTACCCGGTGCTCCACTGCCCACAAGCTGTCTCTACAATATTCCCCGACCAGAGAGAGAAACAATGGAGAAATATATTAAGGATTCTCTGGCAGCAGGAATAATCCGTCCATCCTCTTCTCCCCTGGGAGCCAGATTTTTCTTTGTTGGGAAAAAAGATGGTTCACTTAGACCTTGTATTGATTATAGAGGACTAAATAACATTACTGTTAAGAATAAATATCCTCTGCCCCTGCTATCCTCTGCGTTTGAGCCAGTTCATGGGGACACAGTTTTTTCCAAACTCGATCTCAGAAACGCCTACCATTTACTCCGCATCAGAGAGGGAGATGAATGGAAAACCGCATTTAAGACGCCAGTAGGTCATTTTGAATATTTAGTTATGCCCTTTGGACTATCAAACGCTCCAGCCTTTTTTCAGGCCTTAGTGAACGACGTTCTAAGAGATTTCCTCAATGTGTTTGTGTTTGTTTACCTGGACACAAGATCCATGTCCGTCAAGTCCTGCAGCGCCTCCTGGAGAACAGACTATACGTCAAAGCTGAGAAATGTGAATTCCACCAACAATCTGTATCATTCCTGGGTTTTATACTTGGGGGCGGACAGGTAAGACCTACTGAGGAGAAGATCCGTGTGGTCTGTCCCACAAACTCGCAAGCAGTCACAACGCTTCCTAGGTTTTGCCAATTTTTACCGACGGTTTATTAGAAATTACAGTCAAACCACTCCTCCGCTCACTGCCCTCACCTCAACCAAGCACCCGTTTACATGGACTCCGGAGGCTGATTCTGCATTTTCTCAACTCAAGCATCTGTTTGCCAACACCCCAATGCCTGGCAGTTCATTGTTGAGGTTGATGCCTCCAACACAGGAGTTGGAGCTGTGTTATCCCAGGTTTACCATCAAGATAACAAGACTCACCCCTGTGCTTTTTCCCCCGCAGACTTGCACCCCCTGAACGCAACTACGACATTGGAGACCGAGAACTGTTAGCCATAAAATTGGCCCTGGAGGAGTGGCGGCATTGGCTGGAGGGAGCTGAGCATCCAGTGCTGGTTTGGACCGACCATAAAAATCTTTCATACCTGCAGTCAGCCAAGAGGCTTAACCCCCGTCAGTCCCGCTGGTCTCTGTTCTCCACCCCCCTGAGACGTTGATGGCCATCCGGCCTATTCTGTCCGCTGGATCGTGGACTCCATCGACGAGGTCGTGGATGGCAGTACCTCGTCGATTGGGAGGGCTACGGTCCGGAGGATCATTCCTGGGTTCCTGGTTGCTTTATTTTGGATCCCTCGCTCATTTCAGATTTCCGTTCGTCACTGTCAACCTGCTCGTCTTGGCCGCCAGCTGGCGACCGTTGAGGGGGGGGTACTGTTGTGTTCCGGGGCTCCTTGTTTCTTTTTGGGGGGTTTTTGCCAGCCTGCTATGACTTAATCCAGCCACCAGAGGGTGCTGGATCCACCTCTCTCCGGAGGGTTGTGTCGTCATCCGGCACACCTGAGGTCAATCCGCTCATCAGGCGTGTGCTTGAAAAGGAGTGGACTGCCAGAACCTCGACGCCTGAGTGTTTTACCAGTAACAGTACTTCTGAGAGTATTTCGTTGTTCCGATCCTCAAGTGATTCTGTCTTGTTGCTCCTTACCTTCAGGTTTCCTCCAGATACGACCTGGAACCTCTTCGTGACGCCGTGGTTCTTACCAACCGGTTGCCCGTGAATCCAGACCCACTTCTTCCGTTTCATCACAAGTCCCACCGGGAATTCCTGACTGGCAGTCGAGTTACTCCTCCGTCGGCGATCTGCCTGAGCTTACCTGTCCGCCCTCCGACGCACGGCTGAATTGTTCCCTGGACTCTGGTGACCGAGCGCTGGACCCTCTGAATCCCTTAGAGACAAGGACCCCGTACACTGCAGTTGCCCTCCCTAGCTACGAACTACAGCACGACAAGTAAGATCAATCCGGTATTCATCTACTCTCCCGTCTCCTACAGCCCATGAACTCATCATCTCTCCGCTGTTTTTTCTGTCAGTGAGCCATTCCTTCCGCGACCCCATTCCCGTCCTGGACCAGAACTGTTATCTCACAATTCGCACTAAGATCATTGTTATTGTAAATAAATCACTTATTCACTATAAATCATTCTCTCCTGTCTTGTGTTGTGCATGTGGACTAAGCACCTAACTCCCATCATGACACTGAACAAACATGCTGGTTTAGCAGATATCTGGAGACTTCTAAATCCTTCAGCACGACACTATACCTTCTTCTCAAGCAGGCATTATAGTTGGATAGATTTTTTTCTGATCTCACACTCTCTCATTGAAAGGGTTGGGAATTGCAATATTGGTTCAACAGCATTAACTGATCATGCCCCCATGGACCTGGTCCTACAACTGGGATCTCATTGTGAAAGGGCTAGGGGATGGAGAATGATTACCAGTTTACTAAATGAGGTTGTGTTGAAATAAAATTTTAAATTAGCACAATACTGCACAGGATAGTTTTGATACATATGAAATTTACCATAGAAAGTTAAAGTACACTCTACGTTCACATAAATTTAGATAAAGATCCAAACTAAAACAACTGCTGACTCTCTGAACTTATATAAATTCTTAGGGAGTATTCTACAGAAAAGACAGGCCTAGACTCCTTAAATCTCTATAGACAGAGTCTTCTGCCAGGCAATTAACAAATTCCTTAGCGTGGTTCAAAAGTTCATTTAGAGCTTAAAACTTTTTACAAATAATTTTATCCATACTAGAATTAAATATATATAAGGGATGTTCTTTAAGTATTAAGACATGTTTTAAAGTAGTTATTTTGTAATCATACTATTTGCATGCAGTTTATATTATAATAGATTTAGAAAACCACTTTAAAATATTTCTGATATTTACAAAAAACAGTTTTTCTTTAAGAAGAAACACTTTAGTTCTTAGATCCAAACTTATAGTCATTATTTAGCATTAGATTTTGTTTCAGTTTGTATAGAACACAAAACACTTTCTAGTTGAATCACTGAGGCAGAAAACCAAAACAGACCCAGGTCATAGCAGATATCTGGTCATAGCAGATATCTGGTCTAGGAGTGTCTGCAGGAGATGCCTGGTACGGCAAGACCCAGTTTGACAATCCATATATCTGCCTTTAGGGGTGCTTTAGCATGAGGTAATAAAATTAACATTTGGAACAGCCCTGCAAGGAGAGGGCACACCTTCTAATGCATATATTTAAATGAGGGGAATAAACATTCCTATAAAATAGTCTGTTTTATAGCAGAAGTTCGAATCGCTTGGTGCTGAGTGAGTGGTTCCCAAAAATGCATTTTTGAATCAGGTAATATTCTGTTTTGTCATTGTGTGTTGACATCATGATAATCTGGGTGTAAATGGTGGTCTGTTATTCTGTATGTATTTGAATTCACTTTTGGATAAAACTCTAGATTTTGAAGTCTGATGTCGTATGATTGTTCTTTCTCGCTGAGCAGATTCAGGCACAAGAATCCGGGATCAGAGGAATGAATTAACGAGCTAAATCAAGTTATTCCTCTTTTTAATTCTTAACAGTTGACATATGCAAAAAACTTAGAGAACTAATTACTAAATACTTTATAATCAACAATAATACTGCAGACCAAAACTTAATTTGGGATGGGTTCAAAGCATATATTAGAGAAATACTGATACAGCAATCAGCCTGGATCAAAAAATAAGATTCCCAAAATATAAACTTATATATTTAGTAGATAAAGAAATTGGAGAATAAATACTTGGAAAATCTTAACCCAACAATCTTTGATAAATTAGTCAGAGCTAAATATGACCTAAATACAATATTTTCAAAAAAAGTAGCGTACTCTCTTTTCAGGATCAAACAGAGATTGTATGAATCAGGTGATAAAGCAGATAATTATTAAGCAGAAGAGAAAAGCAGCATGTCAAATTAGTGTACAAGGCTGGGAGTGTAATTACTAGTCAGAAAGAAATTAATAAAGCATTCACAGATTTCTATAAGCACATGTACTCTCAAGAAGGACAATTAGATCTAAATTCAGCAGAAGAGTTTTTTGGAAGGCTTAACCTTCAGAAACTGTCTGAAGAGAATGCTACACAACTAGAAAGACCCATAACCAAGGAAGTAAAGTTAAAACCATTAAATTCTCACCCAGTGGGAAAACCCCAGGCCTAGACGGTATTCCTAACGACTTTTATAAAATATTTACAACAGAACTTTGCACAGAAATATTGAAAACCTTTAATTCAGCCATCGAATCACTAATCACTGTTATTTCGAAAAAAGGAAAGGACCCTTTGGAATGCTCAAGCTACAGGCCAATTAGCTTATTGTGCTGTGATGCATAATCATTCATAAAAATATTACTGCGGATTAATAAGGTCATAACATCAATAGTACACCCGGTCCAAGCAGGCTTTGTGAAGGGTAGAACTTCCTCCGATAGTTTAAGATGATGACTACATCTGACTTGGAAGGCCCAACACTTAAACTTTCCTGTAGCGGCCCTGTCACTTGATGCAGAAAAAGCGTTTGACAGGGTCAGCTGGAATTATCTGTAATATACACTTGGAGAATTTGGGTTTCAGCACTCTTTTCTAGAAATAATTAAAATTTTATACTCAGATTCAAAAGCAACGGTAACAACCAATGAATCGAGATCAACTCAGTTTTTAATTGAACGTGGGACCAAACAGGGAGACCCATTATCTCTCCTGCTCTTTATTATTGCATTCGAACCTTTGGCCCAAGCCATCAGACAAAACAAAATAAAATAAGTATAACAATAAAATGTTGATTTTTGCAGATGATGTACTGCTTGTACTGTTGAATCCTGAAGAATCTTTACCTCCTTTACTCGATTTGATCAACAACTTCTCTGAATTGTCCGGATACAAAGTCAACTGGTCTAAATGCAAAATAATGCCCCTATCAAGGTTTTGTTATAAAAGCCATATGGAAAAGTGGAAATTTCAGTGGGTACCAAAAAAACTTAAATACTTAGGCGTACTGCTGGACCCGGGCCTGGAAGACATTATTCTGGACAACTTTGAACCTTTGATAAATAAAATAAGTTTACTTTTCAAGGGGTGGGACAAGCTACAAATATCACTATTCTTAACAGTTGACATATGCAAAAAACTTAGAGAACTAATTACTAAATACTTTATAATCAACAATAATACTGCAGACCAAAACTTAATTTGGGATGGGTTCAAAGCATATATATTAGAGAAATACTGATACAGCAATCAGCCTGGATCAAAAAATAAGATTCCCAAAATATAAACATATATTTAGAGTCCAGAGTCCAGGCCATTAAAATGATTATTACACCAAAATTTAATTGTATGTTCAATTTATTACCTCTCAAAATTTCACACCTTATATTTAAAACCCTGGACAAAATGATAAACAACTTCATTTGGGAGGGGAAAAAGCCTAGAATGTCTTCCCTAAAACGCCAATCTAAAATAGAATACTGAGGACTACGACTACCCAATATGCAACTTTATCAGGATGCTTTTATAAGTACACAAATAACTTATCACTTATGTTAAAAAAAAACCCCACAATAGTCCAATCTGGGTAAACCTGGAATGTATAGTAAATGCTCCATTCAAAGCTTTTAATTATCTATCCCAGTGTTTCCTAACCCTGAGCGTCAAGGCACACTGTCCTGCATGCTTTAGAGGTTGCCCTGCTTTAATGTGCATGGCTCAACTGACTGCAGTTCAACAAACGTTTGTTAATCAGTCATTAATTGAAATCAGCTGGACTGAAGCAAGGAAATACCTAAAACATGCAGGGCTGTGTGCCTTGAGGATTAGGGTTGGGAAACACTGATCTATCCCAACATCCAAATGATAGAGTCAAATCCAACCTAATTATGACTCACACTGAAAACGTTTGGCAGCATTTATGTAAAGAAGCAAATACTTGCATCCTCACTCAAGGAATAGCCTCAATGTGGAATAACCCAAAAATAAAAATAGAGGGGAAAATGATCTTTTGGAGGACCTGCCATAAAAAAGTATTGAAACTATGACACACTTCTTCCAAAATGGTACCTTAGTATCATTTCAACAATGCAAGAAATATACAATCTAAATCACAAAGATTTCTGGAAGTTCCTACAAATAAGGGACAAAATTGAAGAAAGTTGAGGTAATCATACCGACAGAATCACCAATATACAATATGTTTAGCAAATTGAAAAACTCCCCAAGACGAGTAAACCATACTTACAACTACCTGATTGAAAACACCTGCAACTTTAATACAGGACTTAAAAAGGTATGGGAATCAGAATTAAATAAAAAGTTCAAAGAGGAACAGTAGGGTGTAATAGTCAAACAAATGTTACAGCCCATAAGGGATGTGTGCTCCAAATTGATACAGTTCAAAATTCTGAATCGTTTATATTGGACACCAGTTAAATTATTTAGAGCTAAACTAACTAACTTTGATATCTGCTGGTGATGTAAACAAAGTCTGGGAGATATGCTGCATATCTCCCAGATAAGGGTGCCAATAAGAACCTAGTTTCTTATTGGCAGGAGGTTATGGGTAAAATCAACAGCACCCTTATCTCCAACTTACTCTTGACACCTACATTGGGACTTCTTAATTTAATAAATTATAAGGTCCATTTAGGAACAAAAAAAGCACAATGGTTAAAAAAAACCCTCACCATGGCCAGGTGAGTTATGTTAAGACTGGAAAAGTCCAAATATTCCTATCTATACAGAATGGTATGCGGCACTTTTAGAGACCGCTTCTTACGAACGATTCATTTACAAAATAAACGGCCAGATTGAGGTATATCAAAGTATGTGGGAATCGTTCCTAAAACCAGAGAGGAAAGGCTCAAACACTATTGGTCCAAAAAAAACAAAAAAAACAATGTGTGTGAACATTTCATTCTCATTATTTAGTTTTATTTTTATTTTACTACACTTTCTTTTTCTTTAGTTCCTTCTCCTGGCTGGGAGGGGTGGGGCACGGGAGGATTCGGAGGAATTTAAGGGGGAAAAATGTTAAGAACTCAAGTCCTTCTCTGTATATTTACATAATGTTGTCATGAAATGGTGGAAATGGTGAGGCAGACACAGTGACCCAGGTTAAAGTAAAATGAAGAGGATTTTAAAAATGAAATAGTCCAAAACACAGGCAGCACTGCTGAGCTTCTGCTCAACGCAGGTAGCCACTGAGCATATGAAAGGACAGCAATGACATACGACAAAATGAGACAAGGAGCAAAGGACACAGGTGGGGTTAAATACACTGAGGGTAATCATGGAAACAAGACACACCTGGAAATAATCAAGGGGAGACAGGACAATACAGCGACTCAGAGACACAAAAGCTCAAAAATGAACACAGAAAAACACAGATCCTGACAAATGTTGTACATTTTACAATACTGATATTGTCAACATCAGTTTCACTGTACGTTTGCTTGTTGAAGGATTTAATAAACATTGAAAATTGGAAAAAATAAATTAGTTTCATCAATTAAATTTTTATTTGAGGACTGTTTTCTCACACACCAACAGGAGGTTTTAAGGACTTACCTCAAATTCTTCACAAAAGGTCACTGGTAGAAACTGACCTGCACTGAGATGAAGAAAACATCTAGTAAACATAAGTAATGTTGATGGATTTTCATTCATACCCAAGTAGTTTGTTTAAAGTGGGAATCTTTTCACCATGTCAAATTTCCCAAATCATCAGGTAACCTTAAGTTGAATCTCCACTCACCATTATGCCAGGATTAATACTGGTATGTGAGTACACATTAACATTCTAGTCTTCTTCCCTGGACATGCCCAACTACACACCATCAATTTGAGTTGTCCACAACAAAGATCTATTTCTGAAAATGATAGGACACAATTCTCATTCGTCGATATCTCCGTGAGGACGTTTTTTCTCCTAACAAAGCTTTTACTGGTCTGGTTTTAATTTATTTTCTCTGAAAATTTTAGATTTATAACTGGTTTTAGTTATATTATTTATCTCTGAAACTTGAATTACGATGTTGGTTGGCTGCTAACAAATATTACACTCTAAAAAGTGTATTTACAAATACACTTTACAAATACAGTCTAATGGGTTAGGGTTAGGTTAGCTTAGAGGTTGCATTGTATATAAAGACGTATTATCGCAGGGGCAACCTGAAATTTCCCCCCACAATGAGCATATTGTAAATACACTCTGAAAAGTGTATTTACATATACAAGTGTATTTACAAATACACTTTTTAGAGTGTAGTAGGCTGTGCCACTCTTTGTTATTGTTTTTATGCCTCTTGATGGCAGAGAAACACACAAAGACAACAATGGTGTGCCTCAAATCAGAGACCACATGGTAGATGTTCACAAATCTAAATAGAAAATGTATGTTTTGGAAAGGGATCCCTAGCATTTTTGGAGTAATATCAGAGTTTAAAAAGTGATTTAAATAATATGAGTTTTTATATTACAAAAATGTTAGTTTTTGTAATCTTTCCTGACAATCAATTTGCTCTAACATCTACCAAGTTACAATGAATGACAATGCTCTTATATTAGACTGATGTGCAAATTAACATATCTGCTTCCTTAGTGCACTCTGTTTAGCACTCTTTTCTCTTCTGCTCAGCACGCAAAAATACTATGGGACTTTGTATCTATTAGCATATTATACAATGATTCTTCCCAAGTGTTGTCTGTCATGAGTGTTGGAACATTTATAACATGATGAGAAGCCCTCATGTTCTCTTTGGTTCAAATGTCTGGTCACTGTGACTTCACACCACCCAGCCTAATGCAAATCCACAATGGATATTCAAAAACATTGTAAACATGCCCCGATCAAACATATACAAGTGTTTGCAAGCTGCTAAAACAGCATTCTTTGCAAACAATTGACTTTAAGTTTGTGCCTGGGAGAAATCAATTTTTTTCTTGTTCATTTGGGCTTTCTTCCTGCTTCTTATAGTCCGAATGATAATTTTGTATTTTTTTAGGGGTGTTAGGCTAAATTTTGCTGGAGATCCATTAAAATAATCACACCCATCTCTGGTTTGCTTGTTGACCACATTATGTCCAATTAAAGTAATTCTGCCATGGGCCTAAATATGTGAGTGCTGTTTTCATAGATTTTGAAGGGCATATGAAGAGGTCTTAGGTACATCTGGATGCCTTGAGAACATGACTAGTAATCCTTGTTTGCTGTGTATTGGGTCAGATTATCTACTGACATTTGTCATAGATCCAAATGGTGGCAGGCAGCTTTAAAATGAGATGAATAGTTCTGGAAGGTCCAAAGTCTGTGTGAATAACACACATATTTGGTTTTGTTTCTGCTTCATGTGAGGATTTTTTTATGTTTTTATTTTTTTCATATTGTGATGCCACAATGTCGTTAAAAACTATCCTGTTAGAGTTCTTCTGTTTTTGCATTTATGTCAAACCTAAATGCTTCTGATAAACTAATGTCAAACACAGAAACCCTGGGTAAAGAAAAAAAAAACTGTTTTCAAATGAGGATTTTATTAATAAATAGACAAATATACCTGGCCCTATGAGAAAACGTAACTGCACAGATTTTGTCAAAGTCACTTCAAAACCTTTTCTTGTTTGCTTTATTCAGAGGCGGACTTGGTGGTGGGCTTTGATTAGTTTCCTGCCATTTCATGTTATTTTCATTTTTGGATAATAGGTCTAAGTGTTGTTCAGTGAACATTAGCATCAGCATTAGATACAGCTTTGTTATCATTTCCAGATTAACTTTTACAGCTTTAAGTGGGCTAAAATATTTTAAACGACATATTATGTCCTAATTTAATAGAAATTTAAGAACAGATAAACAGATGGGTTGTGCTTCAGCAACTTCTGTATTGCAGAGGTCAGACAGTAAACAGGCCTTCAAAAATGTGGTTTATCACAATCAATTCATGGTTTAGAAAAAAGGGCCCAAGTGTTTACAGACTGTTATGGATAGCTTGATCTCTTAATAACTGAATTGATTATTGACATAATTATTTTGATCTGACTTTAGATTTTTTTTTTTTAGCTTTACATTGCTTTTATGTATATTTGAGAAATCCTTTAATCTCCTCAGGTAACAATTCTGGTCTGCTTGGTCTTACCAAGCACTGGCTTTTTGGAGCTGCAGTTTTCGAGACAAGCTTCCTCACATCAGTGGCAGAGCTAGACTTTTTTTCAAGGGGTGGCCAAAGGGTGAGCAAGGCTTTATCAGAGGGGTCCATATACAAATGGACTGTTCCATGGAACGAAAGGAAAAAATGTTTGTTTGTTGATCCTTTCGATCAAAATTAATTAATATAACTAGTTAGGTTATAATTCAAATCTTTCATATGACATAGCCTACTTACATTTCAGTCATTGTAAAACTTAATGGTTTTTCACATATTCTTACTACACACTGTTAAGAATTAAAAAGATGAATAACTTGATCTTAGCTCTTTAATTAATTCTTTGTCCCGAATTCCTGTGTCTGTGTAAGTGTGCAGAGAGAAAAGAGCAATCATACGACGTCAGACTTCAGATATTCAGAGTTTTATCCAGAGAAATTCAATCCAAGAAGAACTTTACAATAAGCATCTCACCTAGAGCAAAAAGTCCAAGACATTACAAAACAGAGACAAAGAACTGAGTAAAAAAGACAAAAGAATAACAGAAGATGCATCCTCCGGCAAACTCTCACTCAGCACAAAGAGATTCCAACTTCTGCTGTGAAACAAACCATTTTTTATAGACTGCATATTCTCCTCATTTAAATGTATGCATTAGGAGGTGTGTTCTTTTCCTTTGTGTGGGCTGTCTCAATGTTAATTTTATTACCTCCTGCTAAAGATCCCCAAAAGCAGATATACGGCAAACCCTTCTCGTATCAGCCGCTGTCCAGTTTGACATATGATTGCAGCTGCAGCGCTATCTGTGCCTCAAAATGTTTCCACAAGAAAGTAGTTTGTATTTTTAACCAAGCTTGCACACAATGTAATGCTAAATAATGACTATAAGTTTGGATCTAATAAGTAACTAATTAAAAACATGCTTAAAGAAATATAGTTAATTCTAATATAGATAAAATTATGTATAAAAAGTTTTAAGATCCTAGTGAACTTTTGAACCATGCTAAGGAATTTGTTAATTGCCTGGCAGACAGACTCTCTGTGTAAAGAGATTCTAGGCCTGTCTTTTCTGTAGAATCCTCCCTAAGAATTTATATAAGTTCAGAGATTCAGCAGTTGTTTTAGTTTGGATCTTTATCTAAATTTATGTGAATGTAGAGTGTACTTTAACTTTCTATGGTATATTTCATATGTATCAAAACTATCCTGTGCAGTATTGTGCTAATTTAAAATATTATTTCAACAACACATTTCAAGCAAGAGCTGGGAGATAAAAAACATTACTGGACAGAATGTGCACTGAAACATATGTTAAAAGAATCTGTCTAAAACACGATCTATCAGCACTAGCATGGCTAATATAATAAACGAGGCACTATGCAGCGGTGCACAACCATTTTTTTTATTTTTAGAAATGTATGACAAGTGCCGCCTCTCATTAGGAAGGTAACAGCGGTTACCGCTGAGTGCAAAACTCCTCGACGGTGGACTCTAAAGCTGCGGATGTGTTTGGGATTAAGCAGGACCCACATGTCAGTTTAAGCAATGAACAGCGTCGGGCATTGGGCTGCCTTCAGGGACAGTCGGAAATTACAGTTTTCCTGGCAAATCTTTGCCGATCTCATAAATATTATATTTTAAAATGACCATTTCCAGTGGGGTGGCAGTAGGGGTGGCAAGGGCTCTGTTGGGGGTGGCAAGTGCCACCCCGGCCAACCCTCTGGCTCCGCCACTGCCTCACATACCACTCCTACACATGCTACCCACACTCACTTCCTTCAAACTAGCAGCAGCAGCAATTAGCAAACATCTGGTGGAACTCTGCTGAGGTCATCATACAAGCTAATTCTCAGTCCATTTGATGATCTGAAATAATAATAATAAAAGCATTAACCAAAGAAATATGTAAGCAGACAAATACTTTTGCATATTTCAAATGATGAATGATGTTGTAAAATGTTTGATCTAATCTACTGGTTAACAGTGATGACAAATCGTTTCCTCACATTCATTTGGTGAAGTGCAATAAGGCTTTTAACTCTAATTAAAATTGGGTTCTCAGTATTTGAAGCTTTGTGGATAATGAAGGCATATGTTTGAAGAAGAGACTCATGCCAAGACAGACCCTTCGGCAATGACCTAACATGATGTTTTTGTCATTCTGACTATCATCTGGTTGTGTTTGCTCCTCTTGCACCTCTGTCCCTCCCCGATGCTTTGACACACACACATACCCACAAAAATCGAAGATGAAAGGAGAAGAGTAGCTCTATTACCTGCATTACAGCAAGTTGCTCAGACCAATTGACAACAACAAAATGCCCCAGAAAAAGCTTTTTTTCTCCCTTAGATTTGAGTGCTGTACTTACATCTAACTTCATTTTTATAGACCACAGCCTATTTTCTTCCATCTGGAGTGTGGCAGCCAGAAGAGCATTTGAAAGTGGACAATATGCTGCAGTGACAGAAGAGCAAATCCATGTTTTCTTGAGTCTGTCCAAAGATTAATTTTGTTATGGAAAGTTCCACTTTATGAGATATTGTCGGCTAAGATGGAAAAGCAGTGTGACAGTAATAATTACAAAGAGCATATGTCTGGTCTTGATCAGCTATATTGTAGCTTATAGGCACATCCAAACTCCTGCCAGACATAGCGGTGTTCATCTGTGTTCATGCTTCTGACACATATAACGTATAATGTAAACCGCTTTGCACAAAGTAGTTTTTAAAACTGTTGAGTGTTAGAGAATTTACATTCTAACAATCTGATATGTTAGTGCTAAATACAGCTTAAACCACAAGTTTTCATGCACCAATTAAAGACATACAAATTTGTTTTCTCATTGAAGCCAAATTAGACCAAATCTATTTTGTCTTAGAATTTCATTTGCATAATGACAGAAAAATTAGTGAGAACAATTCTTGTAGAATTCTTCAACCTCAGAAGTTTACAGTAAAAATGATAAGTGGCTTTTAAAATGTATGACTTGGATTCAAGCTTTTGGATTTCTTTCCACTAGTTTCTTGTGGAAGAAACTTGCAGAAACTTGCTTTCTGGAGTTGTATCTCACCCCCCTGACAGAACTGGCATTACTCAGTCAGGTTTTGATTTACAGTGTGAGAACACATTGGACTACACTTTATTACTTTCTTCCTCTACTGCTCTCCATTATGCACTTTTTGTGTTTTCTGTTATTTTTCTATACATAGAAGCTACACGTGATCTGACATATTTTGGCTGTGATTCCTTCCTGGAGAAGGGCTTTGGCTGCGATAATGCTGCCAACAACAAAACATTCCCCCTCTCCAGCTGTTAACTTTTGCTTTCATGAACATCAAAAATAACCCTACATAATTTCATCTGTCTCTTTTGTGCATTTTGCTCTGGTTTCTCAAATCCCAGTTGGTTGTGGCAGATGACTGCTACAACCAGCCAGAGTTTTTTGTTTCATTCCCTGACTTATTAGTTCAGTATCCTTTCCTAGTCAGGAGTCCTGATGAACCTCAACAGTGTGAGGTTCATCAGAACCTTCTAGAAATGGCTTCTTTTAGCTATACTCACTAAAGGTACACAAACTGCCCTCAGGTGATCTCCATTCCACTCATTATGAGACAACTAACACCAATTGGCTGGACTTTTGTTGAATTAGATCAGTCATTACAGCTGATGCAGAACACTGTGTTATAGTCTTACTAGTTCTAACTGAATTAGCCCTGTTATAAAGTCCTTCTTACATTTTAAAAATATTTTTAGTTTAAAGTGACAGGCTTATAACCAGAAACTTAGAACCGCTTAGAACCAAACACAGAGAAACTGCATTCAGTTATTGCTCCACTAATCAGAGCAAACTTCCAGAAAACTGCCAAAATTCTGAAACACCAAATTCCTTTAAATAAAGGCTATTAAAAAGCATTTGCTTAGAGCTGTCTGGAACATCAAGAACTGTTGATTGCTTTTCAGCCTATAATGTTTCTTTACTCTGTCTTTACCCTTGTAATGCTTTTTGCTTGTGTTTTGTTTCATTTTTCTTCTAATAAAATTTACTACATAAACACAATGACCCTACACAGGCTTGCCTGAAGGGGATGAATATTTATGTAATCACATATTTTATGTCGAATATCTTTATTCAATTATCATTATTGTGTAAAAATCAATTTTCACTTCTGTTTATTGTGTGATTAAAAAGGGTAACATATCCACAGTGGAGTGTAGTTTTTATCAGGACAGTAGCTGACTGGGAAATCTAAAATACATTTAATGTGTAATCACATGCAATTATTTGACACTTTTAGAATTATTTTATTTAATTATTAATTTAACTTGATTAAAGTACACTTTCTTGCAAAAACATTAAATAAAGGTACGCTTTGGAAATGAGGTGGCTTGACCTCTGTTTGTGTATTTTAAGCTGCCAACAAATTTATTACTTTTCAAATTTGTTACTGTTTACGAGATGAAACTCTTTGGTTGTTTTTGTCTAATGTATCTATATTTTTTGTCAGTTAATGATGTGGCTTTTAATTCAGAGAAGAATTGTAAGAAGATTCCAAAAATGTAAATAGTGCTCTGGTCAAAACAGTGATCAAAACTGTTACTATTATACAATTATTGAACGTCTATCAAAATAGTATTTCAGTTGTTGTGCTTTGGATTCTTACATTTGACATAGGTGAATATCAAATGTAAGAATGTCAAATGTAAGACAAAAGGAACTTAAACAAAACAAAATACAGTTATTTTTCTATCGCATTCATCAAAAAACTTATAGAACATCCTTTAATAGCCCTTGAAAATCATCAACATTACTGGGGAAAATGTGTGTAAACCTTTACGTTCCAGCTATATTTTCCCTAAATGCCTAAATCAGTTGTATTGAATTGAATTTTCAGCCCTCCAAATGGCTAATTTGTGCAGAAAGTGTTTCAGTGTTTTTGCATCAAATAAATGGCGGCTTTAATCATAAGAGCATGTAGATGGTAGAAGCTCTCCACAACCACCCGTGAGACAGCGGCTTGGACGGGGATAGAAACCTTTCCACTTAACCACTTAAATGAATATATCAAGAAACTAATTTGCCATTTTAATTGCATGATTTAAGAAGACGCTATTTCACTTGCCCCTCTTCCATTTTGGTTTATTTCCAGTGTGAGCACACATTAGATTGATCTATGAGAGACTGCAGAAATCACAACACTTAAGTCTTTTCATTTTCCATCTCTAATGAAATAATTGAAATTCTTGTCAGTGTCTACACTCAAGCCTTACACAGAGTTGGCAGGCTTGCTGCCTTGCTGAGTAAATCCTGAAAAGCTTGTTTTTATCTTTGCTTGTTTGTACCTTGTTTTTTCACAATCAGTATGTTTTCTTTTTGTCTTCCAAGAGCCACAGATTCTCTCCATCTGTTAAGCCCAAAAATAGATCAATGCATCTATTTTGTTGAGATTTGCCCATCCCATTAAGTGATTGCGTGCAGAAATGGCAGGGGACACTTCTTCTGATACGTTCCCTGAAACAGCGCAGGCAAACATTAAGGACACATTATTGACTCCCATTTTCTTCCAGCCACAAGGATATCCATTAACATGGCACACAGCCCTAAATTTTTCCATTTTCTCTCTCACCAAACTTGACTTTTCACATTATTTCTGCCTCTGTTTTGTAATTTGCAGCCACAAATTATATCAGGGAAAAGCCATCTTGTAGGAAGTAGCTCCCCTTCCCAGAGCTATTTGCTAGGACTTGATTCTGAAGCATCAAAATGGGACCATCTTTACAGCTAATTATGACTGACAGCAGAGTGCTTCAAAGTCCATACAAGTCAGCCAACACAGCAAAGTTGTGTGTGTGTTTGTGTGTCCCTGAGCTGTTGATATGGTGTAATTTTTGCACACAGACTGACATGCTGCAGTATGTGGAGTAATAAACAGAACATCATATTGCAGTCAGGTCTCTGAAACATTAAGGATCTAAAAGTAACAAAGTAACACCCACAACAGATTATTATTTTTTTTTCTTTGCCATGGTACTATCACGCAAAACAAGTAAAGTTACTTAGAGAGGAAGTTTGCTGTAATATTTCATGAAACACTTTTCTTTAATTTTCAAACTGGCTACTGGTAACAAAATGCTATCCTGAAGAAAAAAGACTTGGTCAAAAAACAGAGACACCACATACATTTTTTGGAATATTTTCCACCATTTTAAAGTAGAACCCTAACATTTATCTAAATAAAACAAATGATGATCCCTCATTGTGAAGTGAGCTGTTATTTTCTAATAATAAGGACAGGGATTAAAGCACCAGAAATGTTATGCTTCCCCATCCCCTTAAACCTGATTTCAATATAAAACCAAAGGACCAGAATCATCAGACCAAGTTGTGTGTTTGACCTTGTTTTTTGCTGCTTTAATTTAACAAATTAAAGTGCAATGAGCTATGGTGACTCAAATTTGGTATTTCATTACCGTTCATGCCTCAACTAATAAAGGCCCATATTTTATAACTAGGACTAAAATAAAAACGTAACATTAAATAACATAAATTTTATGTTATTTCTGTGAGGTATCCAGAGATAGATATGATACACAGAAGTGTGAAATTGCTATTCTCTTATATAGAGTTCTGGGATTTTTATTTGACTATTTTACCCAGATTTTCATGTTTTATGGATACTTTTCAGATATCCATGTCATATCTAAGAGAGTCTTTTACCTCAAAAACCATCAAGTCATGAATAAAATGTTTACAGTTCAATAAAAACATTTATTTTGGATTAATTAAATGTTTTTGTTCCGAAGCTCTAAAATGTCTGCCTGTCAGTTCTCTCTGAAAATTGTTGCAAGAAAAAGTAGATCACATGTTTTATATGAAAGCAAAAAAACAAACATTTTTGTTGAATAAAAATCGTTATATGTGATTCTATAATTGACACTACAGTTCATCAGAATTTTACAAAAGTATTATTACTGGGCTTTACCTAATTCACCAGCAGTGTTCAGGGGGGCTGTGGAGGTTCCTTCATCTTTTCCTGAAAAGATGAAGATTTATTTAAATGTTTTTACATTAATAGTTTCACTTTTTCTTTGGTGGTGAGTTTTGTATTGGGTTGTTTACTAATTTGGGTGCACACATTTAGTAAACATATGTTTATTTAGATCATTAACTATTTTGTTGTTTTTGCTGAGTTTGAAGGACTGGCTTGGAGAAGATGATTGGTTTAAGGCAAACCAGGAAATGGAACAAACCATCAGGCTGCTGGAACCAGGGGACTTGATGATGAAGATTCTTCCTCTCGCTCTACTAATAGCATAACTGCTAAAACATTTATGGTGTCAGGTTGTTTAGTTTTTATAGTTGTGTTAAAGTTAAGATGTTTCGATTTGAATTAGTTATTTATGTATCGTTTGTCTTTGTCTTCTCTCCCACCCCTCCTTGTTTGTGTAGGCTAGCCTTTGAGTATGAATTCCCCTGTGTGTTCATTGTGTGAGGTCAGTTTCTGGTTTGTCATATTGAGTTGGTATGCTTTAGTTGATTTCTTTTGGGCTCATTTTTCTTATATTTTTGAGATTTGTTGTAGAAAGCCTTTTGTTAAAATCTTTTGGAAAAATTATATAGAAGTTATTTTTTAATATTTGCCTTTGACCTTGTTTTTTGCTGGTCGGACCGTTACAGCACCTTTTTAAAAAGTGAGAACATTGGTTTTGTTTTCTTTGAAGTTCTGCACGGATTTAAACAAATGTAAAAAAATTGCATAAAATAAAAATAAGAGACTGCACGTAAAGACATTTTTGCTATATAAGCAGGCTAAGATGACTGGGTTTGAGAAACAGATATGATATCCTGACAACCTCAACCTGAGGAACACATATTTTACTTTTAAACTTTATTAACAAATGAATAAATTCATTTGTTTATAAACAAATAAACAAATGGATAACTTCATTTGTTCATAAACAAATAAATAAATTCATTTGTTGATAAACAAATAAACAAATTAATAGATTCATTTGTTTCTAAAGGTCTATCTGACTCAGCAAATGGCACAAAAAATCTTCAGTAAATATGCTTCAGATTCTGCTGAGGATCTCTGCACAGAAATGTATAAGATGGCTTTCTTTTTTTAATGACTCTGACAACTTAGATTTTTGTGATGTCAGGGGAGTGCAGATTTGCTGTTTCTAAACATTTATCACAAACATTGTTCTGGCTCTGCACATTTCCATTTTTTTGTACTAATACTATGACATTAGCTTTAATCTTCCTGCAGTTTTCCTTTTAAAGCCTCAACTTTTTATGTGTTCTTTTCTGTTTCCTCTTCATTTTATCCGACAGCTCTTTAGTTGAGAAAATGTCCTGTCAACCATTTAGTTGCAAGACCCCCTCTTCATGATTGAGAAATTTTACACCTTATTCTCTGTATGACTTGAAAAAGAATTGGAATAAATTATAAAAAGTTTTACAGAATATTTATTCAGGTTTCTTTTTCAAAGCTAAAATATGAATCTGTTAAAGTAGAAACAATAATTTTAAGGCTAAAAGCTGAGTCCCAAAAAATAATATGGAGATTTTTTATGGTTTCTTCATTTTATATTAACAGGTAGAGAAACTAATTGGAAACTACAAGAATGTCCATGCCAGAATCTCTTGGTAAATTTACATATTTTATCGTTCTTTGATGTGAACAATGCAAACCGCAATTTTTGGCCAATCCTGATCAAAGTGAACAGTCAGTTGTACTTGTTTAATAAGCTGATGTGATGCTTAAAAAATGAAATCTTGGAAAACTCCCGCAGTACCAGTCTGCTTCTTCCATTATAAAGCAGTTAGTCCCCCAGCTCCATATCAGCCTGGTAATAAAGATGTCCCTATTTAATCATTTCCTAATTTTGCTTCATTTGGGTTCTGTTCTCTAATAGTCACAATAGATGGTGAAGCAAGAGATAAAACAGAGAACAGGTCAAGTGTTGTGCTGAGGCAGGCCCAGTAACAGAGGCGTCAGAAGGCAACTCAAAGGGCACAGCAGGCTCCTGCTTAGTTGACATTCTTGTTGTGCCTGGGCCATTAATTCTGTTATTGTTATTGCGGTGGCGTCCTGGAGTCCTATGAAAGACTCAACAACCAGTGCTTAACCCGACTCCATTCCCAATTCCCCATTTCCCTCCACCCTCACTCCTGGTTGTGTGTTCTGTGTTCCAAACTATCCAACTGCATTAGGTGTGGACTAACCGATTTCATTTCGGTGCAGCTTGGCTCAAAAGACTATTATTACCTTGTAATTGCACGAGTCAAACCCAATTAAACAAATCCGTATGGGGACAGATGCAACCCAAGTCCTCCCACACTCCCTACCTTTAACCCACAACACACACACATGCCTCTCTCTTTTCTCTTTTACTATTTTGTTAAGCTAATAACAGCTTTGTTAAGGTAATCCTGGTGCAGGATTGCCTCAGAACCACAACTGCGAAGGTTGTCTCTAATTATAATAAGTTACCTCTCACAAGTGAGCAAGAAGAAAAACTGGACGCTACCATGTTGTCCACTGAGGCCATAGGGAGGAAAAAAATGAAATACCACCATTGTCTGTTGCAAAGCAGGATAAACTAAGCAATACAAAGCCTTTTAATCCACTGTGAAGGCCAGGGAAATAAAGGGACTTATGCTTGTTTGGCAGCTCCAGCAGGAATCCATGCAGCATTGAGAGACCCAATCATCTCCACTCTATTCTCTCCCATTCAAGCAACACGTCGCCCCATAAGTCTACTGCTTCCTGTTCCTGAGAGTTTTGAGCCTCCCAGTTTTGCTCAAACTAAAAATACACCTTGATTTTTGAATTTATTAATTTGTCTTACATTAAGTTTTGACAAAACAAACATGTTTTTTTCTATATATATATATACTTTTAAACTAGTTCAGACATTTATCACAAAGGTAAAAAACTCAACAATTTTATTTACTAGCCTACTTTATTTAACTGACACTTTTGAGTATATGTAAGAATTATTTAAGACACAAACAACAACTCAATCATAATAATATTTAGATAAAATAAATCAATATTCCATACTTCAAGGTGGAAACTGTAATCATGAGACTTTAGAAATAAAGACACCATGGAATAAATCAATATGATCATCACTGGTATCTTTATTTAAAGCATTCTACGTTAAATTTAATAGTAATGTATCTGATGTTGATAGCAGAACATTGCAGTTGTTATTAATTGCCGAAAAAAGCATGTGAATTCATATGTTAAAAGAACATATCAAAACATATCAAAATTAACAATGTATTTAATATTTTCAGTGAATCAAATCATCAAAGAGAAAATATGTTTTTAAGCTACATTAAATAAATTACTGGTTTGCTAATATTTAATTCCACACCATTTTCTACCAGGATAATTAAAATGGCCTTTCGTTCAATTTAATACAAAGTAGTCTTTGGAATAATAAACTATCATCCTCAATAGATTTTATCCAAAAACACACATATTCTACTTTTAAACTAGTTCAGACATCTAGAATAGAATAGAATAGAATAGCATTTATTGTCATTGAACAGGATTCAATGAAATTTCTATTGCAACTCCCGTGCAAAAGTCAAAATATACAATATTAAATAAACAAACACACAATAATAATAATAATATATACAACTAAAATTAACTAAAGGCACTCAACCACACCAAAGAAGAAGCAGCACAAAGTTCAGAAATTCGACAATTTTCTACACTAGCCTATTTTATTTAACTGACACCTTTGAGTTTAAATAACTGATGCAAAGGAAGTTGATCACAGTAGGTGTACAAGGGATACTGTCACATCTGAAATATCTGTTTTTCCTCATAAAGATAGAATGGAATAGAATAGAAATATCCCTCATAGTCCCTCAGTGGGGAAATTCAGGTGTACCAACAGCAAAGTGACTCTCAAAATTAAAGCATGATACTCAAGTATCATGCTGCAATCTAAAATGAGAAAATCATACATAGATTTATTTCTTATTATTATGTTGACATAATAATATTTATGTAAACATAAATATTATTATTATTACTGATTTAATTAAATAAGACAGCATGATCAGTCAAATTATCTTTACTGTGGGTAGTTTGAAAATTAAGACACCCTATCAAATGTTGATCAGTCACGTATTTGTCTTAATGCAACAGATATTGATCTAATTACACTCAGAGAATGACCACATTATAAAAGTGATGAGTTAATCTAATGAGCTGCAATGGAGCAGTTACTGTTGCTCAGTCTGTTCAGAATGAACACAGAGACGTTGCACAAGCAGGGCATTGTTAGCATCTCCCCCAGTGGGGATTGCATGAATAAGAGCACCCAGCCATTTCATTTAAATGTGTGATCTCACTTCTCTTTCACTCCCATCTTTGTTGTCTTCAAAAAGAATAGGTCTTAGTGGGTCAGTATACACACACCCGTTAACACACTGTGCAAGTGAGTTTGTTTTCTATATGGAAGGCTTTTTTCTGATTTTGAGTTTTATCTCTGCTGCTTGCATTAACAGTTGTTACCTCCCACTACCTTAGGGGTGGGGGGCTTAGGATCCTGAAATTGTGGGGGTTGATGTGGCTCTGAAGAACTTCTGCATCCTTGGTCTCTGCACTTCAGAGTGCTTCTCCAGCCTGACTCTCACAAGATTTGACCCTTTTCTTTTATTTTCTAGGTCTTCCATTGGGTGTGTGTAGACTTGTATTTGAGGACTGTTTCCTAACAAATATAACATTGTGGGGACAAACTGCTCCTTGTAGGCCCCAAAGCCCGGGGTCCAAAAGATTATTCTTGCAACTAGGAGTGGGGTGATACGCAATTAGAGTTTTAGCAAAATGTTTTGCCGTAATATTGTGATGATAAAAATTATGACACAAAATAAATCTTACTTTTTTATTAGGTATCTGTGTATCACAGGAATCATAGCACAACTATTCTTGAAAAACCTTACAAATAATCTTCTTCAGGATGCGAGATACTGAAAGAAGTGTGATTTATAAACTCCACACATTAAAAACCTTTAATTATATTCTCAGATTTACTGTGTAAGGCTATGCCTAAGGTATTTCTACTAATTGTCTGGTGCAAATTAATTTCCGCACCGGAACAAATAAAGTATTTTTCCATGTGGATGGTGCAGCCAATGGAGACAACCCTTTTCAGGCCAGTTTTTTTTTTAAATTATTGTTATTTTTACTAAATTAAATCTTCATTTAAAAAACACATTTGGATTCAAACTGTTTATCTCTGATATTACAATTTTCTTGATGATCTAAAACATTTAGTCTCTTTTTCTGTTTTTATATTGTGTGAATCTGCATGCTCTATTCTTCTGTCACTTTGCTGCTGGTACACCTTTAATATACAAGGAGCAATCCCTGAAATCAATCCATTATTGTCCTTGAGGACAACTGTGATGAGGACACCACTGTCCCCATAACATGTGTTTTCAAAGTGACAGTTAAAGTGTGACAAATAGAAAGAAAACAAATAAAGAAAACAGTAAAGTAAGGTAAAGGTAGTAATTTTATTTATATAGCACATTTTCAGCAACAAGACTATTCAAAGTGTTTTACATGAATTAGAAGAAAATACAAACAAAATAACACATCAAAGAAAAGAGCAGAAGAAGAAAAAAGAAAACAAAGAACAGGAGTTTCTATGTAGTTCGCCCTTTTCACTGCATTGTCTCTGAACATTGCAGTTTGTATCACAATTATGTTATTTCAGATCAAATGCCTGAAGCATAAGGCTCAGGTCTCATTAGAAACGTGTTTATTTGTATTCTAATTAAATTTACATTTAAAGCATTTATAAATGAGCTGATTCAAACTGGAAAGTTTAATTTGGCAACAGTTGCTGCACCGCAGTTCCAATATATATATTGCTTTTACCAAAAAAATCCAGCGAAATTTTTGATGACCTGCACATTGTGTCGGTAAGCAAATCACATTCCCGACATCCTAATCTCTGTTAGTCACACATTCAGTTTCAATTATTGTTTCAAGTAACTCTGTTTTGCATTTGTAAGCAGCCAATTAATGTTCTCTCAGATGTCTGGAATCCTTTCCATGGTTTCTACCTTTGTTACTCAGGATCCTAATGACAATAAGAGAACAAAGGCAGCAATTGGAGGGACAACTGAAGAGGCCAGGAGTCATTAATTATGTAGTTCATAAGCCAATCTTATTAATTATCCCCTTTACCAGATCCCACATTTTTTGGACATACTGATTACATGGTTACTGACTCCGAATCCTATGAAATATTTCTTTCTCCACTCCTAATGGAGTCTAAAAGAGGAGTCATTTACCAATGGCTTTATTGGGCAGAGCGCCCAGACGGACTCTAAAATGTTACTTGAAAATGCAATTTCACATGACGATAGCAGGAGGCTTTCATGTACTTAAGCAGAGGTCATAGAAATTGCATTGCAATTAGCACTCTCCCTTTTACAGAGTCTGCTTCATTTGAAAAGCATTACACACCTTTTCACTACGATTCAGCATTAATCATTCATTTTCAACGATAAATTGCAGGCTTATGAGAGCCAAAATGTAATTCTGGCTGGCCACTGCATGAGGCTCCCTCTTGGACAGGATTTGCTTCACGTACATGGGGAGAGCTGAAAGCTTTTGAAAGATTTTTTTGAGGTGAGGACAACATGGGAGATCAAACAACTTTTAAAAATCTTCTGTGCCACTTAATTAGAAAGCAAAGTTTATAGCATGAACAGTTTTAGTTTGATTCCCTCTACAGTGAGTAAAGGGCTATGTTTACAGTTAAATAGCAAGGTTAGTATATTCTATAACAAAATGCTATTCTTTTGAAATATCTGAAAATATATCAGCACACCTTTTTTGTGCATAGAATCTATGTACGGCTAAAACAATCAGCCTCCTCATCATAAAAAAGGCATAAAGTCATTCCAATTTTGTCCAATAAAAGAACTTCTTAAATGGAAGCAGATACTGAAATTTGCCAAGCCTCTTCAAAGCCCATCCCACTTCATGTTGAGCCTCTCAGCAAGACTCTAAATGCAGATAAGGAAGAAATGGAAAATGGAGGCCAAATTGACCCTTTCACAGCATGTTAACTCACTTTGTATGAGCACCTGGAGTGGCTGCCCCCCTCCCATCAATAAAATAATTTAAAAACACATTATACTCCTTTAAAAGGACCCATTTGTCAGACCAGGTGACTCTTAAAAGACCCCACGGATTAGTGATGCCCTGAACCAGGTAGTTTTAATTCAACCACAATCGATATGACTTAGACTGCCGTTGTGTTGGAAGTGAATATTAAAAAGGCTATTTCAAGTGAAATGTTTCTTGTGCATGGAGTCAATAAAAATAGATGGGGGGTACACAGAATGGATTTGTGTTTTGAATCTACATTTGATTTGTTCAGCTTGTATGGGTTTTTTTCATAATGATTAATGGTGTATGAATACAATATTTATCTGCCAAAGTAAATTCTTTATTTTATTTTTTATTTTTTGACAATTGTATAAGCCAGAAATTTCTTTCCAAAAATGTTAGAATTTTTGAATTGTACAAAATATAATCTACAGACGATGTACACAATATAATCTACTGACTATTATTACAAACTTTTACTGCTACTGCTCTTTGCAGTAAGTGAAATAAAGGATTTTATGAGAACATTAAAACAATTACTACATTAGAGCATACTTTCAGTCCTTGATTATCTGCTTTTTCTTTTGCAAAACATATTACCCATACTTTTTCTGACCTTCAACACATCAATATGTTCAACACATTAGATTTACAACATTACTGGCATTGATATTGTGTGTTATTCAGAGTACATGTGCTAATTTTGTGGTTGTTGAAAAATGAGGGTCTTAAGGTATTTTCACTCCTTGTAGTCCAGTGGACCAAAATTGCAACATTTGATAAACTTCAGCCGGATTATGACACTGCACTGTGCCAAGCGAACCAAACTAACTGAAAAATGTATTCTCCTCCTTGCCAGTAGAGCTGCTGCACTAAGAACCATGGAATGAAACAATGGGAAATCCCCAAAGAAGACCAACACAACTTACTTCTAAACAAAAATGGCGTACCGTCAGATTGTAGTGGTTGCGGGATTTCTCTTTTGCCTTTGGTGAAAGACCACAAGCCATGTTAGATAATTTACTATGAAAACACTGAAAACATGTATTTTATGCTCTTTTGGTGCTTACAAAATTCTAGAAGATACAATAATTTTCAGTTTGTCACAGGTCTATTTCAAATTTTCATTATTATTATTTAATAATACTAATTTAATGAAAATATGTTTTAAATTTTCTTTGTTTAACAAGGTAAACCCCATTGAGATCTAGATCTCATTTTCAAGAGGCACCTGGGCAGAAGTCTGCAATACACAGCAACCATATTAGTTTTACAAAATAAAACTAATTAATACACATGCACAAATGTAAAACAATAGATTTAAACTTAAAAGCAGTGATACTGTTTAATAAAATCTTGTTACCTGTTTTTAAGAACATATATAAAACACATTCTTTTGTATACACATACACTGAACAAAAATTTAAAGGCCCATGTCAAATATGAGTTTTCTGAACATTTGCATTATGTAATAGGAGAAATCAAAATATATTTAATAATAATTAATGATCTTCATATCGGCATTGACAATATTTTGGAATGGCCATTTATAGTAGAATAGTCATTCTCCGTTGATAGGGGTCAAGTTAAGGAATTTGATTTTAACCAAGTTGTCTTCTCATAGGCAGTTATGGACAGTGTGAGATGTGCAAACCAATAATCTCATCATTTGTGTGTGTCACTGGTCGTAGCCACAGATGGACGAGCTGGATGTGGCAATCTTGTGCTGGAATGGTCACACGTGGCCAGCAATAATAAAGCAGATTTGCAGGTGTGCCATTCTGTTGGAAACAAACTCTTAAATGGTTTATTGGTTTAATAATGGACATTGAGCCATGCCTGGGCCCCATGAGAAGAGGTATTGTTTTTGGGTTAGGACCAAGGAGTGTATTGAGCTTAAGTTAAGATGGACACATACCAACTTAACTTAAGTTAATGGTACAGGGCACAATGTGTTTAGGGTTAGGGTCAGGGTTAGACTATTAATGAATGAACATCAATACAAAGTCCTTTGAAGATAGTGTGCGTGTGAAGGGGGGGGAGGGACATGTGTGTGTGTATGGAGGGAGGGGGGGAGGGACGTGTATGTGCTTGTGTGTCTGGAACAAACAACAAAGTGAGAAATTTTGTCACTGCTGCCTGTGTCCCATGGTGCTGCTGTTTTGTCTGTTCGTTTGTAGCTGGATGGAGTTTCTGATGACTGAGTGAATCAGTGATTTGGCATGTTAGTGAATGTGTTTGGACTAATCAGACAGAGGGGCCACTGTAATGGACAGAATCTGGGCAGAATCACAGCGAGACCTGCCATGGTCGGGAGTGAGTAATGCAACTAATTTTTTTCCCAGTCTCAGCCACCGCTAAGACGGAAATGGGGTCAGCAAAGGTGGAGGCAGCATCAAATGAACAGCTGTTGCTTTTCACTGTGGAGAGCTGCCTGGAAAAAGGTATGTTAGTAAACCTTCCCATCTGCTTTTTGTACACACTGAAAAATGCATGTACAAATTAAGGGCAGGCCCTGAGCATATTACTTTCATTTTGCATCACAGAATTCAGCCAATCAGTGAGGTTATGGTTAGAAAAAACACACATCAGCTCTGTGATGAAATGTGCATGGAGTATGTCAGTCAATCTGTAAGAGCCTGACTCTATGCATTTGAAACAATTGTCTATTATAAAAATGCATCTCATAGGGAAATAAACCAGTGTGGTGTTCCAGATTGAAATCTTTACTACTGGTCCTGGGGTTTATAAACATATATATTACATATGCAACACCCACACACACACACGCACACACGCACACACACACATATATACACACATACAGTTAGGGCCAGAAATATTTGGACAGTGACACAGGTTTTGTTATTTTAGCTGTTGACAAAAATATGTTCAGAAATACAATTTATATATAATATGGGCTGAAAGTGCACACTCCCAGCTGCAATATGAGAGTTTCCACATCCAAATCGGAGAAAGGGTTTAGGAATCATAGCTCTGTAATGCAGAGCCTCCTCTTTTTCAAGGGACCAAAAGTAATTGGACAATGGACTCCAAAGGCTGCAAGTAACTCAAAAGGCCTTTCCCTCGTTAACCTGTAATCAAGTAAGTAGTTAAAAGGTCTGGGGTTGTTTCCAGGTGTGTGGTTTTGCATTTGGAAGCTGTTGCTGTGACCAGACAACATGCGGTCAAAGGAGCTCTCAATTGAGGTGAAGCAGAACATCCTGAGGCTGAAAAAAAGGAAAAAATCCATCAGAGAGATAGCAGACATGCTTGGAGTAGCAAAATCAACAGTCGGGTACATTCTGAGGAAAAAGGAATTGACTGGTGAGCTTGGGAACTCAAAAAGGCCTGGGCGTCCACGGAAGACAACGGTGGTGGATGATCGCCGCATACTTTCTTTGGTGAAGAAAAACCCGTTCACAACATCAACTGAGGTCCAGAACACTCTCAGAGAAGTAGGTGTATCTGTCTCTAAGTCAACAGTAAAGAGAAGACTCCATGAAAGCAAATACAAAGGGTTCACATGTAGATGCAAACCATTCATCAATTCCAAAAATAGACAGGCCAGAGTTAAATTTGCCCAAAAACACCTCAAGAAGCCAGCCCAGTTCTGGAAAAGTATTCTATGGACAGATGAGACAAAGATCAACCTGTACCAGAATGATGGGAAGAAAAAAGTTTGGAGAAGAAAGGGAACGGCACATGATCCAAGGCACACCACATCCTCTGTAAAACATGGTGGAGGCAACGTGATGGCATGGGCATGCATGGCTTTCAATGGCACTGGGTCACTTGTGTTTATTGATGACATAACAGCAGACAAGAGTAGCCGGATGAATTCTGAAGTGTACCGGGATATACTGTCAGCCCAGATTCAGCCAAATGCTGCAAAGTTGATCGGACGGCGCTTCACAGTACAGATGGATAATGACCCCAAGCATACAGCCAAAGCTACCCAGGAGTTCATGAGAGCAAAAAGGTGGAATATTCTGCAATGGCCAAGTCAATCACCAGATCTTAACCCAATTGAGCATGCATTTCACTTGCTCAAATCCAGACTTCAGACGGAAAGACCCACTAACAAGCAAGACCTGAAGGCTGCGGCTGTAAAGGCCTGGCAAAGCATTAAGAAGGAGGAAACCCAGCGTTTGGTGATGTCCATGGGTTCCAGACTTAAGGCAGTGATTGCCTCCAAAGGATTTGCAACAAAATATTGAGAAAAAACTTTTTTGTTTGGGTTATGTTTATATGTCCAATTACTTTTGAGCTCCTAAAATGTGGAGTGTTTGTAAACAAATGTGTACAATTCCTACATTTTCTATCACATATTTTTGTTCAACCCTTTAAATTAAACGTTACAATCTGCACTTGAATTCTGTTGTAGAGGTTTCATTTCAAATCCAATGCGGTGGCATGCAGAGCCCAACTCACAAATATTGTGTTACTGTCCAAATATTTCTGGCCCTAACTGTATATATATATATATATATATATATATACAGTTAGGGCTTAGGGAATCGGCTTGATGTCCTGATCAAGAAATGTTTGCTCCTGTTTCCTGTTATATATATATATATATATATATATATATATATATATATATATATATAGCTGACTGGATAGCTCAATAGATAAGGCAGGTTCGAATATGTCCCCATGTTAAATTCACAAATACGTGCCCATGTTAAATCCACCCATATGTCCCCATTTAAATCTACCTATATTTCCCATGTTAATCCGGACTGCCGCACCTCTCCAGCCTATCGTCATTCAAGGATGCCTTCCAAAGTTCAAGCTACCTTGGGTCTACCTGCTTGTCAGCTGCGCTTTAACCCATCTCCTCCCCATCTCCACCGTCATCCTGACGGACCTCCTCCAGGAGCCCTCTGTGCTCCTCCATCTCCAGGCTCTGCTCCACCACCAGTTTTCGGTCCCCGGGGGAAGACTATCTCAAACTCAGAGATCCTCGGCACACCGTCTTCTGCCAGGTCTGAGCGCCAAAGATCTTGTACTATTAAATCTTTTAACTACTATTTTCTTCTCTGTGTTTGTCTCTCCAGATTGAAGTCACAGTGCAATAGTGCAACAGTTTTGCAGGATAGATACACAAAGTACATTATTAAAAATGTCTGAAAAAATCAACTGTACACTTCTCTGCTGCAGTGGCTAATAGAATCAGAGATAGACCAATAACAGGAAACAGGAGCAGCCATTTCTTGATCAGGACATCAAGCCGATTCCCAGAACTGGATAAAAAAAATCCAGTTTTAATTAATTCATGTCTGAACTGTATCATCCAGACTCAGGTGAGGGTCATTCCAATGGAAATAAAGGTAATAAAGCAGAAAAAAGACTTCATGTTCTCTGTAACATTTTTTTTTTTTTTTTTGCTGTGAGAAGTGAAAACACTAAGCGTAGGGATGACAGCTGCTGTTGTACTTATGATGACAACAGGATTGTTGTTTCAAAGGCTGGTTGAAAAGTTGGATTTGGAGAGAACTGAATCACTTAAAATGATTTGCTACCCACATAGTAATGTTTCAAGGACAATGTTTCATTTCAGAATATAACATGTGAACGTGAAGCCACTAGCTTAGGTGGTGATGTGTTTGTCAGTAATTCTTTAGGATTACAGTTAAACCATGCTTCCAGTGACATCTGGAAAGCCATGAACGATTGCCTGTACAATTTATGGGAGCTCCACTTTGGACTCCCTGCTCCTCTATTAGTGGCAGCAACAATTAGAAAACACCTGGAAGAACTGCGTGTCTATTGAGTTTATTGTTCAACCTACATATCAGTCCAACAATCCTAAGAATGGTTATAAACAGCAACATGGAAAAGCATTGTTGAGATGACTTGCTGAAAGGGAAGTGAGGGAAAGAGTCATTAGCATATTAAAGAGACAGATGCCAATTTCAAGGCATCAGGACAGCAGTGTGAAGTCAAATTTCTTTGGTGTTATTTTAGGTACAGCATTTTGTTAGAAGCTTGTTAGAGCCTCTAACACAATCCCGTTGGCACATCAGAAAGCATTTCTTTTGTCTTTTGTGAAAGATGTAATCATGAAGTTGTGAATGCTGCTTTCTGGCCCTGAAGGTCACTGGTGGCAGTTGAAGCATCAACCAAGGATTCTTTGGTGGAGATCAGCATTGATGGAAGTGAAGTCAGACATTTTCAGGTCAAGGCATGCACTACAGCTTCTGTCATTGCAGAAACAAAAACCTGGGTGTGGCAGGAATTTGGAGGGAATATTAAAGTCTTTGAGCTTTTTAATTCTAAGTAACTTATGGAAAACCATATTGTGATCACAAAAAGATCAGGCTGTGTTTGGTTTTTGGGGAGAAATTGTAGACCCGTCCGGCATAGAGAATATTGTGTAAGTACATTACAGTCATGTCATCTATGGAGCAAGCTGAGCCTTACTACTAAAGAAGCTGACAATAGAATGAATAGTTTTTATTTGGACATAACTCTGAGGAAAAAGAAGAAAGCTGAAAAAATGGACAGGGTAAAATACACGTCAAATACATTAAATCTTCTCCATCAGGGGAAATAATGAATTAAAGGCCACTGTAGCTCTGCAGTTTGCCAGTCAATGTACTTTAACTTCCACTCCCTTCTTCCCCCAACACACAGCGTTTCTCTTCCCTTCCCTCTGCAAGCAGTTGCTTTGCCATCAATTGCCATCTTGTCTGGTACCATTAATGCACGCCCACAAAAGGATGGCACATCACATTATCACCTCACTTCCTTTCAAATTAGAGTTGAGCGATGCCTCAGCTCAGCATGTGACTTGTTAACACTATCAGCTATTTGGAGGTATTGTTCCCTAATATGCAGTGTCTAAAGATTTCATCAGGCATTTGATGACAGAAATAAACCACTGCCCACAGGGAAATTGGACTGATTAATGGACTTATGTGTTGGAGGGGAGTCGATACAGCAGCAGACGCTCACATCGGGATGAGCAAAAATGTCTATCATGGGCTATGTAGTCACATCTAAGACCCAGCCTCATGCTCATCTCGAGTGTTGCTTGGCTTATGTGCAACCACTGGAAAAGCCAGGGTCATAAACCAGCTGTGTCGGCTACATGCTGTCTCTCCCTATTAGAAATGCTCATATGGGTCCAGATCATTTTATGTCATCCATTTCACACAAAAAGTCTTTCCATGAATACCAGGAGCAACACTGAAACCCCATTTCTCTGGCCTTTCTGCTATTATTGTGAGATGGTTTTGTGCCCTCACTCAGACCAGCCCCCCCTCAACACTGTTAAGTGCTCTCTTATTTCGCATAATGCACCTCTAACCTGCAATGAAACCCACAGACGACCCCCTTCCATCGTTCTTGGCTTCGCCCCACAACCTTTTTGCCTGAATTTTTTCCTGATTTTAAAGAGGATGCAGATAGAGTCACTCTTTAACAATCAGTAATACAGGTGGAGGGAAGAATCAGTAGTCCTTACTTTATTCAAGGATTCAAATACTTTGAGTATAAAAATCCACTTTGAATTTTGAATTGTTTTGAGAAGCATTGAGTTTAAACTAAATATTAAAAGTTGCTTCACTGCTTCAGAGCTAACTACTGGCAGAATCAATCTGTGTTCACTGTCATGTATTCACCTTTTCTGTTTACAGAACAGCATTCCATAAGAATGACCTTGGCCTACATGTGATGTGTTGTAGGAATGATACATTTTCCATATTTCCCGGTTAATAGACTTGTGACACTAATTTTATACTGAAACCTTAATAAAATCTTAATGTGTTTTTTGTTTGTTTTTTATTATACCTGTGTTGTTGGGCTTTGACTTAATGTCTTTCTAAACTAACTTTCCAAGATCTGTGAATTTTCTTTTAAATAGCTTCAATTTTAGAGTCGAGTTTTCAGTTACTCCTCCAAAACATTTACAACCATTTATGCAAAAATTATATTTGACTCAGATTTGCATAAATCCCATCATACCAACTCTCAGCAAATTTAAGATTTATTAGACAGACTTTACTTCTACTTACAAGATGACGACATTTGAGCACAGTGTTATATGTTCCATGCCGCTATCATGGAAATCAAACAAGTTCTAGCTTATAAAAATCTGAGACTCAGGTTATATATTAGGTCATATGAATGGGAAACAGAAATATGATTACAAGCACCTTTTGGTCAGGAAATGCAAAAAAAAGACCTGTGTTGAGGCTCTGTGTGGTACTTCCCAGTTCAATGCCTTGACAGCAGTTCCCTCTGGTGTCTGGTGTATGAGTAGCAACAAAACAGATCAAAATCAGATCGTCACACCTAAAACACATTCTGGAAGGATAAAATCAACAAATTTGTCATTGAGAAAAATAAAAAATTTAGATAGCAGGAAAAATTATGTTTATTCACTTTGAAAGAGTTAATTTATCAGGTGATTCTGTCTATGGAGTTGGTTGCTAAAATATGCAATATGAATACTCCACTGATTTGAATTCAATCACATCATTGAATTCAAATCAGTGATTTATATAGGGGCCATTTCACAACAAATGTTGTCTTAAGGTATTTCAGGGACAAAAAATGTAGTCCATTCAATCACACATTCCAATTAATCCTTGTTATCAATCAGTTTAATATTCAAATTTTGTTTAAAAAGTGTGCAGATTGCATTTAGTCACTGCCTTGCAACATTCCTCCTGAAACGAGCCACACACTCTACCTTTCCCCTACATGACTGGGAAACATTACTGTTTTAACAAAACTATCAAAAAGGAAAGTTAGCCTACCCTTAAAAGTACACAGGATGTCTGCCTCACAGTCTAAAACTGGAAGCTGGTTCTACAGGAGAGAAGCCTTATAACTAAAAGATCTGACTAACATTCTACTTTGATAAATTACACAAACTAGCAAGTCTGAGAGCAGAGTGTTCTGTTACAAACATGGAAAAGACAGTTGTCTGATTTATCTGATTATTAAAGGATTTGTGAGATGAACAATCTCTTTCTCTAAATTCTATTTTGTATTTTAACATGGAGCAAATAAAAAAAAGCTAAAATAGGAAAAATATGTTCTCTCTTTTGAATTATCATCAGAAATCTTGCTCTAGTGTTTTGGTCACCTGAAGGTTTTTAACTGTATTTTGTTGACTTCTTGATAGTGAAGTGTCCAGCCTTGAAGTAACAAATGTATTAGTTTTTCTGCATCTCTCCTGATTCTGTGCTTGATTCAAATAGTGCTCCATAAATAACCCTGGCGTGTAAAGGTTAATCCTGGGCAAGATATTTCTCATTCTGGCAATATTCCAGAGATGAAAAAATGTAAAAAAAACATTTACACTTTGTCACTATACACTTTATTTAGCACTGCACTTTTAAAGTAGATCTATAAATTAATAACGTTTTGCACACAGGAATTTTTAATTGTATTTATTGAGTATTTTAGGGATTAGAGTGTAGCCTTTGTTCTGGGCTCTGCACAGCTGCTCTTCATTGGCCAGTGGAGGTGGTTGACTGTGAAGAGAGGATAATTGGTACTCAGAGCAATGAGCTATTGGTGTGTAAAACTAAGTAAATGATGTGCATAATTTATTAGGTGTGGAATGTGCTAACAGAAAAAATTCACCTGTCTTTTCTGTGTCCTCTCAGGATGTTTGGACAAATATTGTCCTAAGGGGCTGGACAATGTTATAGGTCCTGGGAGAGACCATTGAGAAGAATGGGAGAGGGGTGTAAACCTGCTGTTCCACCTAAACTCTGCTTCATATCATCTGTCTGCACTGAAAATCCAGCCGAAAAAGGCCAACCTGTTACATAGGGCAACAAAAAACACAATTATCAAAGTGGTTTTCTCAAAAAGGTTTATTTATTTATGGTGTACTGTTTTATGGTGTTTTAGTAAGGGTAAGAATAAAACATAAAAAAATATTTATAAAAAGGAAGTTGATGTGTTTATAGTAAAATGTATTTTATTCAATTAAGTGGAACAGGGTAAGATGGGATTCCCTTATGAATTTTCAGATTGTTTTATCTGTCACAGCTGGGACTATTTAAGATTGTAATTTTCACCTGTGAGACAGATGTTGAGATACAGACACTGAGATTTTGTGAGACCAAGATTGTGACTTGTTGTTTGTGATGGGAGGAATAAACCTGCTGTTCCACCTAAACTCCGCTTCATATCATCTGTCTGCACTGAAAATCCAGCCGAAAAAGGCCAACCTGTTACATAGGGCAACAAAAAACACAATTATCAAAGTGGTTTTCTCAAAAAGGTTTATTTTAAATTTTTTGTTAACGAATAAAAACCCATCATACCTAGGATATAACAATAAAATTATATGACCTTTATTTTTGTCAAATTTAAATTTTAGTAAAAGTTGTAAAAATACAAAGTCATATGAATTTTGTCTTATAAATCATATTTGAAACAACCAACAGCTTATTTATGATGTAAAATCTATTTTTTTTTTCTTGTCTAAAAAGTACAGGCAATCAAAATTTTATTTTTGCTTTCTTGGCTTTATTGCCAATTTTTTTCTCTATAGTGCTTATGGCTAATCCTGAGTTACTCAAAAGTTACATAAAATTACAGTCTTGTTTCATGACCGATTGAATTGCATTTTCCCATTTTTTTACAATATTTGCTATCGTCATTTATATATATAAAAAAAGTAACTTGCAAGCTTATTGGCTGATTTTTCTATTTAACCCCTCTTTTTAAAAAAAAAATATATCTCTGATGCATTTTAACCAATACTTTCATGCTTAACAACTAAATAAAAGGACCCGTAGTTGAGTGGTCGGACTAACACAGTACTACACGAAGGACTCGGGTTCAAATCCCTCTAAGCACAGGATTTTGTGGAAATCCAGACATTTAGGGGTCTGGAAGTGTCATTCCAAAGAGATTGTAAGGTAATGAGGTGTATCCAGCGAATGAGAAGTGTTAACTTGTGGTGGCGACTAGGGAGCAGTGACATCTGTAGCAGAATGTGAGGTTCTACACCACTTTGTGGTATATAGCATAATCTAAGGAGGATCACAAGTGTGCGTTTACTTTTTGATCTCTCTTCATGAAACACTGGAACTGTTCAAACCACAAAAATATACTGCTTCTCGGTACTTTATACTGTTATAAAGCTGAACGTTCAAGATTTTGCAGAAAATTACACATTGGTACTTATTTCACTGAGATAAAGCAGTGTATTTTTGTGGTTTGAAAAAATTCCAGTGTTTCTTCAACATAAATTTTTCTAAGACGAAAAAAGCTTCATCAAATTGCAATAAATCAAAAATGCAGCAATGTGAAATTTTCTGCAAAATCTTGAAAGTTCAGCTTTATAATCTTTGAAACAGCATAGAAGTACTGAAAAGCAGTATATTTTTGTGGTTTGAAAAAATTCCAGTGTTTCTTCAACATAAATTTTTCGAAGACGAAAAAAGCTTTCTCTCAGAGAAATAAGACAAAAATGCAACAATGTGTAATTTTCTGCAAATTCATGAAAGTTGAACTTTATAATCTTTGAAACAGCATAGAAGTACTGAGAAGCAGTAAATTTTAGTGTTTTGAACAATTCCAGTGTTGATCTCAGTGAAAGAATTCAAAAATAAGACTAAGACGAAAAAAGCTTTCTCTCAGTGAAATAAGTCAAAAATGCACCACTGTGTAATTTTCTGCAAATTCATGAAAGTTCAGCTTCATAATCTTTGAAACAGCTTAGAAGTACTGAGAAGCAGTAAATTTTAGTGTTTTGAACAATTCCAGTGTTGATCTCAGTGAAAGAAGTCAAAAATAAGACTAAGACGAAAAAAGCTTTCTCTCAGTGAAATAAGTCAAAAATGCACCACTGTGTAATTTTCTGCAAATTCATGAAAGTTCAGCTTCATAATCTTTGAAACAGCTTAGAAAGTACTGAGGAGCAGTAAATTTTAGTGTTTTAACCATTTCCAGTGTTGATCTCAGTGAAAGAAGTCAAAAATAAGACTAAGACGAAAAAAGCTTTCTCTCAGTGAAATAAGTCAAAAATGCACCACTGTGTAATTTTCTGCAAATTCATGAAAGTTCAGCTTCATAATCTTTGAAACAGCTTAGAAGTACTGAGAAGCAGTAAATTTTAGTGTTTTGAACAATTCCAGTGTTGATCTCAGTGAAAGAAGTCAAAAATAAGACTAAGACGAAAAAAGCTTTCTCTCAGTGAAATAAGTCAAAAATGCACCACTGTGTAATTTTCTGCAAATTATGAAGTTCAGCTTCATAATCTTTGAAACAGCTTAGAAGTACTGAGAAGCAGTAAATTTTAGTGTTTTGAACAGTTCCAGTGTTGATCTCAGTGAAAACAACTCAAAAATAAGACTAAGACGAAAAAAGCTTTCTCTCAGTGAAATAAGTCAAAAATGCACCACTGTGTAATTTTCTGCAAATTCATGAAAGTTCAGCTTCATAATCTTTGAAACAGCTTAGAAGTGCTGAGAAGCAGTAAATTTTAGTGTTTTGAACAATTCCAGTGTTGATCTCAGTGAAAGAAGTCAAAAATAAGACTGACGAAAAAAGCTTTCTCTCAGTGAAATAAGTCAAAAATGCACCACTGTGTAATTTTCTGCAAATTCATGAAAGTTCAGCTTCATAATCTTTGAAACAGCTTAGAAGTACTGAGAAGCAGTAAATTTTAGTGTTTTGAACAATTCCAGTGTTGATCTCAGTGAAAGAAGTCAAAAATAAGACTAAGACGAAAAAAGCTTTCTCTCAGTGAAATAAGTCAAAAATGCACCACTGTGTAATTTTCTGCAAATTCATGAAAGTTCAGCTTCATAATCTTTGAAACAGCTTAGAAGTACTGAGAAGCAGTAAATTTTAGTGTTTTGAACAATTCCAGTGTTGATCTCAGTGAAAGAAGTCAAAAATAAGACTAAGACGAAAAAAGCTTTCTCTCAGTGAAATAAGTCAAAAATGCACCACTGTGTATTTTTTTTTCATATTCATAAAAGTTCAGCTTCATAATCTTTGAAACAGCTTAGAAGTACTGAGGAGCAGTAAATTTTAGTGTTTTGAACAATTCCAGTGTTGATCTCAGTGAAAGAATTCAAAAATAAGACTGACGAAAAAAGCTTTCTCTCAGTGAAATAAGTCAAAAATGCACCACTGTGTAATTTTCTGCAAATTCATGAAAGTTCAGCTTCATAATCTTTGAAACAGCTTAGAAGTACTGAGAAGCAGTAAATTTTAGTGTTTTTAAACAATTCCAGTGTTGATCTCAGTGAAAGAAGTCAAAAATAAGACTAAGACGAAAAAAGCTTTCTCTCAGTGAAATAAGTCAAAAATGCACCACTGTGTAATTTTCTTCATATTCATAAAAGTTCAGCTTCATAATCTTTGAAACAGCTTAGAAGTACTGAGGAGCAGTAAATTTTAGTGTTTTCAACAATTCCAGTGTTGATCTCAGTGAAAGAAGTCAAAATAAGACTAAGACGAAAAAAGCTTTCTCTCAGTGAAGTAAGTCAAAAATGCACCACTGTGTAATTTTCTGCAAATTCATGAAAGTTCAGCTTCATAATCTTTGAAACAGCTTAGAAGTACTGAGAAGCAGTAAATTTTAGTGTTTTGAACAATTCCAGTGTTGATCTCAGTGAAAGAAGTCAAAAATAAGACTAAGACGAAAGAAGCTTTCTATCAGTGAAATAAGTCAAAAATGCACCACTGTGTAATTTTCTGCAAATTCATGAAAGTTCAGCTTCATAATCTTTGAAACAGCTTAGAAGTACTGAGAAGCAGTAAATTTTAGTGTTTTGAACAATTCCAGTGTTGATCTCAGTGAAAGAAGTCAAAAAAAAGACTAAGACGAAAAAAGCTTTCTCTCAGTGAAATAAGTCAAAAATGCACCACTGTGTAATTTTCTGCAAATTCATGAAAGTTCAGCTTCATAATCTTTGAAACAGCTTAGAAGTACTGAGGAGCAGTAAATTTTAGTGTTTTGACCATTTCCAGTGTTGATCTCAGTGAAAGAAGTCAAAAATAAGACTAAGACGAAAAAAGCTTTCTCTCAGTGAAATAAGTCAAAAATGCACCACTGTGTAATTTTCTGCAAATTCATGAAAGTTCAGCTTCATAATCTTTGAAACAGCTTAGAAGTACTGAGAAGCAGTACATTTTAGTGTTTTGAACAATTCCAGTGTTGATCTCAGTGAAAGAAGTCAAAAATAAGACTAAGACGAAAAAAGCTTTCTCTCAGTGAAATAAGTCAAAAATGCACCACTGTGTAATTTTCTGCAAATTCATGAAAGTTCAGCTTCATAATCTTTGAAACAGCTTAGAAGTACTGAGAAGCAGTAAATTTTAGTGTTTTGAACAATTCCAGTGTTGATCTCAGTGAAAGAAGTCAAAAATAAGACTAAGACGAAAAAAGCTTTCTCTCAGTGAAATAAGTCAAAAATGCACCACTGTGTAATTTTCTGCAAATTTATGAAAGTTCAGCTTCATAATCTTTGAAACAGCTTAGAAGTACTGAGAAGCAGTAAATTTTAGTGTTTTGAACAATTCCAGTGTTGATCTCAGTGAAACAACTCAAAAATAAGACTAAGACGAAAAAAGCTTTCTCTCAGTGAAATAAGTCAAAAATGCACCACTGTGTAATTTTCTGCAAATTCATGAAAGTTCAGCTTCATAATCTTTGAAACAGCTTAGAAGTACTGAGAAGCAGTAAATTTTAGTGTTTTGAACAATTCCAGTGTTGATCTCAGTGAAAGAAGTCAAAAATAAGACTAAGACGAAAAAAGCTTTCTCTCAGTGAAGTAAGTCAAAAATGCACCACTGTGTAATTTTCTGCAAATTCATGAAAGTTCAGCTTCATAATCTTTGAAACAGCTTAGAAGTACTGAGAAGCAGTAAATTTTAGTGTTTTGAACAATTCCAGTGTTGATCTCAGTGAAAGAAGTCAAAAATAAGACTAAGACGAAAGAAGCTTTCTATCAGTGAAATAAGTCAAAAATGCACCACTGTGTAATTTTCTGCAAATTCATGAAAGTTCAGCTTCATAATCTTTGAAACAGCTTAGAAGTACTGAGAAGCAGTAAATTTTAGTGTTTTGAACAATTCCAGTGTTGATCTCAGTGAAAGAAGTCAAAAAAAAGACTAAGACGAAAAAAGCTTTCTCTCAGTGAAATAAGTCAAAAATGCACCACTGTGTAATTTTCTGCAAATTCATGAAAGTTCAGCTTCATAATCTTTGAAACAGCTTAGAAGTACTGAGGAGCAGTAAATTTTAGTGTTTTGACCATTTCCAGTGTTGATCTCAGTGAAAGAAGTCAAAAATAAGACTAAGACGAAAAAAGCTTTCTCTCAGTGAAATAAGTCAAAAATGCACCACTGTGTAATTTTCTGCAAATTCATGAAAGTTCAGCTTCATAATCTTTGAAACAGCTTAGAAGTACTGAGAAGCAGTACATTTTAGTGTTTTGAACAATTCCAGTGTTGATCTCAGTGAAAGAAGTCAAAAATAAGACTAAGACGAAAAAAGCTTTCTCTCAGTGAAATAAGTCAAAAATGCACCACTGTGTAATTTTCTGCAAATTCATGAAAGTTCAGCTTCATAATCTTTGAAACAGCTTAGAAGTACTGAGAAGCAGTAAATTTTAGTGTTTTGAACAATTCCAGTGTTGATCTCAGTGAAAGAAGTCAAAAATAAGACTAAGACGAAAAAAGCTTTCTCTCAGTGAAATAAGTCAAAAATGCACCACTGTGTAATTTTCTGCAAATTTATGAAAGTTCAGCTTCATAATCTTTGAAACAGCTTAGAAGTACTGAGAAGCAGTAAATTTTAGTGTTTTGAACAGTTCCAGTGTTGATCTCAGTGAAACAACTCAAAAATAAGACTAAGACGAAAAAAGCTTTCTCTCAGTGAAATAAGTCAAAAATGCACCACTGTGTAATTTTCTGCAAATTCATGAAAGTTCAGCTTCATAATCTTTGAAACAGCTTAGAAGTACTGAGAAGCAGTAAATTTTAGTGTTTTGAACAATTCCAGTGTTGATCTCAGTGAAAGAAGTCAAAAATAAGACTGACGAAAAAAGCTTTCTCTCAGTGAAATAAGTCAAAAATGCACCACTGTGTAATTTTCTGCAAATTCATGAAAGTTCAGCTTCATAATCTTTGAAACAGCTTAGAAGTACTGAGAAGCAGTAAATTTTAGTGTTTTGAACAATTCCAGTGTTGATCTCAGTGAAAGAAGTCAAAAATAAGACTAAGACGAAAAAAGCTTTCTCTCAGTGAAATAAGTCAAAAATGCACCACTGTGTAATTTTCTGCAAATTCATGAAAGTTCAGCTTCATAATCTTTGAAACAGCTTAGAAGTACTGAGAAGCAGTAAATTTTAGTGTTTTGAACAATTCCAGTGTTGATCTCAGTGAAAGAAGTCAAAAATAAGACTAAGACGAAAAAAGCTTTCTCTCAGTGAAATAAGTCAAAAATGCACCACTGTGTAATTTTCTGCAAATTCATGAAAGTTCAGCTTCATAATCTTTGAAACAGCTTAGAAGTACTGAGAAGCAGTAAATTTTAGTGTTTTGAACAATTCCAGTGTTGATCTCAGTGAAAGAAGTCAAAAATAAGACTAAGACGAAAAAAGCTTTCTCTCAGTGAAATAAGTCAAAAATGCACCACTGTGTAATTTTCTGCAAATTCATGAAAGTTTAGCTTCATAATCTTTGAAACAGCTTAGAAGTACTGAGAAGCAGTAAATTTTAGTGTTTTGAACAATTCCAGTGTTGATCTCAGTGAAAGAAGTCAAAAATAAGACTAAGACGAAAAAAGCTTTCTCTCAGTGAAATAAGTCAAAAATGCACCACTGTGTAATTTTCTGCAAATTCATGAAAGTTCAGCTTCATAATCTTTGAAACAGCTTAGAAGTACTGAGAAGCAGTAAATCTTAGTGTTTTGAACAATTCCAGTGTTGATCTCAGTGAAAGAAGTCAAAATAAGACTAAGACGAAAAAAGCTTTCTCTCAGTGAAATAAGTCAAAATGCACCACTGTGTAATTTTCTGCAAATTCATGAAAGTTCAGCTTCATAATCTTTGAAACAGCTTAGAAGTACTGAGAAGCAGTAAATTTTAGTGTTTTGAACAATTCCAGTGTTGATCTCAGTGAAAGAAGTCAAAAAAAGACTAAGACGAAAAAAGCTTTCTCTCAGTGAAATAAGTCAAAAATGCACCACTGTGTAATTTTCTGCAAATTCATGAAAGTTCAGCTTCATAATCTTTGAAACAGCTTAGAAGTACTGAGGAGCAGTAAATTTTAGTGTTTTGACCATTTCCAGTGTTGATCTCAGTGAAAGAAGTCAAAAATAAGACTAAGACGAAAAAAGCTTTCTCTCAGTGAAATAAGTCAAAAATGCACCACTGTGTAATTTTCTGCAAATTCATGAAAGTTCAGCTTCATAATCTTTGAAACAGCTTAGAAGTACTGAGAAGCAGTACATTTTAGTGTTTTGAACAATTCCAGTGTTGATCTCAGTGAAAGAAGTCAAAAATAAGACTAAGACGAAAAAAAGCTTTCTCTCAGTGAAATAAGTCAAAAATGCACCACTGTGTAATTTTCTGCAAATTCATGAAAGTTCAGCTTCATAATCTTTGAAACAGCTTAGAAGTACTGAGAAGCAGTAAATTTTAGTGTTTTGAACAATTCCAGTGTTGATCTCAGTGAAAGAAGTCAAAAATAAGACTAAGACGAAAAAAGCTTTCTCTCAGTGAAATAAGTCAAAAATGCACCACTGTGTAATTTTCTGCAAATTCATGAAAGTTCAGCTTCATAATCTTTGAAACAGCTTAGAAGTACTGAGAAGCAGTAAATTTTAGTGTTTTGAACAGTTCCAGTGTTGATCTCAGTGAAAGAAGTCAAAAATAAGACTAAGACGAAAAAAGCTTTCTCTCAGTGAAATAAGTCAAAAATGCACCACTGTGTAATTTTCTGCAAATTCATGAAAGTTCAGCTTCATAATCTTTGAAACAGCTTAGAAGTACTGAGAAGCAGTAAATTTTAGTGTTTTGAACAATTCCAGTGTTGATCTCAGTGAAAGAAGTCAAAAATAAGACTAAGACGAAAAAAGCTTTCTCTCAGTGAAATAAGTCAAAAATGCACCACTGTGTAATTTTCTGCAAATTCATGAAAGTTCAGCTTCATAATCTTTGAAACAGCTTAGAAGTACTGAGGAGCAGTAAATTTTAGTGTTTTGAACAATTCCAGTGTTGATCTCAGTGAAAGAAGTCAAAAATAAGACTAAGACGAAAAAAGCTTTCTCTCAGTGAAATAAGTCAAAAATGCACCACTGTGTAATTTTCTGCAAATTCATGAAAGTTCAGCTTCATAATCTTTGAAACAGCTTAGAAGTACTGAGAAGCAGTAAATTTTAGTGTTTTGAACAATTCCAGTGTTGATCTCAGTGAAAGAAGTCAAAAAAAGACTAAGACGAAAAAAGCTTTCTCTCAGTGAAATAAGTCAAAAATGCACCACTGTGTAATTTTCTGCAAATTCATGAAAGTTCAGCTTCATAATCTTTGAAACAGCTTAGAAGTACTGAGGAGCAGTAAATTTTAGTGTTTTGACCATTTCCAGTGTTGATCTCAGTGAAAGAAGTCAAAAATAAGACTAAGACGAAAAAAGCTTTCTCTCAGTGAAATAAGTCAAAAATGCACCACTGTGTAATTTTCTGCAAATTCATGAAAGTTCAGCTTCATAATCTTTGAAACAGCTTAGAAGTACTGAGAAGCAGTACATTTTAGTTTTGAACAATTCCAGTGTTGATCTCAGTGAAAGAAGTCAAAAATAAGACTAAGACGAAAAAAGCTTTCTCTCAGTGAAATAAGTCAAAAATGCACCACTGTGTAATTTTCTGCAAATTCATGAAAGTTCAGCTTCATAATCTTTGAAACAGCTTAGAAGTACTGAGAAGCAGTAAATTTAATGTTTTGAACAATTCCAGTGTTGATCTCAGTGAAAGAATTCAAAAATAAGACTAAGACGAAAAAGCTTTCTCTCAGTGAAATAAGTCAAAAATGCACCACTGTGTAATTTTCTGCAAATTCATGAAAGTTCAGCTTCATAATCTTTGAAACAGCTTACAAGTACTGAGAAGCAGTAAATTTTAGTGTTTTGAACAATTCCAGTGTTGATCTCAGTGAAAGAAGTCAAAAATAAGACTAAGACGAAAAAAGCTTTCTCTCAGTGAAATAAGTCAAAAATGCACCACTGTGTAATTTTCTGCAAATTCATGAAAGTTCAGCTTCATAATCTTTGAAACAGCTTAGAAGTACTGAGAAGCAGTAAATTTTAGTGTTTTGAACAATTCCAGTGTTGATCTCAGTGAAAGAAGTCAAAAATAAGACTAAGACGAAAAAAGCTTTCTCTCAGTGAAATAAGTCAAAAATGCACCACTGTGTAATTTTCTGCAAATTCATGAAAGTTCAGCTTCATAATCTTTGAAACAACTTAGAAGTACTGAGAAGCAGTAAATTTTAGTGTTTTGAACATTTCCAGTGTTGATCTCAGTGAAACAACTCAAAAATAAGACTAAGACGAAAAAAGCTTTCTCTCAGTGAAATAAGTCAAAAATGCACCACTGTGTAATTTTCTGCAAATTCATGAAAGTTCAGCTTCATAATCTTTGAAACAGCTTAGAAGTACTGAGAAGCAGTAAATTTTAGTGTTTTGAACAATTCCAGTGTTGATCTCAGTGAAAGAAGTCAAAAATAAGACTAAGACGAAAAAAGCTTTCTCTCAGTGAAATAAGTCAAAAATGCACCACTGTGTAATTTTCTGCAAATTCATGAAAGTTCAGCTTCATAATCTTTGAAACAGCTTAGAAGTACTGAGAAGCAGTAAATTTTAGTGTTTTGAACAATTCCAGTGTTGATCTCAGTGAAAGAAGTCAAAAATAAGACTAAGACGAAAAAAGCTTTCTCTCAGTGAAATAAGTCAAAAATGCACCACTGTGTAATTTTCTGCAAATTCATGAAAGTTCAGCTTCATAATCTTTGAAACAGCTTAGAAGTACTGAGGAGCAGTAAATTTTAGTGTTTTGAACAATTCCAGTGTTGATCTCAGTGAAAGAAGTCAAAAATAAGACTAAGACGAAAAAAGCTTTCTCTCAGTGAAATAAGTCAAAAATGCACCACTGTGTAATTTTCTGCAAATTCATGAAAGTTCAGCTTCATAATCTTTGAAACAGCTTAGAAGTACTGAGAAGCAGTAAATTTTTGTGTTTTGAACAATTCCAGTGTTGATCTCAGTGAAAGAAGTCAAAAATAAGACTAAGACGAAAAAAGCTTTCTCTCAGTGAAATAAGTCAAAAATGCACCACTGTGTAATTTTCTGCAAATTCATGAAAGTTCAGCTTCATAATCTTTGAAACAGCTTAGAAGTACTGAGAAGCAGTAAATTTTAGTGTTTTGAACAATTCCAGTGTTGATCTCAGTGAAAGAAGTCAAAAATAAGACTAAGACGAAAAAAGCTTTCTCTCAGTGAAATAAGTCAAAAATGCACCACTGTGTAATTTTCTGCAAATTCATGAAAGTTCAGCTTCATAATCTTTGAAACAGCTTAGAAGTACTGAGAAGCAGTAAATTTTAGTGTTTTGAACAATTCCAGTGTTGATCTCAGTGAAAGAAGTCAAAAATAAGACTAAGACGAAAAAAGCTTTCTCTCAGTGAAATAAGTCAAAAATGCACCACTGTGTAATTTTCTGCAAATTCATGAAAGTTCAGCTTCATAATCTTTGAAACAGCTTAGAAGTATTGAGAAGCAGTACATTTTAGTGTTTTGAACAATTCCAGTGTTGATCTCAGTGAAAGAAGTCAAAAATAAGACTAAGACGAAAAAAGCTTTCTCTCAGTGAAATAAGTCAAAAATGCACCACTGTGTAATTTTCTGCAAATTCATGAAAGTTCAGCTTCATAATCTTTGAAACAGCTTAGAAGTACTGAGAAGCAGTAAATTTTAGTGTTTTGAACAATTCCAGTGTTGATCTCAGTGAAAGAAGTCAAAAATAAGACTAAGACGAAAAAAGCTTTCTCTCAGTGAAATAAGTCAAAAATGCACCACTGTGTAAATTTTCTGCAAATTCATGAAATTTCAGCTTCATAATCTTTGAAACAGCTTAGAAGTACTGAGAAGCAGTAAATTTTAGTGTTTTGAACAATTCCAGTGTTGATCTCAGTGAAAGAAGTCAAAAATAAGACTAAGACGAAAAAAGCTTTCTCTCAGTGAAATAAGTCAAAAATGCACCACTGTGTAATTTTCTGCAAATCATGAAAGTTCAGCTTCATAATCTTTGAAACAGCTTAGAAGTACTGAGAAGCAGTAAATTTTAGTGTTTTGAACAATTCCAGTGTTGATCTCAGTGAAAGAAGTCAAAAATACTAAGACGAAAAAAGCTTTCTCTCAGTGAAATAAGTCAAAAATGCACCACTGTGTAATTTTCTGCAAATTTATGAAAGTTCAGCTTCATAATCTTTGAAACAGCTTAGAAGTACTGAGAAGCAGTAAATTTTAGTGTTTTGAACAGTTCCAGTGTTGATCTCAGTGAAAGAAGTCAAAAATAAGACTAAGACGAAAAAAGCTTTCTCTCAGTGAAATAAGTCAAAAATGCACCACTGTGTAATTTTCTGCAAATTCATGAAAGTTCAGCTTCATAATCTTTGAAACAGCTTAGAAGTACTGAGAAGCAGTATATTTTAGTGTTTTGAACAATTCCAGTGTTGATCTCAGTGAAAGAAGTCAAAATAAGACTAAGACGAAAAAAGCTTTCTCTCAGCGAAGTAAGTCAAAAATGCACCACTGTGTAATTTTCTGCAAATTCATGAAAGTTCAGCTTCATAATCTTTGAAACAGCTTAGAAGTACTGAGAAGCAGTAAATTTTAGTGTTTTGAACAATTCCAGTGTTGATCTCAGTGAAAGAAGTCAAAAATAAGACTAAGACGAAAAAAGCTTTCTCTCAGTGAAATAAGTCAAAAATGCACCACTGTGTAAATTTTCTGCAAATTCATGAAATTTCAGCTTCATAATCTTTGAAACAGCTTAGAAGTACTGAGAAGCAGTAAATTTTAGTGTTTTGAACAATTCCAGTGTTGATCTCAGTGAAAGAAGTCAAAAATAAGACTAAGACGAAAAAAGCTTTCTCTCAGTGAAATAAGTCAAAAATGCACCACTGTGTAATTTTCTGCAAATTCATGAAAGTTCAGCTTCATAATCTTTGAAACAGCTTAGAAGTACTGAGAAGCAGTAAATTTTAGTGTTTTGAACAATTCCAGTGTTGATCTCAGTGAAAGAAGTCAAAAATAAGACTAAGACGAAAAAAGCTTTCTCTCAGTGAAATAAGTCAAAAATGCACCACTGTGTAATTTTCTGCAAATTTATGAAAGTTCAGCTTCATAATCTTTGAAACAGCTTAGAAGTACTGAGAAGCAGTAAATTTTAGTGTTTTGAACAGTTCCAGTGTTGATCTCAGTGAAACAACTCAAAAATAAGACTAAGACGAGAAAAGCTTTCTCTCAGTGAAATAAGTCAAAAATGCACCACTGTGTAATTTTCTGCAAATTCATGAAAGTTCAGCTTCATAATCTTTGAAACAGCTTAGAAGTACTGAGAAGCAGTAAATTTTAGTGTTTTGAACAATTCCAGTGTTGATCTCAGTGAAAGAAGTCAAAAATAAGACTGACAAAAAAAGCTTTCTCTCAGTGAAATAAGTCAAAAATGCACCACTGTGTAATTTTCTGCAAATTCATGAAAGTTCAGCTTCATAATCTTTGAAACAGCTTAGAAGTACTGAGAAGCAGTAAATTTTAGTGTTTTGAACAATTCCAGTGTTGATCTCAGTGAAAGAAGTCAAAAATAAGACTAAGACGAAAAAAGCTTTCTCTCAGTGAAATAAGTCAAAAATGCACCACTGTGTAATTTTCTGCAAATTCATGAAAGTTCAGCTTCATAATCTTTGAAACAGCTTAGAAGTACTGAGAAGCAGTAAATTTTAGTGTTTTGAACAATTCCAGTGTTGATCTCAGTGAAAGAAGTCAAAAATAAGACTAAGACGAAAAAAGCTTTCTCTCAGTGAAATAAGTCAAAAATGCACCACTGTGTAATTTTCTGCAAATTCATGAAAGTTCAGCTTCATAATCTTTGAAACAGCTTAGAAGTACTGAGAAGCAGTAAATTTTAGTGTTTTGAACAATTCCAGTGTTGATCTCAGTGAAAGAAGTCAAAAATAAGACTAAGACGAAAAAAGCTTTCTCTCAGTGAAATAAGTCAAAAATGCACCACTGTGTAATTTTCTGCAAATTCATGAAAGTTCAGCTTCATAATCTTTGAAACAGCTTAGAAGTACTGAGAAGCAGTAAATTTTAGTGTTTTGAACAGTTCCAGTGTTGATCTCAGTGAAAGAAGTCAAAAATAAGACTAAGACGAAAAAAGCTTTCTCTCAGTGAAATAAGTCAAAAATGCACCACTGTGTAATTTTCTGCAAATTCATGAAAGTTCAGCTTCATAATCTTTGAAACAGCTTAGAAGTACTGAGAAGCAGTAAATTTTAGTGTTTTGAACAATTCCAGTGTTGATCTCAGTGAAAGAAGTCAAAAATAAGACTAAGACGAAAAAAGCTTTCTCTCAGTGAAATAAGTCAAAAATGCACCACTGTGTAATTTTCTGCAAATTCATGAAAGTTCAGCTTCATAATCTTTTAAAAAGCTTAGAAGTACTGAGAAGCAGTAAATTTTAGTGTTTTGAACGATTCCAGTGTTGATCTCAGTGAAAGAAGTCAAAAATAAGACTAAGACGAAAAAAGCTTTCTCTCAGTGAAATAAGTCAAAAATGCACCACTGTGTAATTTTCTGCAAATTCATGAAAGTTCAGCTTCATAATCTTTGAAACAGCTTAGAAGTACTGAGAAGCAGTAAATTTTAGTGTTTTGAACAATTCCAGTGTTGATCTCAGTGAAAGAAGTCAAAAATAAGACTAAGACGAAAAAAGCTTTCTCTCAGTGAAATAAGTCAAAAATGCACCACTGTGTAATTTTCTGCAAATTCATGAAAGTTCAGCTTCATAATCTTTGAAACAGCTTAGAAGTACTGAGAAGCAGTAAATTTTAGTGTTTTGAACAATTCCAGTGTTGATCTCAGTGAAAGAAGTCAAAAATAAGACTAAGACGAAAAAAGCTTTCTCTCAGTGAAATAAGTCAAAAATGCACCACTGTGTAATTTTCTGCAAATTCATGAAAGTTCAGCTTCATAATCTTGAAACAGCTTAGAAGTACTGAGAAGCAGTAAATTTTAGTGTTTTGAACAATTCCAGTGTTGATCTCAGTGAAAGAAGTCAAAAATAAGACTAAGACGAAAAAAGCTTTCTCTCAGTGAAATAAGTCAAAAATGCACCACTGTGTAATTTTCTGCAAATTCATGAAAGTTCAGCTTCATAATCTTTGAAACAGCTTAGAAGTACTGAGGAGCAGTAAATTTAGTGTTTTGAACAATTCCAGTGTTGATCTCAGTGAAAGAAGTCAAAAATAAGACTAAGACGAAAAAAGCTTTCTCTCAGTGAAATAAGTCAAAAATGCACCACTGTGTAATTTTCTGCAAATTCATGAAAGTTCAGCTTCATAATCTTTGAAACAGCTTAGAAGTACTGAGAAGCAGTAAATTTTTGTGTTTTGAACAATTCCAGTGTTGATCTCAGTGAAAGAAGTCAAAAATAAGACTAAGACGAAAAAAGCTTTCTCTCAGTGAAATAAGTCAAAAATGCACCACTGTGTAATTTTCTGCAAATTCATGAAAGTTCAGCTTCATAATCTTTGAAACAGCTTAGAAGTACTGAGAAGCAGTAAATTTTAGTGTTTTGAACAATTCCAGTGTTGATCTCAGTGAAAGAAGTCAAAAATAAGACTAAGACGAAAAAAGCTTTCTCTCAGTGAAATAAGTCAAAAATGCACCACTGTGTAATTTTCTGCAAATTCATGAAAGTTCAGCTTCATAATATTTGAAACAGCTTAGAAGTACTGAGAAGCAGTAAATTTTAGTGTTTTGAACAATTCCAGTGTTGATCTCAGTGAAAGAAGTCAAAAATAAGACTAAGACGAAAAAAGCTTTCTCTCAGTGAAATAAGTCAAAAATGCACCACTGTGTAATTTTCTGCAAATTCATGAAAGTTCAGCTTCATAATCTTTGAAACAGCTTAGAAGTATTGAGAAGCAGTACATTTTAGTGTTTTGAACAATTCCAGTGTTGATCTCAGTGAAAGAAGTCAAAAATAAGACTAAGACGAAAAAAGCTTTCTCTCAGTGAAATAAGTCAAAAATGCACCACTGTGTAATTTTCTGCAAATTCATGAAAGTTCAGCTTCATAATCTTTGAAACAGCTTAGAAGTACTGAGAAGCAGTAAATTTTAGTGTTTTGAACAATTCCAGTGTTGATCTCAGTGAAAGAAGTCAAAATAAGACTAAGACGAAAAAAGCTTTCTCTCAGTGAAATAAGTCAAAAATGCACCACTGTGTAAATTTTCTGCAAATTCATGAAATTTCAGCTTCATAATCTTTGAAACAGCTTAGAAGTACTGAGAAGCAGTAAATTTTAGTGTTTTGAACAATTCCAGTGTTGATCTCAGTGAAAGAAGTCAAAAATAAGACTAAGACGAAAAAAGCTTTCTCTCAGTGAAATAAGTCAAAAATGCACCACTGTGTAATTTTCTGCAAATTCATGAAAGTTCAGCTTCATAATCTTTGAAACAGCTTAGAAGTACTGAGAAGCAGTAAATTTTAGTGTTTTGAACAATTCCAGTGTTGATCTCAGTGAAAGAAGTCAAAAATAAGACTAAGACGAAAAAAGCTTTCTCTCAGTGAAATAAGTCAAAAATGCACCACTGTGTAATTTTCTGCAAATTTATGAAAGTTCAGCTTCATAATCTTTGAAACAGCTTAGAAGTACTGAGAAGCAGTAAATTTTAGTGTTTTGAACAGTTCCAGTGTTGATCTCAGTGAAACAACTCAAAAATAAGACTAAGACGAAAAAAGCTTTCTCTCAGTGAAATAAGTCAAAAATGCACCACTGTGTAATTTTCTGCAAATTCATGAAAGTTCAGCTTCATAATCTTTGAAACAGCTTAGAAGTACTGAGAAGCAGTATATTTTAGTGTTTTGAACAATTCCAGTGTTGATCTCAGTGAAAGAAGTCAAAAATAAGACTAAGACGAAAAAAGCTTTCTCTCAGCGAAGTAAGTCAAAAATGCACCACTGTGTAATTTTCTGCAAATTCATGAAAGTTCAGCTTCATAATCTTTGAAACAGCTTAGAAGTACTGAGAAGCAGTAAATTTTAGTGTTTTGAACAATTCCAGTGTTGATCTCAGTGAAAGAAGTCAAAAATAAGACTAAGACGAAAAAAGCTTTCTCTCAGTGAAATAAGTCAAAAATGCACCACTGTGTAAATTTTCTGCAAATTCATGAAATTTCAGCTTCATAATCTTTGAAACAGCTTAGAAGTACTGAGAAGCAGTAAATTTTAGTGTTTTGAACAATTCCAGTGTTGATCTCAGTGAAAGAAGTCAAAAATAAGACTAAGACGAAAAAAGCTTTCTCTCAGTGAAATAAGTCAAAAATGCACCACTGTGTAATTTTCTGCAAATTCATGAAAGTTCAGCTTCATAATCTTTGAAACAGCTTAGAAGTACTGAGAAGCAGTAAATTTTAGTGTTTTGAACAATTCCAGTGTTGATTCAGTGAAAGAAGTCAAAAATAAGACTAAGACGAAAAAAGCTTTCTCTCAGTGAAATAAGTCAAAATGCACCACTGTGTAATTTTCTGCAAATTTATGAAAGTTCAGCTTCATAATCTTTGAAACAGCTTAGAAGTACTGAGAAGCAGTAAATTTTAGTGTTTTGAACATTTCCAGTGTTGATCTCAGTGAAACAACTCAAAAATAAGACTAAGACGAGAAAAGCTTTCTCTCAGTGAAATAAGTCAAAATGCACCACTGTGTAATTTTCTGCAAATTCATGAAAGTTCAGCTTCATATCTTTGAAACAGCTTAGAAGTACTGAGAAGCAGTAAATTTTAGTGTTTTGAACAATTCCAGTGTGATCTCAGTGAAAGAAGTCAAAAATAAGACTGACAAAAAAAGCTTTCTCTCAGTGAAATAAGTCAAAAATGCACCACTGTGTAATTTTCTGCAAATTCATGAAAGTTCAGCTTCATAATCTTTGAAACAGCTTAGAAGTACTGAGAAGCAGTAAATTTTAGTGTTTTGAACAATTCCAGTGTTGATCTCAGTGAAAGAAGTCAAAAATAAGACTGACAAAAAAAGCTTTCTCTCAGTGAAATAAGTCAAAAATGCACCACTGTGTAATTTTCTGCAAATTCATGAAAGTTCAGCTTCATAATCTTTGAAACAGCTTAGAAGTACTGAGAAGCAGTAAATTTTAGTGTTTTGAACAATTCCAGTGTTGATCTCAGTGAAAGAAGTCAAAAATAAGACTAAGACGAAAAAAGCTTTCTCTCAGTGAAATAAGTCAAAAATGCACCACTGTGTAATTTTCTGCAAATTCATGAAAGTTCAGCTTCATAATCTTTGAAACAGCTTAGAAGTACTGAGAAGCAGTAAATTTAGTGTTTTGAACAATTCCAGTGTTGATCTCAGTGAAAGAAGTCAAAAATAAGACTAAGACGAAAAAAGCTTTCTCTCAGTGAAATAAGTCAAAAATGCACCACTGTGTAATTTTCTGCAAATTCATGAAAGTTCAGCTTCATAATCTTTGAAACAGCTTAGAAGTACTGAGAAGCAGTAAATTTTAGTGTTTTGAACAATTCCAGTGTTGATCTCAGTGAAAGAAGTCAAAAATAAGACTAAGACGAAAAAAAGCTTTCTCTCAGTGAAATAAGTCAAAATGCACCACTGTGTAATTTTCTGCAAATTCATGAAAGTTCAGCTTCATAATCTTTGAAACAGCTTAGAAGTACTGAGAAGCAGTAAATTTTAGTGTTTTGAACAGTTCCAGTGTTGATCTCAGTGAAAGAAGTCAAAAATAAGACTAAGACGAAAAAAGCTTTCTCAGTGAAATAAGTCAAAAATGCACCACTGTGTAATTTTCTGCAAATTCATGAAAGTTCAGCTTCATAATCTTTGAAACAGCTTAGAAGTACTGAGAAGCAGTAAATTTTAGTGTTTTGAACAATTCAGTGTTGATCTCAGTGAAAGAAGTCAAAAATAAGACTAAGACGAAAAAAGCTTTCTCTCAGTGAAATAAGTCAAAATGCACCACTGTGTAATTTTCTGCAAATTCATGAAAGTTCAGCTTCATAATCTTTTAAAAAGCTTAGAAGTACTGAGAAGCAGTAAATTTTAGTGTTTTGAACGATTCCAGTGTTGATCTCAGTGAAAGAAGTCAAAAATAAGACTAAGACGAAAAAAGCTTTCTCTCAGTGAAATAAGTCAAAAATGCACCACTGTGTAATTTTCTGCAAATTCATGAAAGTTCAGCTTCATAATCTTTGAAACAGCTTAGAAGTACTGAGAAGCAGTAAATTTTAGTGTTTTGAACAATTCCAGTGTTGATCTCAGTGAAAGAAGTCAAAAATAAGACTAAGACGAAAAAAGCTTTCTCTCAGTGAAATAAGTCAAAAATGCACCACTGTGTAATTTTCTGCAAATTCATGAAAGTTCAGCTTCATAATCTTTGAAACAGCTTAGAAGTACTGAGAAGCAGTAAATTTAGTGTTTTGAACAATTCCAGTGTTGATCTCAGTGAAAGAAGTCAAAATAAGACTAAGACGAAAAAAGCTTTCTCTCAGTGAAATAAGTCAAAAATGCACCACTGTGTAATTTTCTGCAAATTCATGAAAGTTCAGCTTCATAATCTTTGAAACAGCTTAGAAGTACTGAGAAGCAGTAAATTTTAGTGTTTGAACAATTCCAGTGTTGATCTCAGTGAAAGAAGTCAAAAATAAGACTAAGACGAAAAAAGCTTTCTCTCAGTGAAATAAGTCAAAAATGCACCGTGTAATTTTCTGCAAATTCATGAAAGTTCAGCTTCATAATCTTTGAAACAGCTTAGAAGTACTGAGAAGCAGTAAATTTTAGTGTTTTGAACAATTCCAGTGTTGATCTCAGTGAAAGAAGTCAAAAATAAGACTAAGACGAAAAATGCTTTCTCAGTGAAATAAGTCAAAAATGCACCACTGTGTAATTTTCTGCAAATTCATGAAAGTTCAGCTTCATATCTTTGAACAGCTTAGAAGTACTGAGAAGCAGTAAATTGTAGTGTTTTGAACAATTCCAGTGTTGATCTCAGTGAAAGAAGTCAAAAATAAGACTAAGACGAAAAAAAGCTTCTCTCAGTGAAATAAGTCAAAAATGCACCACTGTGTAATTTTCTGCAAATTCATGAAAGTTCAGCTTCATAATCTTTGAAACAGCTTAGAAGTACTGAGAAGCAGTAAATTTTAGTGTTTTGAACAATTCCAGTGTTGATCTCAGTGAAAGAAGTCAAAAATAAGACTAAGACGAAAAAAAGCTTTCTCTCAGTGAAATAAGTCAAAAATGCACCACTGTGTAATTTTCTGCAAATTCATGAAAGTCAGCTTCATAATCTTTGAAACAGCTTAGAAGTACTGAGAAGCAGTAAATTTTAGTGTTGAACAATTCCAGTGTTGATCTCAGTGAAAGAAGTCAAAAATAAGACTAAGACGAAAAAAGCTTTCTCTCAGTGAAATAAGTCAAAAATGCACCACTGTGTAATTTTCTGCAAATCATGAAAGTTCAGCTTCATAATCTTTGAAACAGCTTAGAAGTACTGAGAAGCAGTAAATTTTAGTGTTTTGAACAATTCCAGTGTTGATCTCAGTGAAAGAAGTCAAAAATAAGACTAAGACGAAAAAGCTTTCTCTCAGTGAAATAAGTCAAAAATGCACCACTGTGTAATTTTCTGCAAATTCATGAAAGTTCAGCTTCATAATCTTTGAAACAGCTTAGAAGTACTGAGAAGCAGTAAATTTTAGTGTTTTGAACAGTTCAGTGTTGATCTCAGTGAAAGAAGTCAAAAATAAGACTAAGACGAAAAAGCTTTCTCTCAGTGAAATAAGTCAAAAATGCACCACTGTGTAATTTTCTGCAAATTCATGAAAGTTCAGCTTCATAATCTTTGAAACAGCTTAGAAGTACTGAGAAGCAGTAAATTTTAGTGTTTTGAACAATTCCAGTGTTGATCTCAGTGAAAGAAGTCAAAAATAAGACTAAGACGAAAAAAGCTTTCTCAGTGAAATAAGTCAAAAATGCACCACTGTGTAATTTTGCAAATTCATGAAAGTTCAGCTTCATAATCTTTTAAAAGCTTAGAAGTAATGAGAAGCAGTAAATTTTAGTGTTTGAACGATTCAGTTGATCTCAGTGAAAGAAGTCAAAAATAAGACTAAGACGAAAAAAGCTTCTCTCAGTGAAATAAGTAAAAATGCACCACTGTGTAATTTTCTGCAAATTCATGAAAGTTCAGCTTCATAATCTTTGAAACAGCTTAGAAGTACTGAGAAGCAGTAAATTTTAGTGTTTTGAACAATTCCAGTGTTGATCTCAGTGAAAGAAGTCAAAAATAAGACTAAGACGAAAAAAGCTTCTCTCAGTGAAATAAGTCAAAAATGCACCACTGTGTAATTTTCTGCAAATTCATGAAAGTTCAGCTCATAATCTTTGAAACAGCTTAGAAGTACTGAGAAGCAGTAAATTTTAGTGTTTTGAACAATTCCAGTGTTGATCTCAGTGAAAGAAGTCAAAAATAAGACTAAGACGAAAAAAGCTTCTCTCAGTGAAATAAGTCAAAAATGCACCACTGTGTAATTTTCTGCAAATTCATGAAAGTTCAGCTTCATAATCTTTGAAACAGCTTAGAAGTACTGAGAAGCAGTAAATTTTAGTGTTTTGAACAATTCCAGTGTTGATCTCAGTGAAAGAAGTCAAAAATAAGACTAAGACGAAAAAAGCTTTCTCTCAGTGAAATAAGTCAAAAATGCACCACTGTGTAATTTTCTGCAAATTCATGAAAGTTCAGCTTCATAATCTTTGAAACAGCTTAGAAGTACTGAGAAGCAGTAAATTTCGTGTTTGAACAATTCCAGTGTTGATCTCAGTGAAAGAAGTCAAAAATAAGACTAAGACGAAAAAAGCTTCTCTCAGTGAAATAAGTCAAAAATGCACCACTGTGTAATTTCTGCAAATTCATGAAAGTTCAGCTTCATAATCTTTGAAACAGCTTAGAAGTACTGAGAAGCAGTAAATTTTAGTGTTTTGACCATTTCCAGTGTTGATCTCAGTGAAAGAAGTCAAAAATAAGACTAAGACGAAAAAGCTTCTCTCAGTGAAAATAAGTCAAAAATGCACCACTGTGTAATTTTCTGCAAATTCATGAAAGTTCAGCTTCATAATCTTTGAAACAGCTTAGAAGTACTGAGAAGCAGTAAATTTTAGTGTTTTGAACAATTCCAGTGTTGATCTCAGTGAAAGAAGTCAAAAATAAGACTAAGACGAAAAAAGCTTTCTCTCAGTGAAATAAGTCAAAAATGCACCACTGTGTAATTTCTGCAAATCATGAAAGTTCAGCTCATAATCTTTGAAACAGCTTAGAAGTACTGAGAAGCAGTAAATTTTAGTGTTTTGAACAATTCCAGTGTTGATCTCAGTGAAAGAAGTCAAAAATAAGACTAAGACGAAAAAAAGCTTTCTCTCAGTGAAATAAGTCAAAAATGCACCACTGTGTAATTTTCTGCAAATTCATGAAAGTTCAGCTTCATAATCTTTGAAACAGCTTAGAAGTACTGAGAAGCAGTAAATTTTAGTGTTTGAACAATTCCAGTGTGATCTCAGTGAAAGAAGTCAAAAATAAGACTAAGACGAAAAAAGCTTTCTCTCAGTGAAATAAGTCAAAAATGCACCACTGTGTAATTTTCTGCAAATTCATGAAAGTTCAGCTTCATAATCTTTGAAACAGCTTAGAAGTACTGAGAAGCAGTAAATTTTAGTGTTTTGACCATTTCCAGTGTTGATCTCAGTGAAAGAAGTCAAAAATAAGACTAAGACGAAAAAAAGCTTTCTCTCAGTGAAATAAGTCAAAAATGCACCACTGTGTAATTTCTGCAAATTCATGAAAGTCAGCTTCATAATCTTTGAAACAGCTTAGAAGTACTGAGAAGCAGTAAATTTTAGTGTTTTGAACAATTCCAGTGTTGATCTCAGTGAAAGAAGTCAAAAATAAGACTAAGACGAAAAAAGCTTTCTCTCAGTGAAATAAGTCAAAAATGCACCACTGGTAATTTTCTGCAAATTCATGAAAGTTCAGCTTCATAATCTTTGAAACAGCTTAGAAGTACTGAGGAGCAGTAAATTTTAGTGTTTTGAACAATTCCAGTCTTGATCTCAGTGAAAGAAGTCAAAAATAAGACTAAGACGAAAAAAGCTTTCTCTCAGTGAAATAAGTCAAAAATGCACCACTGTGTAATTTTCTTCAAATTCATGAAAGTTCAGCTTCATAATCTTTGAAAAAGCTTAGAAGTACTGAGAAGCAGTAAATTTTAGTGTTTTGAACAATTCTAGTGTTGATCTCAGTGAAAGAAGTTAAAAATAAGACTAAGACGAAAAAAGCTTTCTCAGTGAAATAAGTCAAAAATGCACCACTGTGTAATTTTCTGCAAATTATGAAGTTCAGCTTCATAATCTTTGAAACAGCTTAGAAGTACTGAGAAGCAGTAAATTTTAGTGTTTTGAACAATTCCAGTGTTGATCTCAGTGAAAGAAGTCAAAAATAAGACTAAGACGAAAAAAGCTTTCTCTCAGTGAAATAAGTCAAAAATGCACCACTGTGTAATTTTCTGCAAATTCATGAAAGTCAGCTTCATAATCTTTGAAACAGCTTAGAAGTACTGAGGAGCAGTAAATTTTAGTGTTTTGACCATTTCCAGTGTTGATCTCAGTGAAAGAAGTCAAAAATAAGACTAAGACGAAAAAAGCTTTCTCTCAGTGAAATAAGTCAAAAATGCACCACTGTGTAATTTTCTGCAAATTCATAAAAGTTCAGCTTCATAATCTTTGAAACAGCTTAGAAGTACTGAGGAGCAGTAAATTTTAGTGTTTTGACCATTTCCAGTGTTGATCTCAGTGAAAGAAGTCAAAAATAAGACTAAGACGAAAAAAGCTTTCTCTCAGTGAAATAAGTCAAAAATGCACCACTGTGTAATTTTCTGCAAATTCATGAAAGTTCAGCTTCATAATCTTTGAAACAGCTTAGAAGTACTGAGAAGCAGTAAATTTTAGTGTTTTGAACAATTCCAGTGTTGATCTCAGTGAAAAGAAGTCAAAAATAAGACTAAGACGAAAAAAGCTTCTCCTCAGTGAAATAAGTCAAAAATGCACCACTGTGTAATTTTCTGCAAATTCATGAAAGTTCAGCTTCATAATCTTTGAAACAGCTTAGAAGTACTGAGAAGCAGTAAATTTAGTGTTTGACCATTTCCAGTGTTGATCTCAGTGAAAGAAGTCAAAAATAAGACTAAGACGAAAAAAGCTTTCTCTCAGTGAAATAAGTCAAAAATGCACCACTGTGTAATTTTCTGCAGATTCATGAAAGTTCAGCTTCATAATCTTTGAAACAGCTTAGAAGTACTGAGAAGCAGTAAATTTTATTGCTTGAACAATTCCAGTGTTGATCTCAGTGAAAGAAGTCAAAAATAAGACTAAGACGAAAAAGCTTTCTCTCAGTGAAATAAGTCAAAAATCCACCACTGTGTAATTTTCTGCAAATTCATGAAAGTTCAGCTTCATAATCTTTGAAACAGCTTAGAAGTACTGAGAAGCAGTAAATTTTAGTGTTTTGAACAATTCCAGTGTTGATCTCAGTGAAAGAAGTCAAAAATAAGACTAAGACGAAAAAAGCTTTCTCTCAGTGAAATAAGTCAAAAATGCACCACTGTGTAATTTTCTGCAAATTCATGAAAGTTCAGCTTCATAATCTTTGAAACAGCTTAGAAGTACTGAGAAGCAGTAAATTTTAGTGTTTTGAAACAATTCCAGTGTTGATCTCAGTGAAAGAAGTCAAAAATAAGACTAAGACGAAAAAAGCTTCTCTCAGTGAAATAAGTCAAAAATGCACCACTGTGTAATTTTCTGCAAATTCATGAAAGTTCAGCTTCATAATCTTTGAAACAGCTTAGAAGTACTGAGAAGCAGTAAATTTTAGTGTTTTGAACAATTCCAGTGTTGATCTCAGTGAAAGAAGTCAAAAATAAGACTAAGACGAAAAAGCTTTCTCTCAGTGAAATAAGTCAAAAATGCACCACTGTGTAATTTTCTGCAAATTCATGAAAGTTCAGCTTCATAATCTTTGAAACTTAGAAGTACTGAGAAGCAGTAAATTTTAGTGTTTGAACAATTCCAGTGTTGATCTCAGTGAAAGAAGTCAAAAATAAGACTAAGACGAAAAAAGCTTTCTCTCAGTGAAATAAGTCAAAAATGCACCACTGTGTAATTTTCTGCAAAATTCATGAAAGTTCAGCTTCATAATCTTTGAAACAGCTTAGAAGTACTGAGAAGCAGTAAATTTTAGTGTTTTGACCATTTCCAGTGTTGATCTCAGTGAAAGAAGTCAAAAATAAGACTAAGACGAAAAAAGCTTTCTCTCAGTGAAATAAGTCAAAAATGCACCACTGTGTAATTTTCTGCAAATTCATGAAAGTTCAGCTTCATAATCTTTGAAACAGCTTAGAAGTACTGAGAAGCAGTAAATTTTAGTGTTTTGAACAATCCAGTGTTGATCTCAGTGAAAGAAGTCAAAAATAAGACTAAGACGAAAAAAGCTTTCTCTCAGTGAAATAAGTCAAAAATGCACCACTGTGTAATTTCTGCAAATTCATGAAAGTTCAGCTTCATAATCTTTGAAACAGCTTAGAAGTACTGAGGAGCAGTAAATTTAGTGTTTTGAACAATTCCAGTCTTGATCTCAGTGAAAGAAGTCAAAAATAAGACTAAGACGAAAAAAGCTTTCTCTCAGTGAAATAAGTCAAAAATGCACCACTGTGTAATTTTCTTCAAATTCATGAAAGTTCAGCTTCATAATCTTTGAAAAAGCTTAGAAGTACTGAGAAGCAGTAAATTTTAGTGTTTTGAACAATTCTAGTGTTGATCTCAGTGAAAGAAGTTAAAAATAAGACTAAGACGAAAAAAGCTTTCTCTCAGTGAAATAAGTCAAAAATGCACCACTGTGTAATTTTCTGCAAATTATGAAGTTCAGCTTCATAATCTTTGAAACAGCTTAGAAGTACTGAGAAGCAGTAAATTTTAGTGTTTTGAACAATTCCAGTGTTGATCTCAGTGAAAGAAGTCAAAATAAGACTAAGACGAAAAAAGCTTTCTCTCAGTGAAATAAGTCAAAAATGCACCACTGTGTAATTTTCTGCAAATTCATGAAAGTTCAGCTCATAATCTTTGAAACAGCTTAGAAGTACTGAGGAGCAGTAAATTTTAGTGTTTTGACCATTTCCAGTGTTGATCTCAGTGAAAGAAGTCAAAAATAAGACTAAGACGAAAAAAGCTTTCTCTCAGTGAAATAAGTCAAAAATGCACCACTGTGTAATTTTCTGCAAATTCATAAAAGTTCAGCTTCATAATCTTTGAAACAGCTTAGAAGTATGAGGAGCAGAAATTTTAGTGTTTTGACCATTTCCAGTGTTGATCTCAGTGAAAGAAGTCAAAATAAGACTAAGACGAAAAAAGCTTTCTCTCAGTGAAATAAGTCAAAAATGCACCACTGTGTAATTTTCTGCAAATTCATGAAAGTTCAGCTTCATAATCTTTGAAACAGCTTAGAAGTACTGAGAAGCAGTAAATTTTAGTGTTTTGAACAATTCCAGTGTTGATCTCAGTGAAAGAAGTCAAAAATAAGACTAAGACGAAAAAAGCTTTCTCTCAGTGAAATAAGTCAAAAATGCACCACTGTGTAATTTCTGCAAATTCATGAAAGTTCAGCTTCATAATCTTTGAAACAGCTTAGAAGTACTGAGAAGCAGTAAATTTTAGTGTTTTGAACAATTCCAGTGTTGATCTCAGTGAAAGAATTCAAAAATAGACTAAGACGAAAAAAGCTTTCTCTCAGTGAAATAAGTCAAAAATGCACCACTGTGTAATTTTCTGCAAATTCATGAAAGTTCAGCTTCATAATCTTTGAAACAGCTTAGAAGTACTGAGAAGCAGTAAATTTTAGTGTTTTGAACAATTCCAGTGTTGATCTCAGTGAAAGAAGTCAAAAAATAAGACTAAGACGAAAAAAGCTTTCTCTCAGTGAAATAAGTCAAAAATGCACCACTGTGTAATTTTCTGCAAATTCATGAAAGTTCAGCTTCATAATCTTTGAAACAGCTTAGAAGTACTGAGAAGCAGTAAATTTTAGTGTTTGAACAATTCCAGTGTTGATCTCAGTGAAAGAAGTCAAAATAAGACTAAGACGAAAAAAGCTTTCTCTCAGTGAAATAAGTCAAAAATGCACCACTGTGTAATTTTCTGCAAATTCATGAAAGTTCAGCTTCATAATCTTTGAAACAGCTTAGAAGTACTGAGAAGCAGTAAATTTTAGTGTTTTGAACAATTCCAGTGTTGATCTCAGTGAAAGAAATCAAAAATAAGACTAAGACGAAAAAAGCTTTCTCAGTGAAAAAGTCAAAAATGCACCACTGTGTAATTTTCTGCAAATTCATGAAAGTTCAGCTTCATAATCTTTGAAACAGCTTAGAAGTACTGAGAAGCAGTAAATTTTAGTGTTTGAACAATTCCCAGTGTTGATCTCAGTGAAAGAAGTCAAAAATAAGACTAAGACGAAAAAAGCTTTCTCTCAGTGAAATAAGTCAAAAATGCACCACTGTGTAATTTTCTGCAAATTCATGAAGTTCAGCTTCATAATCATGAAACAGCTTAGAAGTACTGAGAAAGTAAAATTTTAGGTTTTGAACCAATTCCAGTGTTGATC